>NC_082721.1:74952487-75299417 GCF_030144855.1 Hypanus sabinus
ATCAGAGGCAGCCATCCACTACCACTCTCTCCCTTATTCCAGGAAGCCAAAGTCTAATCAAATACTACTCTAAGCGGTCTCTTAGAAAACCTTCCAAAAACGGTGCCACTAGTGATGTCGGGCTCACCGGCCTACAAATACATAGTTTATTTTTACTTTCTTGAACAGCGGAAGAACATTGCCTCTCCTCAAATCTCTCAGTGCCTCACCAATCAGGACAGATTATGTAAATATTTCTACTAGAGCCCGTACAAATTCTGAAATTGCCCCCCACAGTGTCCGAGGGAACAACTTGACAGGCGCTGGAGATTTATCCAGCCTAATTTGCCTCAAAACAGAAACACTTCCTCTTTGTGCATTGTGCCCATAACCTCCTTGCTTCTTTGCCTCACTTCTATCGAGTCTGTGTCCGCTCCCGAGTAAATGCATATGAAACAATTTATTTAAGATCTCGTGCGTCTGCTTTGGGTCCACGCATAGATTACCTTTCTGAACTTCCAGAGGACCAATTCTGTCGCTGGCATTCCTTTTACTCTTAGCATCTATCTGTAGTTCCTTCGGTTTCTTCTTTATATTGTCTGTTCGGCAACTTATTTTTTCTCCTCAATATCTCTTGTAAACCATATCATAAACCTGTTATCTTTACTTTTTATTCTGATAGGAAAATACAAGCTTTGTGCTCTCCCAATTACACTGTGAAAGCCCTCTCACTTACTAAGTACGCCTTTATCAGAAAACAGCCCCTCCCAATCCAGATCTGCCGGATCTTTTCTGATACTATCAAAACCTGTTATCTTTACCTTTTGTTCTCATAGTCACATAAAGGCTCTATGTTCTCTTAATTTCTTGAAGCCCTTCCATTTACCACGTACGCCTTTGTCGAAAAAATAGCCTACTTCAACGCACACTTACCAGATCCTTTCTGATGCCATCAGAATTGACCGTCCTCCAATTTAGAATCATATCCAACGAAACAAACCCATCTTCCTCCATTTTACTTTGCATCTAACGTCAATATGATCATTCGATACAAAGTGCTCCCCTACTCAAACTTTTGTCAACTGTCCTGTGTCATTCCCTACGAGGAGGTCAAGCATCGCTCATTCTCTCGTACGTACGCAGTAAGGTAAATATACTGAACACATTTGAAAAACTCTATCGCATATATTAATTATACTAATAGGGGAGTCAGAGGCAACCCGCGGAAAATTTAAAATAACCCACTATAACTACCTTCCAACAGTTTGAAATCTCTTTGCAATCTCTCTGCAAATCTCTCTGGTCCCTCTGTATCCTGCTGACTGTTGGATGGTGTTTAATTACTTATTTACTGCTTTATCGCGGTTGGCGTTTAGGGCCGCAATAAAATGTACCAGTCTGGTGATGTTCAGAGCCTCTTTCATCAAGTCAGTAAATTGCCTCTATTTTTCATTTTTGCTAGTCCTACAGGCGCGGGTGGATATTCAGGACTACCATTGCAATCAGATGTGGAAGCAATCTCCATAGCTGTTTCCACAACAATTTTGTTCTAACAGACTGGGTGGTTAGCCTGGGTTGAACTCCCAAATCTGGAGGACCGACATACCACTATTAGTCTTACCTCGATCCTTTAACTGTTTGGAATGGATGACCCTACCAAGAGACGTGACTCCAGCCAACATAGCTCACCGCGTCATTGAGGCTTGCAAGTCTCCAAATCCATGGAAAAAATTGTGGTCGTCCTAGGTTGTGGTCTACAATATAGCCCAATAATGTGGCCATACTTTTCATATTTTTAGTTCCAACTATAATGCCTAATTACAGCACTTCTTATGTCCTGTCTGCGCACTGGCGTGACATTTACCCTGAACAGTAACGCCACTCCGGGCATAACCATGGAATACTGGGCTGTCAGTCCCGCTCCTCCTGCAGCAGCTTTACTACTGGCCGCAGTATTCGAATTATGTATGTCGATCCTTGCTGTGAGACCATCTGCCGTCCCTACAATACTTCCTGCAATGAAATATAAGCAGCTCAGGACGTTTGTCGGAATTTGTTTCACGTTTTGATTCCTGACTTCGTTTGACTTATTAACAACAGATGTCTCCACAACTCCTCCAGCATCAACTCTGACACTCTGGTTCCCTGGAGGCAACATACCATCCTGGAATTTCGTTTGCGTTCACAGAAATTCCTTTCTGTTCCTCTAACTAAGGAATCTCCGATCAGCAAACCCCGCACTTCCTTTCCCAGTTACAGAGCAAGACTCAGTTCCAGAGACCTCTCATGCAAGCCTCTCTTCGTTGAAGCCTCCAAATCTCCACTCTAGCATTGTTCACTCACAATATTGGCACGTTAATAATGGCATCTGTCTTATTTTAATTTGTTTTGACAATGAATCATGGTCGCAGCTTGGACGCTGCTCGAAAACACCACACTGCCGCGAACCGATGATTTCTGTACCCAATCGGCAAACCTGAGTGAGATGCGTCTTCAGACCCTCCGAATAACTGATCGTCCATCGATCATAAATCTGTGGTCAAGTACTTGAAAGAACGAAAAACTGAAAATGGAACAGAAGACCTAAAATAACAGCTACAATAATTGTGGGGGGAGTGAATTTCATTACAGATTTTTCTTTCAAATAAAACGACGTAAGAGTAAATCCAGCAACCTCAGGCCAGTCAGCTTATTCTCGGTGTCAGGATGGAATTTAGAACTATTTATTTGGAACCAAATTAAACTGCAAAAATGCATCGATTTATGCAAAGCTACATGCATATATGTAAATTAAAATGTAAATATTGTTTAACAAATACCAAAATAAATTTGATCGGGTGAAGATAGGCCTAGCCAGGAGCTTCTAGTCAATATAGTGTAGTGTTTTTCACTCTTTTTCTTCTTCGATACGAATCACATTGTAAGCAGTGCGCACACATAACTTAACGTGTAAGATTGCTACTCAAATGCACAGGCAAGCATGGGAAGAGGGTTGTTTATCTCCACAAGTTATTGTTGAGAGGTCGATCATCACTGCAAGATGGAGTATGCCATTCTTCTTGCTCACAAAACAGGAAACCCGTCCCTTCTGCTGAAGCAGGTGGATGAGTCAACCTAAGGCCGATGAGTTTTCCATGGTCACCATTTATGAACAAGAGAGGGAAAGGACCCGGGCCGTGGGAGTGCTAGACCAAGGGAGGAAGTCAACGGTGGGGTTGTATGAACAGTGTGGATACAGAACGGCGGCCTTCTGCCCAGTGAAGATTTCAAGAACTACATCCTATTTAGCTGGAACACCAGACATTTGCAGTTGACTTAAGAGAGGTTATGCTGACAGCGCTTGGGCAGGACCCAGACATGTACACAGGCAACCAATTCCAGCTCCCTTAGGGACAAATAAATCCGCGGGTTGTGTCGAGAAACTCAGGAAGTCTAAGCACCAACGGAAATTCAGGTGAATTAAAAAGACGGAAAGGGATCTGTATCTTACGGTGGCCCTCTAGGACAGGCTGGAGGGATACTGAGGAAAGTTAAAAATTGCTGGTACCGTGAGGTCGACCACCCACTGATATCACCATTCGTTCTCAGTTGTTGATTGGAGCTCCCCATTTTTCAGTTGCGTCTCCGGACGCTCCGAATAACTGATAACTGGAGTCAAAATTGTGTTTGTCCGATGTCAGAAAAAGAAGCCATGATGTCATACGTTGAGGTTGGAGGCTGGAATCATGAAACTGTGACGAGCCATTATTTTGAACACACCATTCTCCTAGACTATTGAAGCAGCGTTCAGGATGCTTAATATAGTTTCCCTCCGGCATAGTAGATCGAGTTTCAGCCCAACTAATCTGTGTCTTCCAGCTCTACTCCAGCATAAAGTTCTCAAATTTTATCACAGAAGCAACTATAGTTAGCAAACGTCCTTCACAATTTCTGCGGCTTTCAGAAAACTGTCATTAACAGGAAAATATTCTCTAGTCGCGGTTTGGAATTGTGATCGGGCAGTTTCATTTGCAATTGACAGGTCAGTTGTAATATCTCCATAAAATACAGCTCTTTTTTCAACTCATTCTGATGCAACCATTGAATATGCAACCCCAAAGCTGTTACCTCTTCCCCTCGCAAGATCCGGCAAAGCACGCAGACCTTCGTGGAGGAACCGCGATTGAGATTCCTTTCTTAGCACTTCAACTGCAGTTAGTTAATTTGGAGTTCAAAGCGTGGGCTTCACTGTACTGGAGAATTCAAACGTATTTTAGGTGAGTGCAATGCGGGACACAATAAGTCTTCCCACAGAAGCAGTCCTTCCCAGACCCATTTGTCATTGGCCTCCTAAATTGTTATAACACTGCCCAGACCAAACAAAAGGAACAATCCAACTTCTCCAGTCTGTGGATACTGTAGCCTCCCGCACTCAATATTGATCTGTACAATGCCCAATAAAACTTTCCTTCGCCTTTATCTGTACCTCTCAATTCATCCCTGGTTCATTGGACTACAAAAGGACATATGTACCTGAAAGTGATGCGTCAACATATTGCAGCTTCAAGACGAAATGTAAATAACAGAATGTCAACGAATCAATTATGTATAGTATTTACTCTACGTGATAAATGCAGAAAGTTCTAAAGGCAGAGCTATGAAATCTCAAGACCGCCTAAATTCCGCAGCCCTGTTGCATCTAGTTGTGAAATCGGGCGGGTAATTAAACCTTTCAATAAAGGACTACAGTCCAGCATCATTCTTACGTCGGTGATAGCGGATTCCAAAGTTGAGTGCTACGGACACGGCCGAAGCTCTTCGGAGCGAATGCTGAGTGGGCGTTCCATCATGACTGAAGGCTGAGATACCTCATCAAAAGAGCGCCAAGCAGCTTGCGATGAAGAAATGGTGGAGATCAGGGAACGGTAAAAATTATAGGGCAAGACAATAGATTGATTTATTCGGACACCTTTTCAGAGTTTGCGGCATCTTTGATCAAGCGACTATTGTGCAATTACAGGATTTCAATGTACCGAAAGACGAGAGGCGCTTAATAATTAAAATACCGTGTCTTCGTCACCGGTCGCCCTAAACCTGCAGAATCAGTTCTTCCTTCAATATAATTATGGGTGCGACTTCGTCAGAAATATTAGAGCAGTTCGGGAAGTGGGATTACAATGTAGTCCGGTGCAGTGTCCGAAGCTCAGCGTTAGGACCATTGGTACTTATACAAAATCGAAATTTTGGAAAATGTTTGATAACAAGTCGTAAGGATGCAGATAGTGAAAAAAATCAGAATCGTATTTATCCATAGCTTTCGAGATAATGTTGACCGATTTGTAGAAAAACGTTGCAATACAGACGGAATTCAAAACTGGACAACGCAGTATTACGGTTTTTTGGGAAGAAAAGCAGAATATATGTTATAAAACAGGATGTGAGACCCAATGAGATATGGCAACAGAAATCTATGGGGTTTGTCTATTTATTGCTGAATATATCAGTACGATATGGGAAAGTGTTTCATAAACACGTCCTTATCCGTTCGGACCAGCGAGGTGCGCCGAGTACCGGCAGCCCGTATCGCACCTGAAAGTAATTTAATTGAGTTTATTAGCGTTGTTTACCAGCAACTTTTACCATTACATTTTCACTGGGTTTTTCCTTGACGGTTGTTATATGAACATGAGTTCCTTAACTCGCCCTAAACGGACATGCTTTTGATGTCGATCCGCACGAAGTTCCTGTGTTTCATGTTCTGTTTGAGGTTATTTTGGTCCGGCGTTCAGCGCAGATTCCTGGATCGAGTTCCATGTGAACTACCGTTCCACGTGCAGAAGTTGCGAGCTGCTGAGGTCTTAATCCGGAATTATTTTCCGAATAAATCTTCATCGTTAATTTCTACTGCTGAGTCCTGAGTTTACGATACAACTAGGTCCGCTCGTCTGTAGGTCGTTAAATTGCTGGAAAATTAGTGGTGACTGTACAATGAATGGAGATTATCATTAACTGATATAAAGATATTGTATGGACCATAGCTGGCGTAATTGATTCCATTTCATGACTACAGATTGATTAATGCTCCATAATTTGACGATAACTAAACTGACAGCATGATTTTTAGCCTGAATGAATTCGCACTTTTTTTTCTATTCGAAATATGTAGTTGTGGAATTATATGATCTATTACGTGGGTTCTGATGTTCCAAATTTACGAAAATAGTATGTTACTGTCACTGGGAACTTGTTTAGAATTAGGTCAAATAAGTTCACTCATTGGTTCTTTTAGAAAACGTTCGTACCCCAATCTTGCATCCATGAATTTCGTACCTAAGCCATTTCAAGCAGTGTTGGCTTTTCTTACAAATAACTTTTGAAGTCTACGCCGATGACCTCTCCTTCTACCTTTAGTACATACTCCCGATTTGTGCAAAATAGAGTGCAGGAATTCATCAGCAAAACATACCTGTAGATGAATTCGGGAAGATGTTTCCTTAACCTTTTTAACTTAATGTCATTAGAATTCGTGGACTATTGGGTCGGTATTGTGCACTCCCATTCTGTACCAATGTATCACGGATGCTGCCTGGTCCTTTAGTTCGAGAAACAAAAACAGAATTATGGATGGTAATGAGATGCTGAATGTATTAATTGTAACATATGCACAGCCTTTTTCTGGACTATTGGGTGATGCACTTGTCTCGATTTAAACGAGAGTGTCCAAATACATGCAAAACTGATTGTTTACATACGGAATAGCCTCGTTCGAATCGAAGCTTGAGATTCTGCATTGGAAGAAATCGGTTATATACCCTACAGAAGAGTCGGCAACAGAAATCCTACCCCGAAAACTATGTGGCAAGATACGAACGGGTAGATTTTTTATCAGGAATAATTTCATTTTTTTTCCTCTTGGAATTTATAGTAGGTTAACTGTATTGTCGGTCTGTTTAGTGATCTATCGAACTAAGTGGAGAAATATCTAGGTTGACATTAGAAAGGTGTCAGGAAGCTGAACTAGGTACCCAATCGCAGACAAAGGACTGTGCAGACTGTGATATTTCTTGCGTAGCAAATCCAGAGAGACAATAAATGTGGCGTCGAAGTTCAGGTCGAGATTAACAAAGCCAGAGAAATCCAAATACCAGAAACGAGAAACAGGCAGAGTCGATATTCAGATGGATAGAGTTCAGATACGAATGCTGGATAGGCTCAGGCAAACTCATTTGCACAGTCTGGCAAGAAACAGATGAGAACACAGGACTAAAATATAATGAGCAATAAAAAAGAGAGACAGATGGTAGGTGGCGAGCAATGACACAGAAGTGGCAGCAAAACACGTAATAATGTGCAACAGGTGAGATGCGGAGCACTCAATAATACAGAGGTCGAAGTAAAGCAGGAGCGGGGACAGGAGCATATGGGGCATGAAAACAAACAAGAGCACATGGCAATACAAATCCAGAGACTGACGGCTAGGGGGAAAACTCACAAAAAGATAAAGTTCCACTGGAGGTCCTGCCAGTACCCCTGCCCCCCTCTACAGACGCCTCCTGGCGTCAAGGCAGGCAGAGCTCGGTGTTAACGATGAAAGTCGCTGGGGAGAGAGGGGTCCAGGATGTAACGAGCGGGGTCCAGCACCTCTTCTCAGGACCAGAGCCCTCCCATTCGATATGAGCTGTAGGCCACTGCCCCGGAAACGAATGTCCAGCAGTTGACGCAAAGAGAAGGCCTCCGACCCCTGAATGAGCCGTGGGTGAGTGGTGTTTGGGGACAGGACACAGGGGGTGACTCGTGAAAAACTTAATGCGGGACATATAGAACCATAAAACTATAGACGATTACAGCACAGAAAGAGGCCGTACGGCCCTTCTTGGCTGTGCCGAACCATTTTTCTGCTTAGTCACACTGACCTGCACCTGGAACATGTCCCTCCATACGCCTCTCATCCTTGGACCTGTCCAAGTTTTTTCTTAATGTTAAAGTGAGACTGCGTTTACAACTTCATCTGGCAGCTCATTCCACACTCCCACCACTCTGTGTGAAAAAATTCTCCCCTAATGTTCGCTTTAAACTTTCTCCCCTTCCCCCTTAACCAATGTCCTCTGTTTCTTTTTCCTCCCCTAGACTCGGTGGAAAGCGTCTGCTTGAACTCACTCTGATGATACCCATCATAATTTTATATACCTCTATCAAATTTCCCCTCATCCTTTTATGCTCGATGAAATAAAATCCTAACCTATTCAAACATTCAGTGTAATTCAGTTTCTCAAGTCCTGGCAACGTCCTCTGTAAACCTTATCTGCAATTTTTCAAAGATGGTAATATTCTTCCTGTAATTGGGTGACCAATACTGCACATAATACTCCAAATTCGGCCTCACCAATGTCATAAACAAGTTCACCATAACATTCCAACTCTTATAATCAGTAAGTTGATTTATAAAGTCCAATGTACCAAAAGCTCTCTTTACGGGCCTATCTACAAGTGACACCAATTCTAGGGAATTATGTACAAGTATTCCTAGATTCCACTGTTCTACTGCACTCCCCAATGCCCCACAATTTACCATAGAACGACAGAACATGACAACACTGAATCAGGCCTTTTGGCCCTTCATATCTGTGGGGAACCATTTTTCTGCCTAGTCCCACTGACATGAACCTAGGCCATATTCCTCTAAACCCCTTTCATCCATATACCTGTCCAAGTTCTTCTTAAATGTCAAAAGTGAGCCCGCATTCACTACTTCATCTGGCAGCTCATTCGACACTCCCACCGTTCTCTGCGTGAACAAGCCCTCTCTAATGTTCCCTTTAAACTTTTCCCCCTTCAACCTTAACCCATGACCTCTGTTTCTTTTTCTCCCCTGGCCTCAGTGGAAAAAGCCTGCTTGCGTCCACTATCTATACCCATCATACTTTTATACACCTCTATCAGATCACCCCTCATTCATCTACGTTCCAGGGATTAAAGCCCTAACCTATTCAACCTTTCTCTGTAACTCAGTTTCTCATGTCCCGGCAACATCCTCGTAAACCTTCTCTGCACTCTTTCAACCTTATTAATATCCTTCCTGTAATTAGGTGACTAAAACTGCACACAATACTGCAAATTCGGTCTCACCAATGTCTTATACAACCTCACCATTGCATTCCAACTCTTATACTCAATACTTTGATTTATAAAGGCCAATGTACCAAAAGCACTTTACAACCCTATCTACTTGTGACGACACTTTTAGGGAATTATGTATCTGTACTCTCAGATCCCTCTGTTCTACTGCACTCCTCAGCGCCCTACCATTTAACTTGTATGTTTCACCTTGGTTTGACCTTCCAAAGAGCAATACCTCACACTTGTCCGCATTAAACTCCATCTGTCATTTTTTAGCCCATTCCTCCACTGACTCAAATCTCTCTACGAACTTTGAAAACGTTCTTGACTGTCCACTACACTTCGAATCTTTGTATTATCAGCTAATTTATTGATCCAATTTGCAACATTATTATCCAGATCATTGATATAGATGACAAATAACAATGGACCCAGTACTGATCACTATGACATACCACTAGTCACAGGCCTCCACTACCTCCGCTCTCTCTCTACCACTGTCTGGCTTCTTCCATTGAGCCAATATCTAATCCAATTTACTACCTCTCCATGTATACCCAGCGACTGAATCTTCCTAACTAACCTCCCATGCAGGACCTTGTCAAAAGCCCTACTGAAGTCCATGTATACAACATCCACTGCCTTCCCTTCTTCCACTTTCCTGGTAACTTCCTTGAAAAACTCATAGATTAATTAAACATAACCTACCATGCACAAAGCCATGTTGACTTTTTCTAATAAGTCTTTGTTTATTCAAATACTTGTAGATCCTATCTCTTAGTATTGCTTCCAATAATTTACCTACTACAGATGTCAAATTTACTGGCCTATAAGTTCCAGGCTTACTTTTCGAGCCTTTTTTAATCAACGGAACTGCAGGAGCTATCCTCCAATCCTCCGGCACCCGACCCGTGGATATCAACATTTTAAATATTTCTGCCAAGGCCCCTACAATTCCAACACTTGTTTCCTTCAAGGATTTATTCACTCTGATTTTCTTCAAGACAGGAACATCTCCTACTCTTCAATCTTTATAAGTTCAATGATCTCCCTACTTGGTTGCCTTGTTTCCATAGATTCCATTCCAGTTTCCTTAGTTAATGCAGATGCAAAAAAAAAATAATATCTCTCCCATTTCTTTTGGTTCCATACATAGCCGACCACACTGATCTTCAAGAGGACCAATTTTATCCCTTATTATCCTTCTGCTCTTAACATACTTGTAGAAGCTCTTAGGATTATCCTTCACCCTGACTGTCAAAGCAAACTCATGTCTTCTTTTAGCCCTGCTGATTTCTTTCTTAAGTATTTTCTTACTTTTCTATACTCCTCAAGCATCTTATTACATCCCTATTGCCAATAAGAGTTATACATCTCTCTCTTCTTCTTTATCAGTGTTCCAATATCCCTCGAGAACCAAGGTTCCTTGTCCTTATTTTGCCTTTAACCCTGTCAGGAACATACAGACTCTGCACTCTCAAAATTTCTCCTTTGAAGGCCTCCCACTTACCAATCACATCCTTGCCAGAGAACAACCTGTCCCAATCTACGCTTTTTAGATCCTTTCTCATTTCTTCAAATTTCATCTTTATCCAGTTGAGAACTTCAACCCGAGGACCAGATCTATCTTTATCCATGATCAAGTTGAAACTAATGACGTTATGATCACTAGAACCAAAGTGTTCCCCTACACACACTTCCGTCATCTGCCTGATCTCAGTTCCTAATTGGAGATATAATATTTCATCCTCCCTAGTTGGTACATCTATACATTGATTTAGAAAACTTTCTTGAACAGACTTCACGATCTCTAACCCATCTAGTCATTTAACAATATGGGAGACCCAATCAATGTTTGGAAAATTAAAATCCCCTTCTATCTCAACTTTCTGTCTCCTGCAGTTGTCTGTTATCTCTCTGCAGATTTACTCCTCAAATTCTCGCTGACTATTGGTGTGGGCTATAATACAACCCTATTAATGTGGTCATACCTTTCCTGTTTCTCAGCTCCACCCATATGGCCTCAGTAGACAAGCCCTCCAATCTGTCTTGCCGAAGCACTGCTGTAATATTTTCCCTGACTAGCAATCCACCCCCCCTCCCCGCCACCCATCATCCCTCTGCATCTATCACGTCTGAAACATCGGAACCCTGGAATATTGAGTTGCCAGTACTGCCTCTCGTGTAGTCAAGTTTCAGTAATGTTTATGATGTCATAATTCCATGTGCCAATCCAGGCCCTCAGCTCTTCTGCCTTTCCCACAATACTCCTCACTTTGAAATTTACACAACTCAGAAGATTATTACCACCACACCTTGTATGTTTTATCCTTGGTTTATCCTTCCAACGTGCAATACCACACACTTGTCTGCATTAAACTCCATCTGACATTTTAAGCACAATTTTCCAGCTGATCCAGTTCCCTCTGCAAGCTTTTAAAACCTTCCTCACTGTCTACTACACCTCCAAGCTGTGTATCATCATCAAGTTTTCTGACCCAGCCTACCACATTCTCATCCAGATAATTGGTTTGGCTTTTATTCCAGTTTAGAACCTCAGCACGAGTACCAGATCGATTTTATCCATGATCAAGTTGAAACTAATGGTGCTATGATCACTGGAACCGAAGTGCTTCCCCTACACACACTTCCGTCATCTGCCCTATCTCAGTTCCTAATCGGAGATATAATATTGCATCCTCCCTCGTTGGTACATCTATACATTGATTTAGAAACATTCTTGAACACACTTCACGAAATCTGACCCATCTAGACGTTTAACAGTATGCGAGTCCCAATCAATATGTGATAAATTAAAATCCCCTACTATCACAATTTTAAGTTTCCTACAGTTGTCTGCTTTCTCTCTGCAGATTTGTTCCTCCAATCCACACTCACTACTGGGTGGTCTATAATATAATCCTATTAATGTGTTCATACCTTTCCTGTATTCAGCTCCACCCAAATGGCCTAGCTACACAAGCCCCCTAAACTGTCCAGCCTAAGCACTGCTATAACGTGTTCCCTGACTAGTAATGCCAGCCCACCTCCTCCTTTCATTCCTGTCTCGATCACGTCTGAAATATCTAAACATTGGAACATTTACTATCAGTCCTGCCCCTGCTGTAGCACAGTTTCACTAGTGGCTATAATATCACAATGCCATGTGTCAATGCAATCCCTCAGCTCGTTTGCCTTCCCCACAATCCTCCTGGCATTGAAATGGACACACTTCAGAAGATAATTAACAACACACACAAACCTTATATTTGTGAATTTGCATGAACTTACAACCGTAATTTATTTTTGCCCCCGCTCCACTATCTGCTCTGTCACTCTAGTTCCAATCCTCATGCAAATAAAAGGTGGGATGAATGTAGTGGAGAGTGGAGGGGAACTTGAAACCGACGACAGTAAATCTGATGATTTTAGCAATGGGAAAAGGGCTGACCAATCGGGGTCCGAGCTTGCGCGAATCCACCCTGAGCAGCAGGTCTCTGGCTGAAAGCCACAAATGCTGAACTAGCGTCGCGGGACACCCGGGCAGGACAGGGAACGCAACCCGACAGAGGCAAGGAACCGGAAGGGACAGGACCAGCCGCAGGGCAACGGCAACCGCCGTGCCTTACCCGACGGAGGCACGGGATAAGAAGGGACAGGACCGGCTAGTTCATGGAGCTAGTCTCGTGGGCCGGTCGCGATTGTCCTGGGCAGGTCGCAGGACATCTGGGCAGGTCGATAAGAGATCATTAAAATGATCACAGGAGGGAATGAGAAAATGAGAATGTGGAGAGGGTAAGGGGTACGTGTAGAAGGGGGGAAATGAGTAGAGGTAACAAACTATGTGTACAGGACGGTGGACAGGGTATGTCATTGGGGAAGTGTAGGAGGACAGGGAACAGGTAACTAAAATAGAGTACTAGACGTACATGGCAACCACAAAGAAAGGGAACCTTGCGACTGCAAGGCAGTGTTTGGCAAAGTATCTGAGCTATATACATATGTCGAGTGTTTTGTTTGCGTCCATACCTATTCCAATTATTACGCTTGCGTCTATGCTTATTCCGAGTATTTCGCATGCTTAGCTATGCAATAGCCAATCAATCGATGAATTTGAATCGGTAACCATATTTGCGAATGTAGTACGCTGTTTTGGGGTATAAGTATGACTTTTGTGAACCGGCAAATTGGGGGTTGGCTGCCTTACGCCCGAAGTGCGTGTGGCTGCGACTCCCCTCTGAATAAAAACCGTTACAGAGGTAATTTCGTGTGTCTGGTATTATTTCCTCCACTGAGCAGGTTAGCAGATGGGCACCTGGGCAGGACGCAGGACACAACCCGTCAGAGGCAAGGAAACAGAAGGGACAGAACCAACCGCAGGGCAACTGCAACCGGCCTGGCTTACCTGTCGGAGGCAAGGGACAGGAAGGGAGCTCGGTCTGCAGTGGCTTCAAGACTCGAGTCTGCCGGTAACCATCGGCGGGCTGTGGAACAGACAAATCCATAACTCAATGAAAGAACTCGCCTTCCACCGGTGGGTTACTCCGAGCAGAGAATGGCGGAACTTCCCATCCCCCACTAACACTCAATCCCCGAGCCACTTATGTTCACAGCAAACAAGATGAGCATCAGGTGCAAATGCCTGAGTCCAAGCCGAAACAAGGGACAGTCGGAGGACCCGGAGTCTGCATTCCGCGGACTGGATCGTGAACCGGAATGTGGATTTCGGACCGAACCATGACATGCAGAAGTTAGAGCTGGCAGCCCAGCTTTCGAAGATCAGGTCTGATTCGAATTATTCCCAGTTTGTTAGCGGATTTTGTCAAGTTATGATTAAAGACAAGGTCAACGCCTGGAAATAATCATTTGGATAAAAACACAGCAATTAATCTTTAACAAGTTCTGGTAAGTTTTTCAGCATTCAGACGGACAGCGAAATGTGGGCACAGGAGGGCTGGGAGCTCGCTTTTGCGAAAAAAAATAGCTGAATGAGACAGGATTACCCGAAGATATCTGCGGGAGCAGAACATTGCATTCTTAAAGGTAGTAGGATTGACTTTGACGGCAGAAAACTACTGTGCCGCGCCAAAGGCATTTGGGACCGACCGGTGAAGGTAACCATTTGAAGTAAAACTAGAGGTAAAGAATATTATCAAAGACGAAGGTCTTGCTCGAAGTGTGAACTGGAATTCGATTGTAAGCAAGGTGGGACAGCCAAAACGGCTGGGATGAGGACTATACAATCAGGAGCGACGGTGTACGAGGGTAAGAGAGATTTGGCAATGCACCCACCACGTCAGCTGCTCGTCTGGTGTACAGAAAAAAAAGTTTCCAAACGTAGTTACCGCCCACATTACCCTGTGTGTACAATAGCGAGAAGGAATGTTTGTCGGTTCGTTTTTCACAGATAGCGAAATGCACGGCTAATCGTACTGCAATCCTTTGTGTCTGCCCATGGCACAGTCTCCATCAGATTATACATTACCTTTGGGTTGATTAGCTGCCAGAATCTGAATGGAAAGAGAAATGTGAAGAAAAAAAAACAATGGACAGTTTGATAACGCATTAAAAACATTGCCTTGCGCGGGCAGCCGGAGGGTCCACTATAGTCGGATTGTTACACAGAGAGCGGCGACAAAATTGACCCCATAATTTTGATTCGCCACCATATTCATAGAATCCATTGTTTGATCCTGAACATTCATTTATGTAGTGCTTATCATTTATATATAGTCGCAGATCTCCCAAACCCACCCAAACTTTCAACAGACACCGGGACACTGGGAATCAGATATGAAAGTTTAAACTAACTGGTTTGCCGTGATAGACCAGTTCAAATTTCACTGTGTAATGCAGATCGTCCTTGGTGCAAAGGAGTTAGCAGGGTGGATCACCGACTCACAGATCAGCCATAGTTCATTTGAAATTGGAAAATCAGCTTGATAAAGTAATGAACTTACAGAAGAGGAACATTTAGTGATAATAACTCGCTTAAGTTTTAAGATGGATATAGATAAAGATAAATGGGGACTTACATGAAAGTATCAAATCGGGGTAGCGCAAATGCGAGAGTATTCGGCTGGATCCATCGATAGTTGATAGGAAGTAACTGACTTTGGGTAAGTCCAGGCCGATTTGTAAAGGTGACTTGAGAGAATAGGATTTATAAGGGTCATTAAGAGGTAATAACAAAAGGAGTCAGGAACAAGTAAGTACAAGAAGGTCAAAGTAATGGAATTTGTCATTGGCTTGTCCACCGAAGACAACGGTTGTGATAAAAAGCTCTTGCTCTGCTTGCGGGTCGATTACTCGTAATGTTCCGCACGCATACGTTCTGGGGTCTCTGATGATAGTATATTCATCTATACCTGGCTGGAATAAACACGTGGATGGGTGGGTTATTATCTTTGACAATGTCTGGAAAATCGGCGGCATTGTTATTTCTGTACAGGATTACCCCGAAGGAGACGGCGGAATGTCGATCAGTAGCAGATACAGAGAGACAGGTTGAAGATAGTTTTTAACTTGAACGGTGTGAGATGTATAAAAACAAGTTCAGAGTTAGTGTCGAGTCCCTTAACAGACCTTGGGTCTAATTTCATAGCTCCCAGGATGTGGCTGCTCTGTTTGACATAGTGTGAGAGAGGCGAGGGGTTGCCTATATTTGTTATTCTAAGCTTTAAGTTCAAGAATCAGGAAGAAATAGAGGCAGAGTGTAGTCATGACGGTAGAATATAAAATTAAAAATGGCATAGATGGACAGACAGGTTCTTTCCTGCAGAATCGAAATGTGCATTTCTGGGGAATATGCATTGATTGTGAGAGGAGGAAACAAGGCAAAGGGAGTGGTAAGTTTCTGGACTGCTCTGCGAGAGCTGGTAATGGCGTAATAGGATAGCCGTGTAAATTTATACAGAATGTGAGATTTTGACTATGTGCATAACTGAAGGTATTAGTGAAATTAGGCACCATTATCTTCATGGCTTAGTACAACATCGTGGGCTGAAAGGCCAGTTCATGTGTTCTCTATCTCCTTGCCAACCCCCAACTCGAAAAATCAGCAGGTAGCTGTATGTTTCCACGTTGGAGCACGCAGAAGTTAATTACATTCATAATCATTTGGATTCCTGCAGGGAGGTTATTTCTAATCTTATTGATTAAATTTGTCAGATGTCTGTATTTCTGTAAGTCCGGCCTGTTGCACACATCATGTTTAAGTTTAATTGTAATTCAGCCATGCACAAAACAGTGTTCCTCCCGGGATGAAGTAGAATGCACAGTACAATCACACACATCATTATACATACAGCTACAAATAATATTACCCCGAGTTCCTGAGTGACATTTGCCAGGACTGATGGTGCATGGGATGTTAGCGTGGAGCCACGTTTCTACAAGAAGAAACACGCAGCAGTTCCTTATTTCTCACTAGGTCAGCTGCACACAAAAACAATCAAACATGTCTTCCAAAGAGAAAACAGTGCAGAGCAGCACGAACAGAAGAGCTGCCCAAACCCAGCATGGATTCCAATACCCACCATGCCTCTGCTTTCTATAAACCTCCTCCAGCACCTCATCCTCGAGCACGAACACCACAGAAAGAGGGTGTTGTCCACACAACTACGGTAGCCATGCAGCCCTCCCAATATTCAGTCTCACAATAAACCAGACTTAATGTATTTTGTATTAACAGCATCCTGCCATCTTGAGAAAATCATTTAAGACAAATATTTACTCCATTCTTAGAACCTGGAGAGACCGCTGTGACCAAGCATGTCGCCATTGAACTGGCAGTTTTGAATTTAGTCAGTTACTTCTAGACTCTGCTGTCAGCTGACAATTTCTTAACTACAGAAATTTCCTCCTTAAAACTTTCTCCTTCTCTCCAACGTTTTTTTTCAATATTCCACTTGATACGTACCTGTTCGATTAAGCTTTTGATCCTCTTCTCTCAAATGAATTTGCTGAGGTGTGGTGTTGCCATTTTCTGAAGAGCCAGAAATATTCCTAAATTGTAGATTCTGGAGAAATGCATTATTGTTGCTCACTGCTTAATCCTCTGAACAAAGGTATGTGCAGTCTTTCCACCAGATGGTGCAGTCTTCTTCACCAGATGGTGCAGTCTTTTTCTGTATCAGAATCAGAATCACGTTTATCACCGACACGAGTCGCGTAATCTGTTAACCCAGCAGCAGCAGTACAATGAAATACATGATAACAGAAAGAAAAAAAAATAAGTAGATCAATTATCTCAAGTATATATATATATATATATATATATATATATATATATATATATATATATATATATATATATAAAACATATTATACATAGCACAAAGCTGAAATAATAAATGTTTTTTTAATATGTTCTTGTGTTAATAATTTCCATGTCCATTTAAGAATTGGATGACAGAGGCGAAGAAGCTGTTCCTGAATAGCTAAATGTTTGCCTTCTCTGATACAATATTGAGAAAACGGCATGCTGTGGACGATGTGAGTCGTTAATAATGGACAACGCCTGTCTGAGACACTGCTCCATTAAGATGTCTTGGATACTACAGACGCTAATACCCAGATGTGGCTGACTAATTTTACATCTTTCTGTAGCTTCTTTCTTTCCTGTGCCATAGCCGTGCGCCCAATACCAGACAGTGAAGTAGACTATCAGAATGCCCTTCATGGTGCATCATGGTACGTATATAGAATATTTTCATTGTTTTTGGTAACAACCCAAATCTATTCAAACTCCTAATGTAATAGAGCCACTGATTTGCCTTATTTGAAGGTGCATTGATATGTTGAGGTCAGGTTAGATCCTCAGAGATCTTAACACACAAGAACTGGAAATTGCTCTCGTTTTCCACTTCTGATCCCTTTCTGAAGATTGGTTCATGTTACCACGTGTGACCCTTCCTAAAGTCCACAATCAGCTCTTTCAGCTTTCTGACACTGCGGACTATGTTATTGCTGTAACACCATTCCACTAGCTGGTATATCTTGCTCATGTACACACTTTTATCTCCATCTGAGATTCTAGCAAAATGACTGTATCCCATCAGTAAATTAATAGATAGCATTTGAGCTATACCTCGCCACACCTAAAGCATAGAGGAGCTAAGCACACTCCACTGTGGTCCGGCAGTGTTGATCACAAGTGAGGAGGAGATATTATCAACCCAGATAGACTGTGGTCTTCCTGTCAGGAAGTGGATGATCCAGTTGCAGAGGGAGATACAGAGGCCCAGGTTCTGGAGCTTATCATCCAGGACAGTGAAACTGACAGTGTTAAACACTAGCTATACTGTCGAAAAGCATCCTGTCATAGGTGTTAGTATTCTCCAGGCGATCTATGGCTGTGTGAAGAGCCTTTGAGTTTGTATCTGCCATAGACATACTGTAACAATAGATGAACTGCAGTAGATTTAAGTCCTTGCTGATGCAGGAATTCGTTCTGGCCATGACCAAACTCTCAAAGCATGTTGTCAATGTGTGAGCGCTACCCCAGGTGATAGCTCACTCTAGAATTCTAAGACACTGGAATAATTGTTGCTATTTTGAAGCAGGTGTGCATTAGCAGCCTTGACAGAAATTTCTGAATTCTGCCCAATCTGCTTTGTGGTGGAGGTGCAGCAGTGTTCTCCTCATAGACATGTTCATCACTCTATTTTTATTGCCTGATTTATACATCCTGCACATTTTCATTTTGATCATATCCCTCTCATCGTGTTGAATAACCTGACTATTAATGAAAACATCAACCTGCAGTCTTACTGTTGAAAAAAAAAGTTCCTGTTCAGAAATCTTTGCTGAATTGTGCCTCCACATCTGATTCTGCTGATCCTGCTGCTCTATCTACGTTGCAAAATTGAAATGCAAAATAAGAATCTCATTATTCCCTTTTTCTTCACTAATAACAGTCTATTGTGGAGCAAAAATATAAACTGTGCTCAGATGTTCTGTGGAATTGAAAGCAGAATTTCTAAGTTTAGATCATCTATGGTAAACATTTTTATCCAAAATATGGAGATTCAACTGACTTCTTCATACATAGTCCTTTGCATGATTGCTTTGGAGGAATACTAATTGTGGGTTTAATTATTTTATAGTGAATTTATTTTATTAATGTAGTTTGAAGTCAGTTTATTAGTGGCAGAATTATTTCTGATACCACATGCTTGAGTTTCCTTTTTCATGACACATAACATATCATTGACAAATACAACACTGGACATGTCGCCTAATCTAAATCTACTGGAAGCACTTCGCAGGTCAGCCAGCTCTTGTAGAAAGAGAAGCAAAATAAAGATTCAGTTTGAGGCTCTTTGAGCCATTCCAAACTGAATTTCATCCTTCAGTTGATACTTTATGGCATGAGATTAAATTGCTTTTTCTTATTATGGGAGAAGTGAGTGTGTTATTTTCTTGGAATTGTTTTCTTAGCTCTCAATGTCTGGATTGTAGGTTTTTGTGTTACGTTTGTTTAAAATAAATATGTCTGACTATAGATCTGTATGATCAAACTTTTACTTGTACCTATATACTCCCAGTACTGCTATAGTATACTTCATATTGTTGTTACATGAGGTCTTCAGTTTCAAAAAGGAGATCTCTGTGGAAACCTAGACATAGAACTCAATGAAATTTGAGCAAAGAAACAAAACTTTATTTCTATTGGTGTAAATAAATCTTACAAATAAAATTGTTACTTTCAATTGAGTTAGCTAAATGAAATCGTTAAATTACGAGATCTGTGTCATTCAAGACCAGTGATCTAGGACTACGCAAAACGTCCACGTAAAAACCGTATAAGGCTATTTTCATCGCAAAACAATTCTGTCTGATAGAGGTTATAGAAAGAATCAGCTCTGGGAGGGTTTGCATTAGTTCCTCCAAAGTAAAACATAATTTCATGATTGTTCACTCCCAGATGAGCACAATTCCTTATATACATGCTTTGAAAGGCAGAATAAAACTACACTTGTGTAAGTTCCTGCAGTATCTGGTGACCTGTGATCTCTGTCTTGGAAGCTGCATCACAACATCTTTCAAGACATCGGACCCTGGTCGTGTACCTGGTAGTGCTCTGAGAACCAGAGCCACCAATCTAGAGAGAGTGTCAAGAACATCTTCAATCTCTCACTGCTCCAGTCGAACATTGCCACCTGCTTCAAAATGACAATAGTCATATCAAAAAGCTCAAGAAGAGCAGGCTGAGCTGCCTCAACGACTAATGCCCAATCTATTGTCATGAAGAACTTTGAGAGGTTGGTCATGGCTACAACAACTTCTGTTTAACCAAAGACCTGGACATGCTGCAATTTGCCTACCCCCAAAACAGGCCAACTATGGATCCAATTTCACCATTTCTCCACTCAGCCTTGGATCGCCTTGTCAATAATAATGCCTACGTCTGGCTGCTGTTTATTGAACACAACTCAGTGTTAAACACAATCAACAAGCTGAAATATTTAGGCCCCTGTACCTCCCTCTGCAACTGAATCCTTGACTTCCTCACCAAGAGACTGCAGTCTGTGTGGATCAAAAATAACATCTTCTCGCTGGTGAACAACACTGGCACAAGGCAAGGATGTGTGGTTATCCAGCTGCTGTAACACCATCTATAAATTTATTGATTACCCAAATCTTTGTTAGCAGAATTTCAGAAGGTGATGAGCAAACATACAGGAGCATGAGATAAGCTGGTTGAGTGGTGTTGAAGGAACACTCACCAGCCTACATCTTGGGAGCAAAGGTGAAAGTATGAGCAATTTCATTTTCCTAGGTGTCAACATCTTTGATCTATCTTTAGCCCAACATATTGATGCAATTACAGATAAGACATGACAGTGGCTATATTTCATTAAGCGTTTGAGGAGAATTGATATGTCACCACAGACACTTGCATATTGCCACAGATGTACCATGGGAAGCTTTCAGATTGTTTGCATCACCATTTGGTATGGTGGGGCCACTACATAGGATTAGGAAAAGCTGCAGAAAGTTGTAAATTCAGCAGCTCAACCATAGGCACTAAACTCCTTGGTATCGAGGGCACCTTCAAATGGCAATGCCTCAGTAAGGCAGGATCCATCGTTAAGGACGCACATCAGCCAGGACTTTTACTCTTTATATTGCTACAATGAAAGATGGTTTACAGGAGACTGAAGACACACACTCAACATTTGAGGAATAGTGTCTTCCCCTCCATCAACACATTTTTAAATGGACAATGAACTGAACATTACCTCAGTATTTTCTCCATCTATTTTTGCACTACTTATTTAATTTGTTTTATATATATATATATATATATACAAACACACACAGAAAAAGAGAGAGAGAGAGATACATATAGCTTTCTTCTTGTAAATTTTACCATTTATCATTCTGTGAATTCGTTCGGGCGGGCGGCTGAGCTGGATAAGTTAAAAATGGACTAGATAGCCAAGAACACCCAAAGGACATGATTGCTTGGGGTCTCCGACAGTCCCGTAAAACGCGCCCACCTCCCTCATTTGTTAAGCTGAAAAGAGAGCTGCAGGAGGAGGAGAACTTGTCGGAGGGGCGAGTGTACTCCTTCAGCAGGGTACAGTCCTCGGAAGTTGCCCCCAGTGGTGAAGTGACCATGGCCAGCCCGACCTGGCGAATGGTCAGGAGATTGCGGCAGAGCTAAGAACTCAGATGTCCCGGGTGGGTGTGGACCTTGCGTACGATAGGACTGGTAGAAAGGGGACCCTCATCGTATTTGGATCCACCTTGGAAGAACATGAAGCGAGGCTACTGAAGGTGCTCGGCCGCCTGAAAGCTGAAGTGTCAAAACTTTCTCTGGACAAGTGCCAGTTCTGCAAAACGTCTGTTAACTATGCCGGACCCACGTCATGGTATAGAGTAGCTATAGACTCGGCTAAGATAGAAGCGTTGACCACTCGGCCAAGGCCCCAGACTGTGAGCTCTCTGCGCTCATTCCTCAAATTCCGTGATTACTATCGGATATTCGTGAAGGGCTACGCCAAAATGAGTCACCCATTGAATCAGATTCTTTGTGGTTACCCTCTTTTGGGGAAGAAAGGGAGGAGGAGAAGGACTGAAGGATGGAGAGTATCTTAACACGTCGGAGCCTTTTGCACAGAGGTGGGATTTAAAATGCGAGGAGGCCTTTCGGGCGTTGAAGGAGCTACTGACCCAGGCGACGGTGCTGGCTTTTGCAGACCCCAAATTACCATAAGTACTGCACATAGATGCCAGCCAAGAGTGTTAAGGGGGCATCTGTATCAAGATCAGGGCAGTGGGTTGAGGCCCGTGGCGTCTGTCAGCTGGAGCCTGTCGCCCTCCGAGAGAAACTATCCCATGCACAAATTGGAATTCCTGGCATTGAAATGGGCAGTGGCGGATAAGCTGCGTGACTGTCTCTATGGGGACAAGTTTGTGGTGAGGATGGACAACAACCCCCTAACTTATATTCTGACCTCGGCGAAACTGAATGCAACAGGCCATCGGTGTTTTGCAACATTGGCTGCCTATGATTTCAGCCTGAAGTACCAGCAGGAGAGCCGGACATTTGATGCGATGCTGTGTTCCGACGGGTGCATGAAGTACTGGACAGGGGACTGGCCGAGGAGTGGGAGAGGGTCCCTGCCCTAGGGTAGAAGGCCATGTGTCAGTTTGACATCACTATGAAGGCAGAGGAAAAGGAGAGGCAGGATCGAGTGCTGGATCAATTGGTGGCTTCTGATGACGCCATCCCCCAAGTATAGTGTAACCTGACTGCTCTGAAGACAAATCAGCTGCCGGAATTAAGTTCTAGGGAAGTGGCTGCTTCTCAGCGCGATGATACGGGCATTGGCATTATTTGGTCAGTGGTCGAAAACGGAGATATGGCTCAGGTGGAGAAGACGAAACACGCTTTGGCGTCTCCATTACTGAGAGAACGGCCTCAGTTGGAGCTGAAGGACCAGCAGTTATATGGGTTGACGTCATCCCTGGACCAACCTAAGTGTTGCCAATTGGTTTTGCCCGAGAAGTTTCGGAGGATTGCGTTGAAGTCACTTCATGTTAATTCTGGACAGTTGGGGGGTGAACAAGACCTATGCATTGCTCAGAGACCGGCTTTACTGGAGCCGAATGAAGTCGGAGGTCGAAGAATACTGCAAGACGTGCATTTGCTGCTACGGCGAAGACACTGTCTACGTGGGGAGCTCCTTTTTACCACTTACATAGTACAGGGTCCCTGGACCTGGTGTGCATGGATTTCCTATCAATAGAACCCGATGCCAGCAACATGGCGAAATGTCTGGTACTAAAACATACTCAGTATTACATTATTGGAATGAAGTTTCAACCTGATCGACAAAAAACGTGCTATGGAAACTTTACTGCCATTATATGCTTTGTCACAGCAAGAAAAAAATGTTAACATGGAGTTGCACAAAATACCTATATTGAGAGTTGGCCAATAAATCCCTTTGTTTAGAAATAAAGAAAAGGGACATGGAAGAGAGTTTTAATGGGGTGTGTTGTCGGAATTCTGGTGGCAGGATGTGGTTGTGTTTCTATGACTGCCATAGGGGCTGAAGTTTATGTTATTGTCTACATATGTCCTGTCTGATTTCCTCTTGGCTTCCCAAGTTTACATTTTCTGTACCATGCCTCACTTCACAAATGTGAAGTACAAAGCTGACTTGCTACAACATCAGTTTTGCGTGAAGATTTTGTGCGTCATAAAGAAAGCTGCAATGTCTGAGAAATAGCTGACAAAATCTGTGGTAAAAAAACAGCAGTTCATCAAATTGTTTTTAAAAGCTGTGAAAATATCTGGCAATGTCCCAACCGAGCTTGTGGTTGTCAACCTTTGACATGGCACGTATTTACTCATATTGTGTGGAGATGGTGAGAATTGTTTTCTAAATTAAAAAAAAATTCAAAATCATGGGTAGCTCAAGATTTCAGTCAGTCATCCAAAGTTCCAAATTTCCAATGTTTCTTGCTTAAGTTCCATCCTGCTGCCTTACAGTTTCTGAATTCTATTTTTATTTTGACTTCAAAACTGTAGGAACCTTTGTTGTCTTTTGAATTCTTGATAAGGCAAAAAAATGGATTTAAAACATATATAGGCCATTTCTTTGATAAGATGGTTTCCTTAAAAATAGCATTTGTCTTGAAATAGTGCGTTGAGAGAGAGAAAAAAAATCTGCTCTTAGCCTCATTCCCCCTCAATATTGGAACTTATTTGTAATGCCCAACACAAATTGGATGCCAGATTATCACTTACTGCCACGGGAAGATATGTTTTCTCACACATCCCTGTATACCTTTGGAAATCATTTGTTATTAGGAGCATGAGATGGACAGATTCCATCTCCTAATTTGTGGCTTGCCCTATGTGAACATTTCCACCTTCGAAGAAGTAGGGCCTGGTCAGTGTTCTGTTCAAAGTCAATATTGTGAAAACATGAATCATCCAGGTGCTCCCTGTCTCCCCAACTTTCTTCCATAGCCTATAGCAAAGCAACTAATTCTGCATATGACAACAAACTTTACTTTTAATTTGGTTTCAATTATTCATCCAATCCATTTAAGATGATGCCCCTTGGTCTCCTTGAACAATACAATCCAGTTTCTAATCACTTGCTGCTCCAGAAAATATTTTCCTCAAGTCCAGTTTGGTTAGTTTGCCAATTACCTTCATAGCCTTTCTGCCATTGGGAAGTGTTTCTCTCTTTTCTGTCTGATCCATTTAAGTTTCTTCATCAATTTATTTTGCATCCTCCATGGAAACGATCCAAGTTCCAAACAAATAACGCCAGCTAATGTATTAATATAAAGTACTTCATCCTTGAGGTAACCTTACTGCAGCTGCAATGCACCTTCAGAATTTCACTATACCTGTGCACAACTCAACCCAGTACTCAATCTTGAACAAAGCAGCATTTTTCCCAAAATGTTTTACCAAGGCTTTCCTACTCTGTAGTTTAAACCTCTATGTATAAAATGTGTGATGCTGAAACTATTTAAACACCATTTCCATTATCATTATGTTCAGCCACCTTGAGCAATATATGCATAAGTAATCTAGGTCTCTGATGGAGTACATATTTTTACATATTTTACAGGATCCAGTTTCTACTTTGTTTTGTTGATATGTAACACCTTACATTTGAGCAACACACACAAAATGCTGGAGGAACTCAACAAGTCAGCGAACATCTATGGAGGGAAATTTACAGTGGCCATTACCGACAAAGACTCTTCAGGAATGTAAAAGAAGGCAACAGAAGGGAGAGGGAAAGGCAAAGGAGAAGGATAAGCTGAAAGAAATAGTTGAATCCTTTTGAAGGTGAAGGTTGGAGAGGCAAGTGGGCAGAGGGTACAATGAAAGAGAATGATGTCAGAAGCCGGCTGGTGATAGATGACAAAAGGCAAAGAGCTGAAGAAGAAGGAAGTTGATAGGAATGGGAAACAAGGAAACCAGATCCTGGCTGTTGCATGTGTCTTACGTTTCATCTGTCCATTCATTTCACCACTCTGCTGACATCAAAATGTAGAGTCTCATTCCCTCTTAAGGGTCAACCTTTAAACTTAGTGTCAGGTGAAATCTGGAACTATGCCAGGTACTCCCAACTCTAAGCCTTACATATAGATTAAGAAAATATTGTAAAGTAATGAGCTTTTATAACTTCCTCACCATAGATCCATGGATGTTGAAAGTCTAAGTTAAATCATGTCAGAATCAGGTTTTATTATCATTGACTTGTATGACATGAGATTTGTTGGTTTGCAGCAGGACGGTGCAAAGACATAAATTCATTATAAACTACAAAAATAAATACATACTGCAAAAAGAAAGGAATAATGAGGTGGTGTTCATGGGTTCATAGATGTCCAGAAATCTTATGAAGTGGAGTGTAGCAGTTCCTGAGACATTTAGTTGGGTCTTCAGGCACCTGTACTTCCTCTCTGAAGGTAGTAAAAATAAGAGAGTATATCCCAGACCATGGGTTATCCCTGATGATGGATCCTGCCAGATTGAGATATTGAGAAGATGTTCTTAACATTGGGGAGGGTTGAGTTGTGATGGAAGTGGCAGATTCCACAATCCTCTGCTGTCCTTTGCAATCTTTCTTGTGCATTGGAGCCTCTGTACCAGGTGATGATGCCTACAGTCAGAATGCTTTCCATCATGCATCTATAGAATTTTGCAAAAATAGTGATGCTGGTTGTAGCTGGCTTTAGATAGAGAAGGGACACAAGAGGCTGTATTTGATGAAATCTGGAGCAACACATAATGTTGGACGAACTCAGTGGATCAGACATCATCTGTGAAGTGAACTGGGATTGGCTTATTATTGTCGCACAGTGAAATGCAGTGAAGTTTCCGGTATTCAAAAGTTAAACCATCTATTTCCCTCCATTAGTACTCTATGACCCATTGTGTTTCTCCCGTATCACGTGTGGATCAAAAAACAGAATGTGTACATAAAACATAAGCTATTACTTTAGCTTACAGTTAGAAACTGTAAGATAAAAGAATGACTGAAAATGAAAAGAATCCATTTTGGATTATTCAAACTTTACAGATGATATAAGTGAGTAAAGTAGAATTGCAAAGTCAACAAATAAAGCACTTTAAGTGTTCTGATCAAGCCTATAACCTGAGGTTTGTTAGTCTAGGACGTATTGACAAGTTTCTACCATTGCAAAAGGATACTTGTTTTCAGGTTTATAGATGGTAGTAACAACAGAGTTAGGTAGTTGTGTTAGATGCTGCAGAGAGACTGACAAATACACAGAGGGCAAGTGTGCCCTTTTACAATCATATAGTTAATGTATAGTGATATTCAAATATTTTGGTATAATGTGTGGACCTAATTGGTGAATTTCAAGTAAAAGTTGCACCTCAGTATGCTTGGACACGAGAGTGCTAATTACAAGTCTAGGAGGTTAAGGGGTGATTAAGTGGGGAAGAGACAATTCTCTGCTAAAGTTAAAGTCACTAAGAATAATTGTGAGTCCAACAGTTTAGGGAGGAAAAGGCTTGAGGAATGGTAAAGACGTAAATGTAGGATTAGAACAGGGTGGAGAATAGAAGTTTGACTTGGCGGATTAAACAAATGAAGATGAATAACAGAGATTATTCACGTTGTAAAAATGTAGCAATTGGACCTTACGTTTGGAGGAAAACTATTTCTATTTGTGTGGGATTCCTGTGTGCAAATTGACTGCTGCCTGTGTTGCAACAGTGGCTACATTTTTAAATTATTTTATTCTTAGCAAGCAAGGCACACTAGAATCTACTCAAAGAAATGTGAAAGATACTGTAGAAGTGCAACCATTAATTACTCAAGCAAGAGCATTCTTGTCCAGTGACTCATCCCACCTAGCAGAAAATGTAAGAATCATGGAGAACCTTCTGCAAGGAAAAGACATGTCATTCCACTCATTTGAGTTGACCTTCATTTTGTCAGAATTCAGAGTATTTTTGCTGCTCAATTACATTCATCTGCCTTTGGACCTTTTCCCTTGATAAACTTTTCTAATGCCAATGTTTTCTAATTTTCCAATGTTTCTACTCATTGACCACACAGCACAGACAAACACAGTTCTCATCAGTGGTAGTCCTGTTGGCCAGCTGTTAAACATAAGCTTCTTTGCCTTTGTGAATCAAAAAAGTTTGTTTTATTCTTCAAAACATTTACTGTTGCTTCCTCCTGACATGAAGAAAAAGGCTGGGAATCTAATACAATATACTTGTGTTGATCATTATTTTTTTTCTCTCTTTTGAATAAAAAGGAAAGTTGAATTGCTTTGCAATGCCATTTGATTGGGCACTAGTTTGAGAAATGAAGGAGGTGAAAACACTACTGTGGAGCTGCAGATTTCAGTTCTAAAAGCTGCAAGTGCTCTTTGTTTTGCAATAGGGTTTCATCATCTCTTCTGCAGACCTGTATATCTGAAAGTCAGAACAGAATAAGAGAAACAGAGGTCGAGGCATCTTCTACAGTGTGGAAACTCTGTTAACATCCGCATTTCAGACTTGCAAACTGTTTGGGAATATATGCATGTGTCTATAGAGGATCTACATTCTACAACCTAAGAATGAACTGACCGAGATAAATTAGAGCCAAAAGGGGGCAGGCAAGGTGTAGCAAAACAATCGGTTCCATTATAGAAAAGTTGGTTCAGGTACAGTTGAGGCACATTCCCAAGTGAAACAAAGAAAGAATAAACAATTCCAGAGTGATGGATGTACATAGACCAGAAGAACATAAGATATACGAGCAGAAATAGGCCATTCAGCCCATCGAGTCTACTCCGACTTTCAATCATGAGATGATCCAATTCTTCCAGCCAGCGCCACTCCCCTGCCTACTCCCCATACCCCGTGATGCCCTGGCTCGTCAAGAATCTATTTATCTCTGCTTTAAATGCAGCCAATGAATTGGCATATACAGCCGCCCATGGCAACAAATTCCATGTATTTACCAACTTCTCACTAAGTAATTTCTCCACATCTCTGTTCGAAATAGACGTCTTTCAATCCTGAAGTCATGCTCGCTTGTCCTAATTACCCGTACAATGGGGAATAGCTTTGCAATATCGAATTTGTTCAGGCCTTTTACCATTAAGAATGTTTCTACGAGATACCCCCCAGCCTCCTGAACTCCAGAGAATACAACCCAAGAGATGCCAGACATTCCTCATGTGGTAATCCTTTCATTCCTGGAAACATTCTCGTGAATCCTTTACTGAACTTTCTCCAATGATAGTATATCCTTTCTAATATAAGGAGCTAAAACCTGCACACAGTATTCCAAGTGTGATCTTTCAAGTGCCTTATACAGTCTCAACAGCACATCCCTGCTCTTATATTCTATACTCTAGAAATAAATGCCAACATTGCATCTGTCTTCTTCACCACCGACTCAACGTGGAGGTTAATCTTTAGGGGATCCTGCACAAGAACTCCAAAGTTCCTTTGCATCACTGCTTTTAGAATTCTCTCCCCATAGTCTGCTCATTTATTTCTTCCACCAAAGTACATGACCGTCGACTTTTCAATATTGTATTTCATTTGTCACTTCTTTGCCCATTCCTTTAAACTATCTAAGATGTTCTGATGGTCTTTTTCCCTCGACATTACCCACTCATCCACTTTTATTTGCATCATCGGCGTTTAGACACAAATCCATTCATAGGAGTAAAGAGGTCCTTCTGCAGCTGTACCGGGCTCTGGTGAGACCCCACCTGGAGTATTGTATGCAGTTTTGGTCTCCAAATTAGAGGAAGGACATTCTTGCTATTGAGGGGGTGTAGTGTAGGTTCATAAGGTTAATTCCCAGAATGGCGGGACTATTATATGTTGAAAGATTGAGCGACTGGGCTTGTATACACTAGAATTTAGAAGGTTGAGAGGGGATCTGATTGAAACATATAAGATTATTAAGGGATTGGACACGCTGGAGGCAGGAAGCATGTTCCTGCTGATGGGTGAGTCCAGAACTAGAGGTCACCATTTAAGAATAAGGGGTAGGCCATTTAGAACAGAGATGCAGAAATACTTTTTCACCCAGAAAGTGGTGGATATGTAGAATGCTCTGCCCCAGAAGGCAGTGGAGGCCAACTCTCTGGATTCATTCAAGAGTGAGTTAGATGGAGCTCTTATAAATAGTGGGGTCAAGGGATATGGGGAGAGGGTAGGAACGGGGTACTGATTGTGTATGATCAGCCATGATCACAGTGAATTGCAGTGCTGGCTAGAAGGGCCGAATGGCCTACTCTTGCACCTACTGTTTATTGTCTATTGCTTATTGTCTATCCCACAGTCCAAATCATTGACATACATCATGAAATGTGCGGTCCCAACACTGACCCCTATGTAAATCCACTGGTAACCGGCAACCTGCCAGAATAGAATCTCTTTATTCCCACTCTCTGTTTTCTTCTGATCAGCCAGTGTTCCACCCATGCTAGTAACTCACTTGCAGTTCCATGGTTTCTTATTTTGCTAAGCAGCTTCATGTGCAGCACCTTGTCAAAGGCCTTCTGAAAATCCAAATACACCGCATCTACTGAAATTTCTTTGACTACCCTGCTCATAATTTCCTCCACAATTTGCAGCAGATTATTCTGGCAGCATTTCCCTTTGAAAATACCATGCTGGTTTTGGTCTATCTTGCAATGTGCTTCCAGGGATTCTGTAATCTCATTCCCAGCAAACCATTCCAGCGACATCCCACCCACTGATGTCAGGCTAACAGGTGTACAGTTTCCTTTCTGCTGCATCCCACTCTTCTTAAATAGTGGAGTAATGTTTGCACTTTTCCAGTCATCGAGTACAATGCCAGAATCTATTTATTTTTGAAAGATTATTGTTAATGCCTCTACAATCTCTCCAGCTCCTAACAAGTTACTGTGAACTCTTTGGATATTGTGCTGTCAGTAGGCTGGAGGGTGATGGATGTTACTCTGTGCTTCAGGAAAGTTAGTAACAACAAGGCCGCCAGTTACAGACTGATCTATTTTTTCTTTATCTAGGGAATTCTTTCAGAAATGTTGACCAGTGACAGAATTAATAGTCACCTGGTGGAAATTGAGTTAATTAAGACAAGCCAGCATAGAAATAATAATGTTTATCAAATTGTTAGCAGATTTTAATGAGGAAATTTTCAACGCAGATGAGGTAATACATTAGGTGTGAAGTATTTGGACTTTAAGAACACTTCATCTAAGGTGCAATGTAATTGACTTCATAAGCAAAGTTGACTCATGACATTTCAACCTAATTAAAAGTGATACATTATTGTGCTGAATAGCTATATTGACACAGGAGTAAAGAGGAAAATAGTGATCACTAGAGACCTGTGCCATATCTTTATTATGAGATTTAGTAAATGTCCAAGACTAGTGGATGCAAGCCCCAATTTCTAAATTTGTGTATAATACAAAATCTGGCGGCATTGTGAACTGTAACAGTGATAGATCACAGCAGAATATTAACAAGTTACTGGAATGAGCAGAAGGGTGGAAGATGCAGTTTAATGCAGGGAACTACAAAAAAGTAGCACAGTAGGGCACAGTGGTGGCCCTTCACAAACTATGTAGGCACTGACTCTGATGTTAATTGAAGATAAATCCATCTAGCTCCACTTATTTCTTATCCTCTATTCATAGCTAATCCATGCATCAGGCTAAATACCTCTTAAACATTGCATTGGTATCTGCTTCTACCACCTCCCCGGCAGCACATTCCAAGCACCTGCCACTCTGGAAAGGTAAGACTTCTCTGACCCATCTCCTTTAAATATCCCCCCTCTCAGTTTAAATATATGACCCCATTATTTGATTTCCAGCCTGGATAAAAGATACTAGCTCGATCTTAACTATGCTTCTCATAATCAAATATACTTGTATCAGTTCACCTCTCAGTCTCCAGTGCTCCAGAGAAAGCAATCTACTTTGTCCAGTCTCTCCTTGTAGATTACAGTGCTGCACAAGTCATTGAAGGTGCAGGGTAAGCTGAGAAAGCAATTCTAACACACATTGTGGTATTTATCTATAGAGCCCTAGATTATCAATGCTGGGAAATTATATTGAACAGAGTTATAAAACTCTGTTCAATCTTCAGAAGAATTGGTGTTTCCATATTGTGGGAAGAATATGAGGGCATTAGGGAAAGGTAGCAAATTTATTACCCCTGTTCCCACATTGGCCATTGTCACACTGTGATAATCCCAAATTTCAAATGATTGTCTCCCTGGAGTTTAAGCATTCTCCCTTTGACAACAGGCAATCCGATTTCCTTCTATATACCAAAGATATGTAGGTTTGTAGGTTACTTCGCCAGTAAATTGCCCTGAGTGGCAATGTTAATGTGACTATTCTGTGATTCAATAACCTTGCAAAGTATTTATTTTTTTAATTATAAAAAGTATATTGATGTTTGTACTGCTGCCAACAGAGTAGTGAAGTACAATATGAAATTATATGGTTAACTTACACTTATCGCGTGCCATCTTACTCTAACTCTCATCCAGTGCCGCTGGTCTGCCCCTTCCCTTAAGACATGCACCACCTTTTGAGGTAGAACCACTATACTTCAGTAGAGTGACTCTTGATGGCTTGTTCTTGAAAGTACTTAGAATCTGTCTTTGTACTCGCAATACCTGTTATTTTCTGCTTTGAAAATTTGGCGTCCAGTGATAGCCTCAATCACTTTGTGGAACATTCTATTCCCTAGCACCTGATTCTGCAAGTAAATGTTACGAGCTTCAGTGGTTGAGATGGGAGAGACTGTACACACAACAACTGTTGTCTGGGTACTTCACCAGCCATAGCTTTATGAGGGAGTGGCAAAGAGAAAGTCACTGTTGAAAAAAAAACTCAAATGAAATCTCAGCTGGAGTTTTTCAGAAGGCATGTAGGAGAATACGAAGTCAGCTGGAAGAAAGTTCTATGTTCTGTCAATGAAGCATAGACAAAGCATAGAATAGTTCTACATCTCAGTCAATGAAGGAAAGTATCCTTCATTTTCGTTGACTACAAGAAACAGTGAATGTTCCAAGCCTTCCCTGGAAATGCGCCACACTCTTCCTCCAGTACATTGATAACTGCATTGATGCAGCTTCAGGCATATTTGCTGAGCTTGTCAATTTCATTAATTTTGCCTCCAAATTCAACCCTGCTCTTAACTTCATGGTCCATTTCTGACATACCCTGCTCTCAACACACTTCTCTCGATCTCTCTGTCTTTATCTCTGAAGACAATCTGTCAACCAACATAATTTATAAACATCGCAATTCATGTGGTTACCTTGACTGTACCTCTTCCCACTCTGTCTCCTCTTAAATTGCTATTCCATTTTCTCAGTTCCTTTGTCCCCAGCACATCTGTTTCCAGGATGAGGCTTTCCTTTCTAGACAACAGAGATATCCTTCTTCTTCAGAGAAGAGTTGTTCTTACCCCACCATTGATGCTGCTGTCACTCACATCTTCTCCATTTCCCAAACATCTGCACTCACCCCATCTTCACACTGCTTTAACAGTAATAGAGTTACTCTTCTTCTTACCCACCACCCCACGAGCCATCACATTCAACATATGAATCTACGCAAATTCTACCATCCCAAAAGGAATCCTACCACCAAACATATCTTTACCTCCTTCTTCTATCCACTTTCCACAAGTATCACTCCCTCCATGATCAGTTTGTCCACTTATCCCTCCCCACTAATTTCTCACCCAGCATTTATCCCTGTAACTGGAATAAACACGACACCTGCCAATTCACCTCATCCCTCACCTCTATTCAAGGCCCCAAACTGCCCTTCCAAGTGAGGCAACACTTCAACTGCAAATCCCTTGATGCCGTCTTTTGTGCCTGGAGCTCCCGATGCAGACTTCTCTATATTCGTGAGACCCATCGTAAATTAGGGGATCATTTCGTTGAGCACCTCTACTCCATCTGCTAAATCCAAACCTTTTAGATCTAATCCCATTCATATTCCGACATGCTGGTCTCCAAAGAGGTCATCCTCAGGGTGAAGCGCGACACCATACCTTGGGTAACCTCCAATGTGATGATATGAAAATCAAGGATTTCTCCATCCTTTAAAAAAAAAATCACTCCCCTTCTCTCTTTTTCTGTTCCACTCTCTGGTCTCTTACCTGATCTGCCTACTACCTTACGCAGTCCCCTCCTTCTACCTTTTCACCTATGGTTCACACCATTCTCCTGGCAGATTCCTTCCTCTCCAGCCCATTGCCTTCCATACCCACATGGCTTCACCTATCACCCTCTAGCTATCCTCCTTCACACCCCCACCCCTCCGTAATTTATTCTGGTGTCTTCCCTCTTCATTTCCGGTTCTGAACAAGGGTCTGTGCCCAAAACATCAGCTGTTTATTAGTTTCCATAGGTGCTGCCTGACTTGCAGAGATCCTCTAGCATTTTCTATGTGTTGCTTCAGATTTCCAGCATCTACAGATTTTCTTATTTAAATTTTTGCCTTTTCACGCAGTCTTAAGAGATCTATGAACATAAAATTTCAAGGATTTCTGTTACTCTACACTATGTTGTATTTCAACAAAAATCTTGACTTCCTTTTGCCTTTCGTGACTCCACAAATTCTTTTTCTTGCAGTTCTCTTACCAAATGCTAAAAAGTATTTGGGGAGGCAATATACAGTACATTAATGTACAGTACAACCCAGGAAACCAAATCAGTGAGTTGCCAATTACCTTAGATGTCTGATTTATTTCTCTTATTTCGTTAGACTTGTAAAAAAAACAGAAAGTTGGCATAGTTGTTTCACAATGCATGGACATGTGGCAAATGGGTGATATAGGCACAAAAATTACAATGGTAGAATGGTATTTAGACAGGTACATAGATAGGAAAGGTGTAGTGGGTTGAGGGCTGAATGCAGACAAGTGAGCATAGTTCCAATAGCCAGCTTGATTAGTATGAATGTGATGGACCAAAGGGCTGTTTCTCTGCTGTATAACTTTGACTTTAATGACACATTTCAAAGAGCTATCAAAACTTCCTTTAGTTATCAGTAACATGAATTAAAATTCAAGCTGCCTTTTTAACATGTGTTTTCAGTGTGCAACATTCTTAGATTGTTTAAATTATGAGTTGCTCTAGTTTATTCCAAAGTTCACAGCAATGATATTTACATATCATTGATTATGTAAATCAAGCACGGCTTCCCTATTTCACCAGGGCCCTAGGAGTCCTTTTGCAATTCCACAAGTTTGTGGCTCAGAATTAATTGTAACTGTAAGGCGGTTTCTTACTGGTGTAAGAAGGTTTCTTCTTTTTCTTTGTTGCTGTGTATGCTAATCAAAAAGGCTTCTTTGTTTTGTTAAAAGTAGGAATGCTTCTTTGTTATGATGTGCTTTCTCTGGCAGTGTGTGTGAGTTTAGAATTTACTGATAATGTGAATTGTTTTCATTTGTTAACCAATTTGGATGCATGTTATTCTCTCTGTTTTGAGTCTGTAAGCTATTGTTGGCGGGCTTTTGGGGAGTTGGCCCGAGGGGGTGAAAGAGAGAGAACGCGATGCTGTAAGCTGGGTGATGGAACGGATCCCAAGCGGGGGTCAGAGGCCTGGAGAATCAGTGAGGAGAGGAGATGAAGACAGATGTGTCGGGGGTGCTTGGTTGATCACTTTGGGTGGTCCTGAGCTGTGAGTTGAGGGGTTCTGAGGGGATCAATTGGTTGCCAGAAACGTTAATTGAGCTCCAACAGTTGTGCATGAAGTGGTTTGGACTTTGATAAGTTTTGGTGCCTTTTCTTTATTTTCTTTTCCTTCATATATACTGTATCATTATTAATCACTTGGTTCTAGTAATCTCTATGAAGTGTAATCATTTAATCGTATATGGTATACTGTCTGTTATTTGGCGGGGTGGGCATCCATCATCCACAGACAGCATCCACACAAGCTTATTATCCAGTTTGGCGGGGCAGAAGGCTGCTCCCTCCAGACAGAAGCAATCTGAGTGAGCTTGAGGCTAGCCAGGGGGCTACATAGCTAAAGACTGATAAATCAAATTCTAGCTCACTCAAATATATACCAATTCAGGAAACGTGAATCATCGTGTTCTTGAATAACAAAAAAAAACGCAGATGTTGGCCCTTACCAAATAAGTTAAATCTACTTAATATTAGCTAGAAATGTGAAGGAGGGTTTGGTCTGTGTCTGTGTCAATAGCCACCCATTTCGTACAAAGGGCTTTTTGCATTTTGCTGCTCACAGCAGACCTAAGTTTGAAGTGCTATTGTCAAGTTGCACATACTTGTGACTGAACAAAAACTATTGAAGCCTAGTCTATTTTTTGTGCAATCTTTGATTATTCAGTGGATTGTTTTGGAACAGAGTGATGTCTTCATTCTTCCGCAAGGACAAAGCAGTAAGGATGTGCCAGCTGCTGGAATGAACCGATAGAAACCATTAATCAGTAAGTATGCACTGTGAAAGTGGAGCTCCCAGCCCCCACACCCCAGAAATTGTCCTTTGAGATTGCTGACTTGCACCATGATCCTCCAGGGATGATAAATGCACTGCCTGGGCCAACTCACCCAATTTATTGATGAACAATATTGGAGGATGAGCTGTTTCCAACAGATTCATAAAAATAAATGTGTCATTTTCTGTAAAGTTCAATAGTGTGGTAGATTTTCAACAGACAAAACCAAAATGAAGATAAGACTATTCAAGACAAGTTAGTGAAATGATAATTAAGAAGCACAAACCTGAGGGGAAGATACAAGACCATCTCAAAGGTATTGAACATACCCTGGAACTTAGTGCAGTCTTTCACGAAAAAATAGTTGAAAATATGAAACTACAGCGACACTTTCTAGGTCAGATTGCCCCTTTAATCTGAGTCACCAGAGCATAATGGCACTTGTGAAGGAGGCCACTGGGACACGAACGGTCATTCTGAGTGTGCTGCAGAAGTTGGTAGCTGCAACTGCAGATGACGTTCGTTGCTCATAATGTTCAAGGCTTTGCACAAAATGGTATCTAAGGAAGAGTGCTAAGGAAGAAGCCCTGGTTGAAAAGAAAAGGCATATCCTTGCCCATAGAGACTTAACAAAGTGTCACTAAAAATATTCTATAGAGATGTGGAAGAAGGTCCTGTAGTCCAAAGAGACCAAAGTAACATTTTTTGGCCTCAACACTTAGCAGAACCTGCAGTGTAAATCTAGAACAGTACTGCATATCAGCCAGGTAACACCATTCCTATTGTAAAGAATGCTGGAGTTAGTATCATGCCAGCGAAATGATTTTCAGAAATACGGAATGCAAATATGATCACAATTGATGAGAAGATGGATGCTGCTAAATACAGAGCAATGTTGGGTGAAAACCTACTAGCCTGTGCCAGAGAGCTAAAATTGTTGGGGAGGAGAAGGGTGGCGGAGAATGTTTGTTTTCAGTGGGATGATGACCTGAGTACACTGCCAGATTAACAGTGAAATGGCTTCAAATGAAGAAAATTTATGTCCTTCAGTGGCCCAGTGAGATTGTTGACCATAACCCAATCAAACATCTCTGGCAAGATCTCAGGATTTCTGTCCACTGCTTTCCACTATTGCTCCCCAACTAACTTGGCATAGCAATTTTGCAAGTAGGAATGATCAAATCCTACTCCTTCATATTGTGCAAAGCAAATAGAGACTTTTCAAAAAGACTGGCTGTAATACTTGCAAGAGGAGGTTCAATAAAGTACTGAGTGATGGAGGATGAAAACTTTTGAACTGCTGACATTTCAGTTTATTTTTTTTAGTTTTTCATGCTTTACAATTTTGTTAGTTTGCTGTGAAAAAAGAAGCATGTGATTCACAAATAAAAAATCTCAATTAAATTGATTAAATTCGCCGGTTCAAATGCTTATTTATGTGATCAAAACTATCAAAAATGTACAGGACATTGGTTATATTTGGCCTGGACTAATTTTTTTGTAAGCCACCCTTTTGATTTATTTCAGAGGAACAATGTGCTTCCTGATGAAAATAACATAGTACGTTTGCAAGAGGAGTTAGGGGCACGGAAACTATGTGAGGCAAACACAGTGAATTCTATGAAAGTGCTGCATCAGCAAGTGAAGGATTTGGATGAACACTCGCAGGTAAGTGCGGTCTGGTGGAAGTGGGACCTTCCAACATCCTGTGTCTCATATGACTCATTTCAGAGTAGTTAACATCAAAGTGACATTTCTAAATCAGATGGCCTAAACTTCACCAGGTCAACAGGATATATTGTGTTATAATGTGCTCTGGAGTAGCAGCACCTTGAAAAAACTGGTGGTCGGTGGAAGGATTCTTCAAAGAAAAATGCTACAAATGAGCTATACAATGAGCTGATGACCATGCGATTTAGTGAAGCCCAGGCACAAGCTGAACTGCAAGAGCTGAGGTACAGAGTGCTGGAACTGGAGACAAAGGTACCTGACATAAGCGTGACAAGACTACCTCTGGCATTTAGTCCAGTGGCACTAGATGGTCATTAGGTGATTAGAAACAGCATCCTGAAGATACTATTTTCAGATTATTAATCTGCAATAAGTTACTAAAGCATTCGTACAGTGGGAGGTAACTGATTTTATCACAGCGTGATTAGTGTTAAAGTTGGTTGTCCTAAAATATACATCTGCTTCAATAGCCACGGTTATGGTCTGACAATATAATTTAACCTTGACGTTCTAATATCAAATTCAATATGAGTCTGCAAAAGACAGAATGCTGGTATATGAGTTTCTTTGATTATTGACTGGATATTGCAGCTGTAACCCCAAAAAAACCCAAAAAATCATCAAATCTATCCTGTAAGCAAATTATTTGTTACCAATTAAAACGGTCAAATGACTTATTACATTCTATTAGTCAGTGATATTAAACAATGCTTTTGTTCACAGCTTTTCTGATTTGAATGCATTAAAATTAGAAAGGAGGCTTATGATGGCAAAGATGGCAAATGCCATCTTTGATCACTATTTTAATTAGCAAAGACATAAAGAGCCTTGATTACTCAGATTAGCTCTCTGTTGAACTTCAGAGGTTGATTATGTTGTGGACCAGTGCAAGTTAGGGAACTTCTACTGTATATGCCAAAACTTTTATGTATCTGTGTTTCAGGTTACTGCAGTGAGCGTTGAGAAGGCGCCAAAGTGAATGCTCAAACCTGCCGAACTTGCATGCATTTTTTCTTCCCCCACATACAAAATCTCTCATGGCTACAGAGAACAAGTCAGAGTACTAACAATCAAATTAAAACTTGAGAGATTATAAATGTTCATAAAGTTAGGCAATATCATTAGTAAGAGAAATAACATTTAAGGTTTCTGGGAGAAGTGCCCTCCTTATAGTGAATAGGCAATGAAAGGTTTTGATGTTTTCAATGGTGCAGACAGTGACTAGAATGGACTACAGAAAAAAGAACTTCCTTATATAATGGACAAATACTAGAGTTGTAATTGTGCAGTGGCTTTCTTGCAATCAAAATTGATCATGTTAATCACTTTTCATTGTGCATCTATTACAATGCATATATAATTTTGGCTAAAATAGATATTCTAGTTGTATTCACAGTTGTTATAAATTACTCGCCCTGTTTCACTCACTACAGGAAATTGAAGTACTCAAGAGCTGATATTTTGAACATAGAACTCTACAGCACATTACAGGACCTTCAGACAACAATTTTGTGCTGATGATGTGACCTATTCTAAGAATGCCGACACGTAACCCCCTATTTTTCAAAGCTCCATGTACCTACCTAATGGTCCCATAGCCCTATTATAACTGGCTCCAGCACCGTTATCAGCAGTGCATTTCACACACCAACCATTCTCTGTGTGTAAAGCTTACCTTTGACATCGCCACTGTACCTTCATCCAAGCAACTTAAAATAAAGCCCCCTCATATTAGCTATTTCAGCCCTGGGAAAATGCCGATTACCAACGTGATCAATCCCTCTCATCATCTTGTATATTTCTATCGGGTCACCTCTCATTCTCTGTAGCTCCAAGGAGAAAATACTAAGTTCATTCAAATGATTGTAAATATTCCTCTGCAGTCTTTATGTAGTATCCACATCATTCCTGTAGTGAGGTTACCAGAACTGAGCACTGTACTCCATGTGGGGTCTACCCAAGGTCTTATATAACTTTAACATTATCTCACGGCTCCTGAACTCACTCTCATGGTTGAAGAATGCCATCACATCATATACCTTCTTAACAACACAGTCAACCTTTGCATCAGCTTTGAAAGTCCTATAGACATGGACCCGAAGGTCGCGCTGATTCTCCACACCACCAGGAGTTTTACCATTAATATTATATTCTGACTGCAAATTTAACCTACCAAAATAAACCACTTCACACTTATTTGGATTGAACACACTTGCCACTTCTCATCCGAGTTCTGCATCCTATCAATATCCCACTGTAAACTCTGACAACCCTCCCACTGTTTGTGTCATCAGCAAATTTTCCAATCCACCCTTCTACTTCTTTATCCAGGACATTTATAAAAACCACGCAGAAAAGATGCTTGTGGAACACCACTAGTCACCGGCCACAAATAATTTGACATTTTTGTTGCACATCCTTATGTACACTTTAAATGTAATGATACTACATAAATAGTACATGGATTTTGAGCATATTATTTGTCATAACTGAACAATAATGCTTATCCCACAGCATTCCCCCACCTGCAGCAACCAAGCTGTGCAGTGTGTATAACAGTGGGTTGTTACAACATGTTTGATGAATTTATGGACTTCACAAGCACATCATGCCAGAAATAGTTGTTCCTTGATGGACTAAGTTTTCAGCCACAAGCAATGTCCACATGTGGAAAAACCAAAGTAGGAGCAAATTCGATGTCAGGACAGAGAAAGATCAATGACAAAGGTTTGATGAAGATAGGATATATGTCGGATTAATTCTTCCAGCAAGAAGAGTGATAAATACAATAATCTGAGCAGGGCCTAAAGAGGGAAAATAGGGGGAGAAACTAGAATCATAATTAACATAAAAATGAACCAAACTACTTTGACTAGTAAATTTATAGTTAGTAGATGGTTAGAAATAGGGTGGGACAGAATTAATGCTGTGTACTTTGAAGGATGACCAACTGTGGAATATTTAATGTGTAGCTTGGATCAGTGTTTACTCAAGATGCTGATAAAATTATCATTGTAAGTCACCACAGGTTGCTATGGCTATGGTTTTAGCAGTACAGTGAATTCTGATTAATTGGGACACATCGGGACTGGGACATTTTAGTCCAAATAAACTGTTGCCCCAATAGCCGAACTTTCATGGAAAGAGTAAGAAAAGGAATGAGAAAGATAAGCTCAATAACAAAATTCTGGCTATAAATCAAACACAGGACAAATTAGAATGTTACCAACACCACTCCATTACTTTCAACCTGTATATTAGTTACTTTCGTTATCAGCACAGGAATTCATCGAGTTTATGTCGCCATGTTCTTTCAAAAGACTGTAAAGGAACAAATTCAGCACAGTCACATAGTGTGGATAATGGACTGGATTTGTAGAGGGCTTTCATTGATTGCATCCTCCAAATCTTTATTTGCATTGTAACATTCAAGATAATTGTCCGTACTTTAGAATTCCTCATAGCACCTAAATTGCTGAAGCAGTAACATCATTTCTTTTTTAATCCCATCCATTTCTGATACTTCTGCTATGTAAACAACACACACACACACACACACACACACACACACACACACACACACACACACACACACACACACACACATACATATGCAGAGACACACAAACACAGGCACACAATGGGGCACAGAGAGGGAGACACTCGCAGACACACACATACAAACACACAAACAAAAACACACACACACAGAGAAGCACAAACGTGCAGACACACATGCACACACAAAGACAGAGACACGGACACACACAGACGTACACAGACACAAGCACACACACAAACACACTCTCACACACACAGATACGCAATGGGACACAAAGACACACACACAGACAAACACACACATACAAACACACAAACAAAAACACACACACACAGAGAAGCGCAAACATGCAGACACACATGCACACACACACACACACACAATGGGACACAAAGACACACACACATACAAACACTCAAACAAAAACACACAGACAGAAGCACAAACTTGCAGGCATATACACACACACACACACACACACACAGATGCAGACACAGACACACAGACATGGACACAGACACAGACAGACAGACAAACACACACATACACAAAGACAGAGACAGAGACACAAACAAGCACACACACATACACACACAAGCAGACACAGAGAGGCAGACACGGACATGGACACAGGCACACAAACACAAAAACACACACACACACACACACACACACACACACACAGAGTCAGACATAGAGACGCAGACGCAGACACGGACATAGACACACAAACACACAGACACTGGTGCAAACACACACAGACACACAAAGGGACACAGAGACAAGCAGAGAGAGAGCCAAACGCAGACACAAACATACAATCACACAGAAACACAAATGTGCAGACACATATACACACACACACGCACACACAGAGTTAGACACAGAGATGCAGACACGGACACAGACACAGGCACAGGCACAAACACACACACGAACATAGAAACACTCTGACACACACACCGGCACACAATATGACACAGAGACACACACACAGACACATGCAAACACACAAACATACAAGCACACAAACTAAAACCACATACAGAAGCACAAGCGTGCAGTCACACACACGTACAAACTCACATAGAAGCAGATAGAGAGGCACAGACAGGGACACAGACACACACACACACACACACACACACACACACACACAAAGACAGAGACACAAACACACACAGACACACACACACGGGAAAACAAAACACACACACACAACAGCTCAAACACGCTCATAAACACACACAAATTACACACACGTACAAACACACACACAAAGACTCACACATACACACAATACACATGCACACACCAACACAAGATAGAAAACACAGATACATGCACACACACATGCACACACACGTGCAACCACACTCACACAAACACAGACACAGAAACACACAGGCAAGATTGCGCATGGACTCATACACAAAACACACTAAGAGAAATACACACACACAACCACAAAACACACACACACACACACACACACACACAAGCTCACACAATGTAAAACATGAGAACATGCCACACAAACAAACACACATTCACACAAAACATGCAAGCACATAAACAAACACACACACAAACACATAAACACACACACATGTACATAAAACTTTCACAGACAGAAAAAGCTCTAAACACACCACACGCACACACACACAAACAGAAAAGCACTCAGACACACAAGAACACAAAAAACACACACAGACATACATATAGACACACACACAGAAACATACTAACACAAATGCACACACACTTAAGAGAACATATGCACATGCACACAACCACACACAGACGCACACACACACATACACACAAGCACACACACAGTGGAATGCACACATGCTCTCTCACACACACACACACAGATACGTACACATACACAAGTTAAAACACACACACAAGCCACACGCACAAAAGAACAGACACAACCACCCACAAACACACATAGACACACAATCACACACAGAAATACACGCACACTCACAAAAGCACACACACACACACACACACACAACACAAACACACAAGCAGAAAACACAGACACACCCACAAGCACACACAAACACTCACACACACATAAAAACACACACAGATGCATACACACAAACAGACACACACCCAGGGCACACACACATAAACAGACACACATCACACTTACATGCACAGAAACACACACAGACAAACACACACATATAAAAACACAAAAACAGACCACAGACAAACACAGAAACACACACACACAACACAGATGCATTCAAAAAAAACACTGCATGCACACACACACAAACACAAAAACAAACACACAAAGACTCACACATGTACAAAAACACACTAATACTAGCAAACACACACAAACAAAAACAGACCAAACACGCAGACGCACACACACATTCACACAAGCGCACACAAGAGAAACATACACACACACACACACACACACACACACAAGCACACACACAAATACACATAGGCACACACTCACACACAGAGGTGCACACTAGGCCGGGTGCACATACACTCACACAAGCACACAAGCTCACACACACACACATCACGTACATACACACACACTGAAATGCACACAAAAACTCACACACATATAAAAACACACACAAACACATACACTCACAAAACATACACACACCACACACACACAAACACGCACACAAATACACACAGACACACAATCACACACAGATGTGCACATACACTCAGGCAAGCACACACACACAAACACACAACACATACACACCCACTGAAACAGACACACAAGCACACACAAAAACTCAAACACGTATAAAAACATACACAACCATACACTCAGAAAACACAGACAGACACAAACAAACACACGCAAATACACACACATACACATACAACACACACAGACAGAAAAACACAAAGACAGCACACACACACAAACAGAAAAGCACACAGACACACAAGAACACAAAATAACACACACAAATGCACATATAGACTTGCACACATACAGAAACACACTAACACAAACACACACACAAACAAACACCACAGACTAAACACAAACATGCACACATATAGACACACAAATACACACAGGCACACAACCAAACACAGCGGCACACACACTCACACACACATACACACACATGCACACACACACACACGCACACACGCACAGATAAACACGTACACAAGATAAACACACACGCACACACGCACAGATACACACGTACACAAGATAAACACACACAAGGCACACACACAAAAGCACACACAAAACAGCACACAAACACAAATAGACACTCAATCACAGAGACACACACACAAACACACATTTATAAACACACGCACACACACAAACAGAAAACACAGACACACACACTAACATATACAGAAACTCACACACTTATAAAAACACACACAGGTACATCCACTCAAAAAATACAGATACCCACACAAACAAACACACACCCAGGGCAGAGACACATAAGCAGATGCAGAAACACACTTACACGCACACACACACACACATAAAAACACAAAATGAGGCCATAAACAAACTAAGAAACACAGAAACACATAAAACACACAAACAAAAACACAGAACACACAGACACACACACAAAAACTCAAACACGCTCATAAACACACCCAAAATACACACACCTTCAAACACATACACACACAAACAAGCACACAAATACAAATAGATGCACAATCACACACAAACACACACAGCACATACACACACACTGAAACACACTCAGAAACTCACACACATATTAAACACACACAAACACATACACTCACAAAACAAACACAGAACACACACACACAAACACACAACACATACACTCCCACTGAAATAGATACACAAACACACACAAAATCTCAAACACGTATAAAACACACACAAACTTATACACTCACAAGCACACACACACAAACACACACACAGACAGGAATGAGCACAGAAGCATACACAAAGCATACTCAGAGAAATACAAACACTCAAACACACATCACAAATGCACACTTGGGCACACACACAAGCTCACACAATGAAAAACACAAAACACACCACACTCACTGACACACATGCACACAAAATATACAAGCACAAAAAGAAACACACACACAAACATAAAAACACTCACACATACACATAAAGCACACACAGACAGAAAAACACAAAACACAGCATGCACACTCAAAATGAAAAGCACGCATACACAAAAGAACACAAAAGAATACACGCAGACACAAATATAGACTCACACACATACAGAAACACACTGACACAAGCACACATACACAACATACAAAAAAAAACACACACACACACACACAAACACACACACAAACACAGCCAGGCACACACCCACACAAAGAGGCACACACACTCACACAGATGCGCGCACACACCCAAGTACACATACACAAGATAAATACACACACAAACTATACACACACAAGCACATAACACACATAGACACACAATCACACACAAACACACACACGCTCAAACAGAAAACACAGACACACACACATAAACAGACACACATACACACTTACATAAAAAAAACAAAAACAGACCACAAACACAGAAAAACACAACACGCACAAAGACAAACACAGAAACACAGATGCACTCAAAAACACACCACACACACACACACACACACACACACACATACATTCAAACACAAAAGCACACACACACAAGCACACATAGACTCACACACGTACACAAACACACTAACACAAGCACACATACAAACACACAGACAAACAAAACCAGACCAAACACACACACGTGCGCACGCATGCGCACACACACACACACACACACACACACACACACACACACACACACACACAAACACTCATGCAAATACAAATAGCCACACAATCACACAGAGGCACACACACAAACACACACAGATGCGCGCACACACACGACACATACACACACACTGAACCCCACTCACACAAGCACACACAAAAACACACACGTATAAACAGACACAAACTTATACATTCACACACACATAAATCAGACATACATGAATCACACACACAAATACGCACACAGAAAACCACAAAACAGAGAGAGACACACACAAACACACTTGCACGCACACATACAAACCTACACACAGAAAAACACAAATACACACCACACACACACACACACACACACACACACACACACACGGGATCACAATAACACACAGGCCAACACATAAAGACAAACACGCTCATAAACACAAACAAAATACACACCAACAAACACACACACACACACACACACACACACATATACACACACACACAAGCTCACACAACGACAAACACAAAAACATGGCACACATCACACATGCACACAAAACATGCAAGCATAAAAACAAACACACACACATATGCACATAACACACACAGAGACAGAAAAGCACAAAATACAGCACACACACAAACAGAAAAGCACACAGGCACACAAGAACACAAAAGAACACACAAAATCGCACATATGGATTCACACCCAGACAGGAACACACTATCACAAACACACACACAGACAGACTAAACACGAATATGCACACAGATACACACAACCAAACACACAGGCACTCAACCACACACATTAACACACACACACACACACACCCACATTAACCCCCACACACAAATACAAACACAAAGACGCAGATGCACTCAAAAGTGCACCACGTACGTGCACACGCACACACACAAACTCAGGCACACACTTATACAGAGACACACTGACACAGGCACACATAGGGCTCAAACCTGGTCAGAGTACTCCATGATGACTCGCCAGTGTCTTGTAAAGCCTCAGCATTACCACCTTACTTTTAGATTATTTTCCTCTGAAAATGAATGTGACCAATGAATTTAACTTCCTCACCAGTGTCTCAACCTGCAAATTAAACTTCAGCAAAACTGCACAGCTCCCAAGTCCTTTTGAAACTTCAGTTTTTCAATTTTCTCTCCATATAGTAAATGGTCTATGCTTTTATTTCTTCTACAAAAGTGCACTTCCCAACACTGTATCCCATCTGCTACTTCTTTTCCCGCTCTTCTAAACTGTCAAAAGCCTTCTTTAGCCTCTCTGCTACTTCAACGCTGCCTGCCACTCCATGTATCTTTGTATCATCTGCAAACTTGGCCACAAAGCTATCAATTATGTCATACAAATCCTACAGAAAGAAGTGGTCCTAACACAGATGTTTGTGGAAAACCACCAGTCACCAGCAATTAACCAGGAAAGGCTACCGATAGTCCCACCCTTTACCTCCTGCTCATCAGCCACTGGTTTATTTAATTTGGATCTTTTGTGTTATACCATGGGCCCTTTTTTTAAGCAGTCTCATTTATGGCATCTTGTCAACCCCCTTATGAAAATACAAGTACACTGATTCTCCTTACTGCTTCTTATTTTTTTTTCAATGAATTCCAACATATTTGTCAGGCAAAATTTTCCCATAAGGAAACCATTACTGCTCTGCCTTCATCCCTGCTATTGTTTCCATCTGATCATTTTTTGCCATCTCTTCTGTCATGTATCTGTTATTTCCTTTATTCCACTATACCATTGATACATCTGGCTTTAACTTCTCAAATTCCAAGGTGAATTCTATCATATTATGATCACATTTTCTGAAGGGTCCCTTGACCTTAAGCTCTCTATCCAATTCCAGTTCACTGGACAAAACCTAATCCAGATTAGCTGATCCCCCAGTGGCCTAATTCAGGAGCTGCTCCTAAAAGCCATCTCATAGGCATTCAACTAATTTTCTTTCTTGGGATCCAGCAACAACTTGATCTTTCCAATCTACCTGAATAATGAAATCCCCCATGACTCCCATAACGTTGCCCTTTTGATAAGTATTTTCTATCTCCTTTTGTAGTTTGTAGACCACATGTTTGCCACTGTATGATAGTCTGTATATAACCGCTATATTGTTGTTTACAACCTTGCATTTTCTTAGATTTACCTACAATTATTCTATGCCACCTCTTTCCAAAGATTCTGTTTTTATATCCCAACAGAGCAACCACCCCATCTGCCTACCTGCCTGCCCTTTTCCTACAATCTTTAACCTGGGGCATTAAGCTCCTAGCTTTAATATTCTTTCTGCCATGGTTCAGTGATGTTCACAAATTTATACATGATAATCTGGAACAATATTGCAAATTAATTTATCTTACTTTGTATACTGCATGCATTCAAATATAACATGTTCATTTTGTATTTATCTATAGTTTTGATTTTGTCCCTCTTTTATATTGTCACTCATCCTGTTAACTGCAGTCTTGGCCCATCATCAGCCTCTCCATGCTAGCAGTCTCAGTACATATTGCCTCTATTTGTAAAGAAACTACCCATCTTCAGCACTGTCACTCTTGAAATGAAGAGTGGAGAGACATTTGTAAAATGTACTGATTCTCAACAGAGCATTAATAATGCCTCTGCGATCTCTTCAGCTACCACTTTCAGAATTCTGGAGATACGCCATCTGATCCAGGTGACCTATTTACCTTCAGACCTTTCAGCTTCGCATTCACTTTCCCTCTAGTACCCGTAACTTCACACACTTTATGACCCCTAACACCTGGAACATGCACCATACTGCTACTGTCTTCTGCACTGATGCAACATGGTTATTCATTTCGTCCACTATTTCATTGTCCCCAATTACTACTTCACCAGCATTTTTTTCCAATGGTCTAATATACACTATCGCCTCTCTTTTCTCTTCATGTCTCTGAAGAAACTTTTGCTATACACTTTAGTATTATTGTCTAGCTTTATTTCATATTGCATTTTTACCTTTTTAAGGCACTCGGGAGACCAAGCTGAGTATTGTTTGCAGTTTTGGTCTCCTTTTTTTAGAAAGGATATAGTGGCATTGGAAAGGGTTCAGAAAAGATTCACGAGAATGATTCCAGGAAGGAAAGGGTTACCGTATGAGGAACCCCTGGAAGCTTTTGGGCTGTATTCCCTGCAGTTCAGGAGAAAGAGTAGGGATCTCATAGAAACATTCCTAATGGTAAAAGGCCTGAATAAATTAGATATGGCAAAATTATTTCCCGAAGTATGGGCATGTAGGACAAGCAGGCACGACTTCCAGATTGAAGCATGTCCACTTAGAACTGAGATGCGGAGAAATTACTTTAGTCAGGTTGTGGCAAATCTGTGGAATTTGTTGCCATCAGCGGCTGTGGAGGCCAAGCCATTGGGTGCATTTAAGGCAAAGACAGATAGGTTCATGATTTGCCAGGGGATCAAAAGGTATGGGGAGAAGGCAGAAGAGAGGGGATGCCTGGAAGAATTGGATCAGCCCATAATTGAATGGTGGAGCAGACCTGATGGGCCGAATAGTCTGCTTCTGCTCTTATATTTTATGTTTTTATAATCCTAAATTTTTTGTGAATCCATGCCTTTAAGGGTGGTGGAATGAAAATTCAATATGATCCTCCACAACAACAATTCACACTTTATCAAGTAGGTATCAGCCATAAACGTTGGAGGTCAAATTATTTCTGTTCTCTTATCCAGCCGCAATGATCCACCAGTTGGGGCTTTTTTATTTGCCTTCAGTTGATTTTAAAAGCTTCCTAAGCCTTTAACTTCTCAGCAGTTTTTCAATTATCTTCTGTTAGTTTTATTTTTTAAATCTACCCAATCCTCTAAATTTCCACTAATTTTGCTCAGATTTTTTGCCATCCCTTTAGCTGTTTTTTGTTGGCTTTCACTTCTCCTGTTCGCCATGGTTGTATTTTTTGCTTTAGAATAGTTTTTTTTTTTGTCATTGGGATGTATATTCATATATATATGAATTGCATCCAGAAATACCAATCTCTACTACTGTGCCCTCACTCCTGCCAGTGCTCTGTTTGGATCAATGCTGGCCAACTCCTGTCTCATGCCTCTGTAATTCCCTTTACTCCACTGTAACAGTTGTGACCCTCAGGCTCGGAAGCACGTGATCATCCAGGGAAGACCAATTCTGGCTCCGCCAAAATGAGAAATCTCATTTGTGTGGATGCTGCATAATATGCTGTCCAGTTAGAAATCTGCGCTGTAAAATATCAGACAGTACACTCTAAGCAATTAACTGATTGAACCTTATAAATCTTAATCTGAAAATAAGGTCAGTAAAGAAAATAAAAAGAAAAAAAGGCCTATTTTAAGAGAAAAGTCAAAAGTGCACGTTGGAGCTCACAAATACGGTAACTCATCAAACATCGACCTCCTCCGAGTGTCGCCGACCATCAAACCATTGCTCTTGGTCCATTCCATCCAGAGGTCTTCCAGATCTGTCCATATGTGTCTTCCTTCTTCTCCTCTCGTTGACCAAAGACCGAAGTCTCTCTTCCAGACTCACAAGAAAGAACAACAGCCTCCCAAACCCCTTTATCTCTAGTCAGAACCCAAACAATTCTCAGTAAAGAATTCATTTGGATGGTTCTGAATGTAAGAACTGTTATCGATGTGTTTAATTAATTCTAGAACTACATACCTTCTCAAATATATGATTCATCTGCACCTGCACTAAATTCTGCAATGAATGGTGCTGTGGAGATTGTGGTGAGGTTTTCTGCCAAGATGGAACAGAGCTACAAAATGAAGCCAGCATAAAAAGTAGTGCTTATGTTAAACATTATAGTCAGGAGATAAAATAATCTAACCCTTTCCACACTAATATGTAGGCACTAGGCTACAGAATAACATCTGCCTCATGCAATAATCTATTCACATTTATCCAAAATGGGTTTTTGAACACAAAGCATATACAGCTGACATTATTTAAAATCTGTTTGCTCTAAGAACCATGCATTGTCTAACAGATACACAAGTACACATAACTAAGGCTTCAATTAAGTGGCACAGTGCCCTAAATAAATAAAGGAAATCCTGGCAATTTTCTTGATTAGTGTTTTGCTCTATACAGTTGTCTCAAATAACCAGCTGACCTGATGGTCCAATTCATTGGAATCCACATTTTTTCACAACAGAAAAATGCAGCATATTTGCTCAATGCATCATTTAATTCATTAATATCGTACCAGTCACTGTGAAAAAATGGAACTGTCTGAGTTGCAGCACAATTATGGGAGTTAGAGGTGGTATGATGGAATTAGAGGCAAGAAGTACAACATTTGGAGATGTAGGTCAAGGGTTGGGAAGACTCAGAGAGAAAATTGTGGAGTTGTTGGGGGAGTAGATTAAAGGTAGCAGTGCTATACGGATGGTGTAAGTATTTCAGTTATCTACAGATGTTAATCAATGTCAAGGACACCCAGAGCAACATGGTAAATATTCCCTGTTAATGGCCTAAAAGAAATATTTGCCTTCAATTCAGAAGTTGCTCTGAGGTCACGATGATCACGTGCAGTAGCAATCATTGGCCCTTTATATTTTCCACTTCAAAATTCCCTGGAACTGTTATATTTTATAAAGAAAATATTAATGCAATTAGATTTCCAGACAAATCTGCTTAAATTTGTTAAAGACTTAATATATAAATAGGGAAAAGAATCACTTCTTTTGCATGTTTATAAATAAACAATAATTGGTAAGCTGTTACTAAACAGTCAACTAAGTTAATGAGGCACACGACGTTAATGAGATGATGAGGTTAAAAAAGCAACACACCTGAAGACTGGGAGAAATTCAGACACCAGCAGAGGAGGACACAGGGCTTAATTAGGAAAGGGAAAAAAAGATTATGAGAGAAAGCTGGCTGGGAACATAAAAACTGACTGTAAAAGCTTTTATAGATACGTGAAAAGAAAAAGATTGGTCCAGACAAATGTAAGTCCTTTACAGTCAGAAACAGGTGAATTGATCATAGGGAACAAAGACATGGCAGAACAATTGAATAACTACTTTGGTTCTGTCTTCACTAAGGAGGACAGAAATAATCTTCTGGAAATAGTCAGGGGCTAAGGGTCAAGTGAGTTGGAGGAACTGAGGGAAATACATGTTATTAGGGAAGTGGCGTTAGATAAATTGAAGGGATTAAAGGCAGATAAATCCCTAGGGCCAGATGGTCTGCATCCCAGAGTGCTTAAGGAAGTAGCCCAAGAAATAGTGGATGCACTAGTGATAATTTTTCAAAACTACTTAGATTCTGGATTAGTTCCTGAGGATTGGAGGGTGGCTAATGTAACCCCACTTTTTAAAAAAGGATGGAGAGAGAAACAGGGGAATTATAGACCCGTTAGTCTGATATCGATGGTGGGGAAAATGCTAGAGTCGGTCATCAAAGATGTGATAACAGCACGCTTGGAAAGAGGTGAAATCATCAGACAAAGTCAGCATGGATTTGTGAAAGGAAAATCATGCTTGAGGAATCTTATAGAATTTTTTGAAGATTTAACAAGTAGAGTGGATAGGGGAGCGCCAGGAGATGTGGTATATTTAGATTTTAAAAAGGCTTTTGACAAGATCCTACACAGGAGATTAGTGTGCAAACTTAAAGCACACGGTATTGGGGGTATGGTATTGAAGTGGATAGAGAATTGGTTGGCAGACAGGAAGCAAAGAGTGGGAGTACATGGGACCTTTTCAGAATGGCAGGCAGTGACAAGTGGTGTACCGCAAGCTCAGTGCTGGGACTCCAGTTGTTTACAATATATACTAATGCTTTAGACGAGGGAACTAAATGTGGCATCTCCAAGTTTGCGGATGACACGAAGCTGGGTGGCGATGTTAGCTGTCAGGAGGATTCTAGAGGCTGCAGTGTGACTTGGATAGGTTAGGTGAGTGGGCAAATTCATGCCAGATGAAATTTAATGTGGATAGATGTGAGATTATCCACTTTGGTTGCAAGAACAGGAAAACAAATTATTATCTGAATGGTGGCCAATTAGGAAAAGGGGAGATGCAACGAGACCTGGGTGTCATTGTACACCAGTCATTGAAGTTGGGCATGCAGGTACAGTAGGCAGTGAAAAAGGCAAGTGGTCTGTTGGCATGCATAGCAAAAGGATTTGAGTACATGGGCAGGGATGTTCTACGGCAGTTGTACAAGGCCTTGGTGAGGCAAAACCTGGAGTATTGTGTGCAGTTTTGGTCCCCTAATCTGAGGAAAGACATTTTTGCCATAGACGGAGTACAGAGAAGGTTCACCAGATTGATTCCTGGGATGGCAGGACTTTCATATGAAGAAAGACTGGATCAACTAGGCTTATACTCAGGGCAATTTAGAAGATTGAGGGGGGATCTTATTGAAACATATAAAATTCTAAAGGAATTGGACGGGCTAGATGCAGGAAGATTGTTTCTGATGTTGAGGAAGTCCAGAACGAGGGGTCACAGTTTAAGGATAAAGGGGAAGCCTTATAGGACCGAGATGAGGAAAAACTTCTTCACACAGAGAGTGGTGAATCTGTGGAATTCTCTGCCACAGGAAACAGTTGAGGCTGGTCCATTGGCTATATTTAAGTGAAAGTTACATATGACACTTGAGGCTAAAGTGATCAGGGGGTATGGAGTGTAAGCAGGTACAGGGTTCTCAGTTGGATGATCAGCCATGATCATACTGAATGGTGGTGCAGGCTCGAAGGGTCCGAATGGCCTACTCCTACACCTATTTTCTATGTTACTATGTTTTTTTTTCTTTCTAATTTTTAGCTAATTAAAATCCAGTGGAACTCATTAAAATATGTTTCATTTTAACCATATAAGCATTACTGTTTTGAAAAAGAGTTCAGATTATTTTAAATGCAAATGTTTGTATATTTTCACAGATTTTTAGTTTTTATTTAAAGAGGCAGAAAACTGTTGATACTTTGTATAAAATATGTTTGTGTGGTGATTTGCTGAAGGATAGAAACGCATTAAGGCTGAAGGAGAGATCACAATCTCATGTGAACCTTGCACCCTAAAGGCGTTACAGGTGCAACCTTTTATCTCTAAACAACTTACCCAGGGTAAAAAAGGAGCAAAATTTTAGCAGATTAGATCTTGGTTAGTTACTGGTTATGTGAGTGTTTACTCTTACAGTCAAGAGCTACCAAAATAGCAACATATTCAACAGTGATCATTGTCCGATAAGAAGTGACAGATGTGAAAACTGACTCTACTGAAAGTACCAAACTTGACTGTTGTCTCTAAATTTACTTATTAATTGGTTTTTAAATGCATTTTATATAATTAGACATTTTACAAGACTATTTTTATAATTACTGCTTCAATATTTAGAATTAAACTGTTTGTTCATACCGTAACTTTCCCAGACACTGTTTCGGTTTAAAACCAAAGTGTAGATGCAGGGCATCTGAAATAGAAGCAAAAAATGTTGGAAATGCTGAATAGGTTAGGCAGCATTTATGAGGAGATGATTAAATGTAGGAAGTCTTTTCTCCAACGGAGAAACTAAATACTGATTGGGTTACCTTTTTGCAGAAGGCATTCAAACTATGTGGGATAATCTGAACTTCCTGATGCTTCTGACTTAAGTTATTCAGTTTCACACCCACTCTGACTCTCTGCCTTCAGCCTGGAGAAAAAAATGTTCTGGTCGAGCACAATGTGAGCTGAAAGACATCACCTGATCTTCCAGCTGGGTTCGTCACAGACCTCTGGACTCTGTGCTCAATTAAGCTATTTCATTTTATCAAGCCTTTACTTCGATTGCTAGCTTCACTAGTTTTCATTCATTGGAGTTTGTATTCCCTCTTTTTTATCCATCTCTTGCTATTCACATCTTCTCCAAATCATTTGCAATGGACACACATTTGCTGCAGTCTTTCAACTAACACCATCACTATTTGCATCATGGTGTCTCTGGTCTTTGTAGGAGGCTCTTTTGGGACTGATGACTGCCAGTCAATTCTTATGTAAGTGGTGAGACCAATATCAGACTTGAAGACGGTACAAGAGACACTGGCAAGATGGCAGATGGATAGTTGGTACATGGGGTGAAACCTTTGTCATATATCCTAGTCTTCTACCTGCTCGCAATAAATGGGAATCTTTTTAGTTTCACATGCTTCGTGTCCACACTGAGTGATTTCCAGGAAATGGTGAAGAGGTTGCACATTTTCCAAGGAGATTGAATCTTTTCTTCTGTTTTCCTGCCATAACAGAGCTCCAATCAGTGCCTTTATTTTCAGGAATCTGGCATCTGTCAGGCAAATCAATTGCTTCCTTTGCACAACTAACTGAGAAAGAATATGTCAGGTTTTGGAAACCCAAACTGAGTAAAGCCCATGAGGAAGATAAGAGAAGCAGGATGTAAGATGGCTGAAAAGGGTCAGGACAAGCAGCATTACAGATAATGCCAAGGTACTTTAAACATCTGCTTACAAGAATTTAGCTGTGGAAAGGAAGATCCTCTCAAGGGCAAAGGAACGGATCCATACCCGGACCCAGAGACAGTGCATGGGGTTCTATATGCATATTTTGCATTGATATTCATCAAGGAGAAGCCAATAGATTATAGTGAGTTTAGGGAATGGTATGATGATATTCTAGAATATGTCAATATTAAAGAGGAGGGGTGTTGGATTTCTTGAAAACATTAAAGTGGATATTTCCCAAGGACCTGATTGTGTCTGCCCCAAAATACTGAGGTAGACATCAGAGGAGATTGCTGGTGTTTAAACCAGATTTTTATAATCTCTTTAACCATAAACAAAATTTCAAAAGGCTTGAGAGCAGTCAGGAAGGGAAGCAGGGACAAACAGGGTATCAACAGGCCAGTGAGCCTTACAGCAGTGGTAGGAGAATCACTGGAGATGATTAATAGGAACAAGATCTACTCACATTTGTTAAGGACTTGCATAGGGTTATCTTAAGGATAAAGGAGCAATTTCAAACAAGTTTTGAGGCAGAACCAAATGCACATTAACTCTGGCAGGTTTTACAGTCCATTTCTTTCCACAAAACAAAACCTAACATAATGAATGGCAGCAATGCGTCACTCCCAGATGACCTCAACACCCTTCACACCTGCTTTGAAAAGGAGAATAACGCTACAAATCTGAGGATCTCTGCAGCTGCCGAAGACTCTGAGCTCTGTCGGTGACTGTCTTTCATGAGGGTGAATCTTCAGAAAGCAAATGGTCGCTAATAGTGTACATAGTGCGGCTCTGAAAACCTGTGACAACCAACTGGCATGGGTGTTCAATAACATATTCAATATCTGAATGCCACAGTTGGAATTTCCCACCTAATTCAAAAAGGAATCAATTAAACCAGTGCCCATGAAGAACAGATTGAGCTGCCTTAATGACTATCGTCCACTAGCACTCACCTCTGCAGTGATGCAGTGCTTTGAGCAGTTGGTTATGGCTGAAATTATCTCCTGTCTCAGCAAGGACCTGAAAGCACTATAATTTGCCTATTACCACAATTGGTATACAGCAGATGTGATCTCATTGGCTCTTCATGTGACCTTGGATCCCACGAACAATACAAATACCTATCTCATGATGCTGGTTATTGACTACAGCTGAGCGTTTAACACAATCATTCCTACAGTCCTGATTGAAAATCTCCAAAATCCGGGCTTTGTACCTTCCACTGCAAATGGATCCTTGACTTCCTAACCTGAAGACCAGAAATTGTGCAGATTAGATATAACATCTCTACTTCACTGACGTCAAATGTTCTTCATATGACAAACTTCTCAATTGCAGACTCATTTCTGTTGATCTCATTTGAACCCCCTCTAATGTCTCCACATACATCCTTTCTTAGATTGTGTCCCAGAACTGCTCATAATACTCCAAGTGAGGCCTCACCAGTGCTTTATAAAACCTCAACATCATATCCGTGCTTTTATATTTTGGTCATCTTGAAATGAATGCTAACGTTGTATTTACCTCCTTCACCATCAACTCAACCTGAAAATTAACATTTAGAGAATCATACACCAGTGCTCCTGTGCCCATTTGCACCTCAGACCTTTGTATTTACCCTCTGCCTTAAAATTGTTTACACTTCCATTTCTTCGACCAAAGTGCATGATTGTACAATTCCCAGCACTGTATTCCATCTGCCACATATTTGTTCATTCTTCTAATTTGAGTGCAAGTCATTCTGTAGCTTTTCCACTTCCAGAGAAGTACCTATCTCTCCGCCTATCTTCGTATTGTCCTCATTTTTTGCTACTAAGCCATCATCAATTCCATCATCCAAGTCATTGACAGATGATGTAAGAAAAAGCTATCCCAACACAGACCCCTGTGGAACTCTAGTAGTCACCGGCAGCCAACTATAAAAAATTCCTTTATTCCCATTCTTTGCCTCTTGCCAGTCAGTCAATACTTTATCATTGCTAGTATTTTCACTTTAATATTATTTTCACTCTTAACTTGTTAAGCAACCTCTTGTCAAAGGCCTTCTGAAAATATAACTACGCAACATTCTCTTTTGTGTATCCTGCTTGTTATTTGTTCAAGGAAATTCAATAGATTCGTCAAACAGCATTTTCCTATAAGAAACCATTCTGACTATGACTATTATATCAAGTACCCCAAACTTAAAATAACAGGGAGCGATTACTACACCACAAACTTCCACATTCTGCACATCATTTTTTGTAATCTTCACTATCTTGACAGGATGCTACCACTAAACACATCTTTCCCTACCCCTATCACTCTCCATTTTCTACAGTGATCATCCTGTTTGTTGTCCATTCATACCCCCTTCATCCCTCCCCACTGATATATGTGCTGGAATATAACCCTGCATGTAGTGCAAGCGCTACACCTACTCATTTATATCCTCCCTTATGATCGTTCAGAGCCCCAGGTGATAATTTCCAGGTGATAATCATTTCACCTGCTGGGGTTGTCGACTGTTCCCTCATCTTCTGATGTGGGCTTCTCTGCATCAGTGAAATCCAAAATAAATTAGGGGAGCAGTTTGATAAGTGCTTTCACTACATCTGCAACAGGTATGATTTCCTGGTGGTCACATATTTTGATTCTGCTTCCCATTCCCATTCTGACATGTAGTTCCATGGCCTCCTCTACTGCTATGATGAGCCCTCTCTCAGATTGGAGGAGCAACAACTCATATTTTTTTTCTGAGTAGTCTCCATTCTGTTAGCATGAGCATCAATTTCTTTAGCGTCTCCCTTTCTTTATATATTCCCTGTTCTCGATCCACATCTACCTTGTCTTCTCCTCACTCGACTATTTATTCTCTCTCATGCCTCTCTTACTTCCCTTTCTCACACGATACACTTTCCTACCAAATTCCTTCCTCTTCAGCCCTTTACCTTTTCCATCTGTCAGCTGCCAGCTTCTACCTTCATCCCTCCTGTCCCACCTACCCGTTCCCCAACCACCTGGCTTCTTTTCCCTTCAATTCCAGTCCTGATTAATTGTCCCAGCTTGAATTTGAACATATTTATTACCCTCTATAGTTGCCGTCTGACTTGTTGAGTTCTTCCAGCATTTGCCTGTGTTACTGTAGATTTCCAGCATCTGCAGAATGTCTTGTGCTTAAGTTTAGATGAGAAGCTTTGTTGACATGGACCAAATGGGCCTAAGGCCTGTTTCTAAGCCCTCTAGCTGTATTTACTGTCTACAAAATGCATGTTAAATCATTTATTAAATGTTGATTTTATTCTGGAACGAAGGTCGCTCATTCAGAATCCAACGTGGATTAATAGCAAGACCTTATCAATCTTAATAGATGAGCTGAGATAGCACCATATTTGCCTCTCACCTGCAGCAAACAAAGATTATCAGTAAAAACAAAAGTAGTGTTTACCCTGATTAAGATTTAGCAAAGCTATGCTGTGAGGTGATTTATTTTAGCAGTTTTCTGTAAAAGCAGCATGTCCTGCTGTTGGAATGTTTTGTTTCAGATCTAAATCGTGATCCATGTTGTTCAATTTGGGAATATTGTGTCGGCCAATCAGGGTGGTGGAAACGGGAGAAGGTTCCAGAAGCTTATGGGTGGAGAGAGATTTGTGACAGATGGTGATAAGGTCTGTGGTATTTTGGCAGGAAACGTGGAGATGTAAAGATTTGAAAGCACAATTCGATCCAATGTGAAAATATTATTGTACGCGGTGTTTTTCAAGATGAAGAAGTCCAAACTGGGAATTTCTGTTGTTGATTGGTGATGAGAATTCAGTGCCTTGAGAAACTTTATGCCCACTTTTTGGAAGAGATGAGCTCCAACAGTCATTCACACATTTTGACTGGTCAAACTTCAATGGGCATTTATTTTTTCTTTCTTTCTTTTCTTTCACTTAATGACTGTTTGATAAAACTGAAACTGTCAAATCTACTTTCTTTATAGTCTTATGCTGGTGTATGTTTTGTCATTTCTTATCAACTGGTTATTCTTTATCGACAATATTTACACAGCATTTGCACAAATCAAGGTTTTGTTAATCGGAACAGCTCAATTTTCCTGTTTGGCTGAACACCAAATCATCATGACACTAGATGTATATTGTTCTAAAGGTGGCCTTTTCAATACTGAGGCACATGGCTGTTAGCAGAGTTAGCTATCAAGTCAAGATTGCATACAAGCCCAGTGAGAAGGTTACAATAGCTATCAGCAACCTCAGATCACCAATGAACAGAATGTTACCTGGATCATGGCATCTAGAGCTGTTCACATATCAGGTACCTGCAACAAGTGACCTACCATGCCAAGAGTTTTCCACTACCTCCTTGAAGAACCCCAATCAGTTTGCCCCTTTAGCCCTCTGCTCTATTTAATTTTTACCTGTGGATGTGAGGCTAAACATAGTTACAGTGGCATATCTAAGTTTCCTGATGATACCCTTTTGTTGTCCAAAGCAATGGTGGTGATCAATCAGCATATGGAACAGAGATCGAAAATCTGGCTGTGCGGTGCCACAACAACCTTTCATTCCATATCAGCAAGAACGAGGATCTGATTATGGACTTCAGGAGGAGGAAATTGGAGATCCAAGAGCCAGTTCTCATTGGACAATCAGTGATGGAGAGGATCAGCAACTTTAAATACCTTGGTGTTATGATTTCAAATAATGTGTCCTAGGTCCAGCACATTAAGTGGCATTCCAAAAAAAAAAATTGCGTTCCCTCTACTTTCACAAAATTATACGAAAATTCAGCCTGTCATCTAAAACTTTGAGAAAATGCCATAGATGTGTGATAGAGATTATATTGACTGATTGCATCACGCCTGCTATGGAAGTACCAATGCCCCTGAATGGGCGAAACCTACAAAAAGTAATGGATACAGCCAATGTGTCACGGGTAGAGCCCTGACCACGATTGAGCTCATCTACGTGGAACACTGTTGCAGGAAAACATCATTCATTATTAAGGATCTTCGCCACACAAGCTCTTGAACTAGAAGAGTAAAATTCATTCGTCATCACTCACCCTATCACTGAACTATTCCTGCAACCTTTAGATTCACTTTCATAGAAGTTTCATCTCATGTTCTCTATAAATTGTTCACTTTTTTCCCCTTTTCTATTTGCATATTTTTTTTGGCTTTGGTACACTGTGTGCTTATCCATCTTGTTGTGTGTGGCGCTTCATTGTGTTTCTTTGTATTTACTGTGAACACCCAAAAGGAAATGAATCTCGGGGTTGTATAGGGTGACATATGTACTGTGATAATAAATTCACTTTGAACTTTGGAATTTGAATTGTCCGATAAAAACAGACCAGAGCAATGTGTGACAGAGTCTGGGAGACATTTGGTCTGGAGATGAGAGCGTGTGCTGAATCTGCGTAAGTTTGTTTCTTTACACTTCAAAGATATTTGAGAATCATATAAGTTTTACTTCAGTTTAAATCACCAAGTGTACAAATAGTCACTTGTTTTATTTTCTCATAAATAGTTCTTGACTGTATTCCATAATCCCACTAATTCCATTGGTTTTATTCCTCTTGCATAATCTTCAACTTTTTTGAATTCTAATGCATTTGGATTAGATCTTGCATTTTTGTTGGCAACCAATCTACCTTCAATTACCATTACCGTAACATTCAGCTGACAACGACATCAGTCTTCTGCGCATACGTCGTTTAGCACAGAAATCTCAGTAATAGCTATTTGGTAAGCCTCCTACAGGAAGCTTTGTTGCCCTCTTAATAGCTGGGAAAATGTATCAGAGTGAAAATTTTGGAATTTCAGATAATGTGCTATAAATCATGATGAAATACGTTATGCACAGTTGCATGAGATTTATGTACATTTCTTATAAACTGTAATCATGGTTAACTGACTGCAGTACTCACTCCTTTATTTAAAAAAAAATGGGGACATCAGTTTTGTCCTTTAAAACATCAAACTATTATTTTTTTTAAGTTATGATCTCTATTTTTTGGTTCATCTTGTGTTTGGGATAGAATTTTTATTCAACTCCTAAAAATGTTTAAAATATCAGCTAGAAATATTTCTGAGTCTGCTTTGCAGATTGACAATCCTGTGATGTGTTTGAATGCTCAGCCAGTTTGAAATATTACAGCTTTTGGCTTCAAAAATAATTTCAAAATGAGTCCTAATGGCAACTGGATCAGAAAAGGGAAACACATAGCACTGGCATCACCTGATTTTTAACAAAAATATATATGATCAATAGTAACATGTTGATACAGAATCACAAATTTACAAAACATTTCATCTACAGACTGTAATATCCTGAATATTGATTTCATCTAAAATCTTCAAAGGCCACTCCACCAGGTGAAATTTTAATAATAGTGATTTGCAATCTGTGTGTATGAATCAGACATTATCTATGGGAACCACATTCTATGATGACCATTGATTAGAGTCAGTACAGTTTTTGACATTGCTGTAGTTCTTCTGCTGAAAGAAAATATTGCTCAAGTACATTGCTTGTCTTTTTTATGTTCATAGATCAGGCATTGGCACATTTAACAATAAGGACATTTAAGGAAAACAATGATTGATCTAATGGTAAATCTAGTTGAGGTTGGCCATTGCCCTTTATGATTTTGTTAATTGAAAGATGTTTCTCCCCACTACATATAATTAGCTCTTAAAATTAATTCAATTTTTAACTTGCAATTCTGCATTCTCATGCATTCAGTGTATTTTCCTTTGTTTGCACAAATGTATTCTACTATCATCAGTCTGTCACTGGTTTGACTTATTTCCTCTTGACTTTTTCTGAGTCTAGTTTTATTTTGAGGCTGGGCGTTCAGTGGGAAAAGTATAGTGCTTTTTGGTATCTATGGTTCAACACTGCTTGGAATGTTATCTGCTCTTGATCTCAAATGAAAAAGTTTTCATAGGGCCTGGTTCATGTAGGGGAAAAGAGACTTATTGTTCCAAACTTCCACCTACTTCCTGTCTAGCATTTAATAAATACTTCAATTCTCGGCGGTATGAAAGTTCTGTTTAACTCTTCAGGATCTGAGGATTCATGTATTGAAGTCATGTACAGTTTTAAACAACTATGTCCGTCCTTATTTTAGTTAATTGCTTATAAATTTCAGCCTCAACACTGGATCAGTGAGGATTTTTTTTATTTTAACCTAACGAAGCTATGAACCAAAAAGCTCACAGCATCTGGTTAATCATTTGCTATTTAAAGAATGTCTGTGAAGTTAAATGCTTGTTTTTTCCTCATTATAATCAGTGAAACAAGGTGATATCGGCAGTGTTGCTGACAAGGTCCCGTATTTGCTGCGGCTCGGAGTGGCGACAATCGGCCGGCAAATCTCAGCCGAACATGAAAACGACAAAAAATCTCATCCTAGCTTGTTGTAGTGGCAAAACGGCCGGCAACACAGCTGGACAAGAAAATGACTGTATTCTCTGGGTATCCACAGGCACCGAAGCAACTTACAGTCCACCATTCTTGGTTGCCCCGGGACGAGCATAGCCGCACAGGCTACGATGACTAACCAACCACTTGACTCGAAGTAGCAACAGCGGACGACAGGGACTGGACTGGACTGGACTCGACTCGACTCATGCTCGGCAGCCCGGAAAGAGCACAGTTGCACTGCTGAGGTGACGAACCAACAGCCAGTAGATGGAAGCCGGCTCTTATATGCTGAAAAGTTCAAATAGGGATCAGGTTGCCGAATCAAGGAGCCCTGTGGAACACAGGGAAAAGGAATTAAGCGAAACAAGGAGACGACGGACCGGACCGTGACATTTTGTAAAATAAGGAGCCCAAAACCGCAGACAATACTCCAAGTGTGGTATCACGAGTGCCTTAGAGTGCCTCAATATCGCATCACTGCTCTTGTATAAGATAATCCTAGAAATGAATGCCAACATTGCATTTGCCTTCTTCACAACCGACTCAACCTGGAGGTTAAACTTTAGGCAACACACACAAAATGCTGGTGGAACACAGCAGGCCAGGCAGCATCTATAAGGAGAAGCAATGTCAATGGTTCGAGCCGAGACCCTTCGTCGGGACTGCTTCGTAGATGCTGCCTAGCCTGCTATGTTCCACCAGTATTTTGTGTGTTTTGCTTGAATTTCCAGCATCTGCAGATATCCTCGGGTCAACCTTTAGGATAGCTTGGACAAGGACTCCCAAGTCCCTTTGAAAATCTGCGTTTTGAATTCTCTACCCGCCTAAATAATAGGCTGCCTGTTTATTTCCTCTACCAAAGATCATGACCACACACATTTCAACATTGTTGTATTTCATTTGCCAATTTTTTGCCTATTACCTTATCTAAGTCTCTCTATAGGCTCTTCTTCCTCAACACTACACGCGCCTCCACCTATATTTGTATCCTCGGCATATTTAGCCACAAATCCATTAATATCGTAATTCAAATCGCTGATATACATCGTAAAAGGCAACGGTCGGAAAACCGACCCCTGTGGAACTCAACTGGCAATGCGAGCCAGCCAGAATAGGATTCCTTTAGTTCCACTCTCTATTTTTGCCGACCAGTCAATTCTCCACCCATTCTCCTTCCCTGTAATTACAGGGAATCTTATCTTACTCAGCAACCTCATATGCGGCAGCTTGTCAAAGGCCTTCTGAAAATCCAAGTACGTCACGTCTACTGCATCTCCTTTGCCTACCAATTAGTTAAATATATACTTTAAGCCAGTACATAATTGTCATGGCTTTTAGGAGTTTCCAGTTTAAGCCACTTAATTGATCCATTCAACTGAATTGATTTAATGTATATTAACATTGTACTAAAGGCAGCCATATTGTATTCACAATGTTGTTACAGTCCTTGAAATGTGTCTGTACTGGTGAACAGTTTAAAAAGAAGGCAGCCATATCCAGCGGGCAGATAAGTGTGAGGCAGTAGAGTGAAAGGGTATTGGCTAAACGGGCTTCGGCGGTAACGTGACGAGGAGAGGCAGTTGTTGGATGCTAAAGGAAGTAGTATGTGTTTGAGGCAGGTTTTCTGTGGTCTGTGTCAGATGTGGGAGGTCCTGGAGACTACCGGTGTCACGGACGGACACATCTGCACTCGGTGCATCAAAATGCAACTCCTAACGGACCATGTTAGTGAACTGGAGATGGAGTTCGATGACCTTCGTCTGGTCTGGGAGAGTGAGGAGGTGATAGAGAAGAGTTACAGGCAGCTGGTCACTCCGGAGCCACGGGGGACAGAGAAATGGGTCACAGTTAGGAGAGGGAAGGGGAACTGTCAGGTACTGGAGAATACCCCTGTGTCTGTATCCCTTGACAATAAGTACTTCTGTTTGAGTACTTTTGGAGGGGACAGCCTACCTGGGGGAAGCAACAGTGGCCGTGCCTTTGGCACAGAGTATAGCCCTGTGGCTCAGAAGCGTAGGGAAATGAAGAGGAACGTAGTAGTGATAGGATACTCTATAGTCAGGGGGTCAGACAGGAGATTCTGTAGATGCAGGAAAGAAACACGGATGGTAGTTTGCCTCCCAGGTGCCAGGATCCGGAATGTTTCTGATTCGTGTCCAAGATATCCAGCGATGGGAGGGAGAACAGCCAGAGTTCGTGGTACATATTGGTACTAATGACATAGTTACGAAAAGGGAAGAGGTCCTGAAAGAAGACTTACAGGGAGTTAGGAAGGAATTGAAAATCATGACATCAAAGGTAGTAATTTGGGGATTACGGCCTGTGCCACGTGACAGTGAGAATACGAAAAGAATGAGGTGGAGGATAAATGCGTGGATAAGGGAATGGAGCAGGGGGCAGGGATTCGGATTTCAGGATCATCTGGCCCTGTTTTGGAACGGGTGTGACCTGTGTATAAAGGACGGGTTGCACTTGAATCCCAGGGAAACAAGTATCCTGGCGGGCAGGTTTGATAGAGCTGTTGGGGAGGGTTTAAACTAGTTTGGCAGGGGATGGAAATCAGAATATGAGTGCAGGGATTAAGGTAGAAGGACAAGTGCATTATGCTAAGATTTCTGATTTGATGAGGAAGGACAGGCAGGGGACGAAACCTAATTGTAGCCAGTTAAAGTGGTTGAAATGTGTCTATTTCAATGCTAGGAATATCAGGAACAAGGAGGATGAACAGAGCATGGATTAGTACATGGAACTACGATGTTGTGGCTGCTACTGACACTTGGTTAGAGGACGGGCAGGATTGGATGATGCAGGTCCCGGGGTTCAGGTGTTTTGAAAGGAATAGGGTGGGTGGTAGAAGGTGGGGGGGGGAGGTGGGAGTGGCATTTCTGGATAAGGATAGCATCACTGCTATATAAAGGGAGAATGCTGCAGAGGGAGTGTCCACTGAGTCGGTCTGGGGGGATGTCAGAAACAGGAAGGGATCACTGTGCTGGGAGTAGTTTATAGGCCCTCAAATAGCCATCGGGACACCAAGGAGCAGATAAGTAGGCAGATTTTAGAATGGTGCACAAAATACAGGGTAGTTGTTATGGGTGATTTCAACTTCCCTCATATTGATTGGCACCTCCTGAGTGCAAGGTGGATAGATATGGCTGAATTTGTCAGGTGTGTTCAAGAAGGATTCCTGACACAGTATGTGGACCGGTCAACGAGAGGAGAGGCTATACTGGATGTAGTTCTGTGTAATGAACCTGGTGAGGTGACAGACCTCTTGGTGGGGGAGCATTTTTGGTGAGAGTGAACTCAGCTCCCTTAGCTTCAGCATAGCTATGGAAAGGGATAAAATCAGACGAAATGCTAAAGTGCTTAACTGGTGAAGTGCTAACTTTGAAGGGATGAGGCAGGAACTAGCGAGAGTAAATTGGAAACAGATGTTCAAAGGGAAAAGCACAGAAGTAATGTGGGAAAAGTTTAGGGACCACTTAAGCTGTGTACAGGATAGGTTGGCCAAACTGAGACAAGGAAAAATGGTAGGAAAGTAGAACCGTGACTGACGAAACACGTGACGCAACTCGTCAGGATGAAAAAGGAAGCATACGCTAGATACAAGAAGAAGGAAGTAGGAGGAGCTCATGAGAAATATAGGGTAGCCAGGAAGGAGCTAAATAAATGAATTAGGAGATCTGGAAGGGGGCATGAGAAGGACTTGGCACATAGGATTAAGGAGAACCTCAAGGCTTTCTATGCGTATGTGAAGTACAGGAGGATGATGAGAATGAAGGAGGGACCGCTAAAGGATAAAGAGGGCAACAAGTGCCTGGTGGCGGAGAAGGTTGTGGAGTTCATAAATTAATACTTTGCTTCAGTATTCACAGGTGAAAATGATCTTGATCAGGGTGAGGTCGAAGTAGAGCAGGACTGTGTGCTGGACAATGTGAAGATTATGTTACCAGAAGAGCTGGATCTTCTTAAAAACATAAAGATTCATATATCCCCAGGGCCTGATATGATACACTCCAGGTTTGTGGGAATTGAGAAAAGTGATCGCTGGAGCATTAGCTATCATCTCTGAATCCACTTTTGCTACAGGGATAGTGCTGGAGGACTGGAAAATGGCAAATGTAGTTCCCTTGTTTAAAAAAGGTAATAGGGAGAAACCTGGGAACTATACACCAGTGAGTCTTACGTCGGTGGTCTGGAAACTACTGGAAAGGATTTCTAAGGATAGGTTCTACGAGGATTTGGAGAAGTGCAGTCTACGCATGGATAGCAACATGGCTCTGTGAAGAGAAGATCGTGCCTCACGAGACTTATTGAGTATTTTGAAGAGGTAACAAAATAGATTGATGATGGTAGGGCGGTGGATGTGGTCTGCATGGACTATAGCAAGGCATTTGACAAGGTCCCTCACGAGAGACTCATCCAGAAATTCATGAGGCATGGGATAAATGGAACCTTGGCTATTTGGATAAAGAATTGGCTTAAAGGAAGAAAGCAGAGGGTAGTTGTGGAAGGAAAGTATACTGTTTGGAGGTCGGTAACTATTGGAGTTCTGCAGGGATCTGTCCTGGGACCCCTTCTATTTGTGATTTATATGAATGTCCTGGATGCAGAGGCGAAAGGATGGATGAGTAAGTTTGTGCATGACACACAGATTGGAGGAGTTGTGGATGGAACTGCAGTTTGTCGAAGGTTACAAGAGGATTCAGACAGGCTGCAGAGTTGGGCAGAAGCATTGCAGATGAAGTTCAATCCGGATATGTGTGAGGTGATGCATTTTAGAAGAACAAACCAGAAGATTGAGTACAGGATTAATCGTCATTTACTTAAGAGTGTGGATGAACAAAGAGACCTTGGGGTTCAAATCCATACATCCCTCAAGGTCGCCACACAGGTTGATAGGGTAGATAAGAAGGCCTATAGGATGCTATGCTTTATTAACAGGGGGGTTGACTTCAAGTGTAGAGAAGTCATGTTGCAACTCTACAAGTCTCTGGTGAGACCGCACTTAGAGTATTGAGTTCAATTCTGGTCACCGCATTATAGGAAGGATGTGGAAGCTATGGACACGGTGCAAAGGACATTTACCAGGATGTTGCTTGGCTTGGAGAAAACGTCATATGAAGCAATGTTAGCAGAGATGGGACTTTTCTCTTTGGAGGGTAGAAGAATGAGAAGGGACTTAATAGATGTCTACAAGATCAAGGGAGGCCTAGATAGGGTGGATAGTCAGTACCTGTTTCCCAGATATCAGTAGCAAAGACCAGGGACATATGTACAAAAGTAAGGGAGGGAAGTTTAGGGGAGACATCAGGAGTATGTTTTTTTTTATACACAGAAGGTTGTGAGTACCTGGAATGAATTGCCAGGGATGGTGGTGGAGGCTAAAAGATTAGGGGTATTTAAGAGCCTTTTGGAGAGGCACATGGATTTAAAAAATGGAGGGTTATGGAGTAGTGTGGGTTTAGTACTTCTTCAAAAGTTTATATGGGTCGGCACAACATGGAGAGCTGAAGGGCCTGTACTGTGTTGTAATGTTCTATGGTTCTATGGTGTCGTGTTTATTTAACTCATAACTAGGACTGTAAATTGCTGTCAGTTGGACTGGTGGTGCATGTATAAAGTGCTGCCTGATACTTGCCTTTTTCGATGTGTGTAATGTAACACTTGACTTTTGTGCTGAATGTCTTGTTCCATGACACTTTACAATTTGGGCCGTTGCAGCATTCCCAAGCAACTGCATTTTATTTTTTTTTTATTTTGACCATGAAAAGCTTTGAACGATACAAGATGCATTGCTATAGCTGTAGAAACCTCATAAGTACAAATTACCCTATTGGTTTAATCTCACTTGTAGATTTCGTAGTGACCTGTATGCCTTCTACCATTGCTTGCTCACTGATAAAAATATTTTTCTTAATTTTTTCATCAAGATCCATCATAACTTTGAAGATCCTCGTCACATGGTTGAATATCTATCTCAGCAAAGTAATCCTTTTTTCTCACCACAACTGAAGCCATTGACACGATATATTTTTAACTTTCATCCTGCTGCTCTTGATTCTCTGAAATAAGGTGCTCAAACCTCAGCAGTGCGATAAATGCAGTTCTAACAAGTTTTACCGACAAAGTAAGATGTGGTTTAAACTTGGAGAAATACTGAATCTTTACAGAGTTAAGTTTCAAGGAGAAATAGTGTAGCACAAACAAGTGAAATGCTTATGGCTGGAGCAGAAAATTGTGCTTCCTCAAATGTCAACCATATACTGGCAAGCATTTGCAATCGAAAATTTGTTGCTATAATCTTCCCATTGCACTGCAGAATCTTACAGTAGAATCTCGGTGTTATCTGACTCGACTGTTCAGTCATTTGCCATATTTCTGCATTTGGTGAACAGGCTTTTTAGCTTATCACATATTGCATGTGCTGCAGATCTAGTGAACCAAACCATAAGCATTCTGCTGGTCTCGTGAGTTCATCAGACAAATGAATAAAGTTGGGCTTATTTCTAAAATTTAAAAAATAAGAGTTGAAAGTTTGAATGTCTGAGTTTAATAGCTGTGTATGAAATTGTTGCAGAAGTTTTCACAGTATGCGCTGTTAGCTTAACCACACCAAAATTTTCTGTACTGTGCAGTCAAATTGAAAGGGATATCATACGAGATGAATATTTCCTGAATACCCAAAAAAATGCAGTGGTTTAACATTCTCATAAAATCTGTTTCTCTGGAGCATCTTGTTCCCCCCAGATGATATTAATTTTTGATGTGAGAAGTAATGCACTGGAAAGAATAAACTTGTATTTCTGCACAAAAGTCCAGGAGTTCCCATGTGCTTTTTGCAGAAAATACTGTTTTATGTGTAGTCCCCAGTATAAATTAGGATATATACAAGTCAAGATTTCCCTGCTCCAGTTTCTGGATGATTCAAGCTGTTAGAACATAGATAAGAAAATTCCTGGCTTGCTATATGGACCGGTTCCTATCAATAGTAAAAAAAAAAGAAATACTGTGGCCATGCACGTCCTCCTTATTCAACAAATGGGCCAACAGCACTCTTCAAAAATGTTGAGAATATATTCTGATATTGTTGCCATCATTGATTTCAACATCACTAACGCAGAAAATGTGAGCATTATCACTTAAGCTTTTGTGAGTACTTGTTGCAAAGTAGTCGTGGTCTGCTCTGGATTTCTACAATGCCTACAGTTCAAGAAGATTGAGAGGTTCCTTTGGTTGATCCTGAAATGATGAACTGCACCAAAACCAGAATCTGGGTTGTTATCTGGTCCCAGATTTTCTTGCCATGTTTTGAATCATCTGTGCAATTGCCATGGATGGAAATTTCTGTGAAATTTCTTCTGCAGATTCTGAGATTGTGTGCATAGTAAAGCTGACCTTTCCTGCAAACGAAAAGCTTACAAGCATGAAAATGAATAGAGGGATATAATTTTCAATAAAGTCTTTGGAAGCTAAACTTTCATATTCTCCAAACTTTGATAGCGTGGATGGGGAGAAAATATTCCCTATGGTGGAGCATCTGAGACCAGAGGACACAGCCTCAGAATGGAGGATCGGCCGTTTAGAATGATGAGGATGAGTTTCTTTAGCCAGACAGAGCTGAATTTATGGACTGTTTTGTCACAGGCAGCTGTCGAGGCCAATTCTGTATGTATACTTGAAACAAAGTTGATGTATTCTTGTTTCATCAGGGTATGAGGGGATGGGGGAGTTGTGGAGAGTTTGGAGATCGAGACTGACAAGAAGAATGGATCAACCACGATGAAATGGCTGTGCATACTCGATGGGCAAAAAGACCTAATTCTGTTCCTATGTCTTATAGAACACAGTCTATAGAATTGAATATTTCAATTAACAAAATAGAGTGGATAATCAGTATAAGCAAATGTACAGTCCAGGTAATCCTTTGAAGAATATAATTTTACATTCGTGCAACTAAAATGAAGATTTCAGTGAATAGAATTAAGCTGAAAAACCATTAGTCATTTGAGTAAGATTATGCATGACATTAAATAAGAGAAAATCAATGCTGATCTCTGTAACTCTTTAGTAAACCATTCAGGAAAGTAATTCCATTGAAGATTGCTTCTAAACGTCTTTATTACTGCGTGTATTGACTAGATATTTAAGACAAACATTTACATTTATTTTAGATTTCTCATTCGAGGAATTAGCCTCATGGTATAAACTGGCCACGTTCAGGTCAAAAGGCTTCCTCTTCAACAATGCGTGGCAGTTTACCTCTTCTTTCATAACACTTTATCACCATAGCTGTCATGGCTGATAACTTGCAATGCATTTTTAAATGTTCATTCAGTAGATTTCTTTATTTCCAACTGGATGAAATAAGTTTGATCTTTAACCATACTTATAATTCACTACATCTTAGCTTATTATCTTTCACAAACCAAGTCTCATTTCTTGCCTTTGAAGCTCATCAACGGTGCATTCATTAGTAATCAGCTCAACAGACAAGAACGTCATGTTTTATTGTGTAGCAACTGGAGTCTCCCCATGTTCCCAAAGCAACTTTGAATCCACGTTGCGAATTGACTTGTCTCCTCTAGTCTTTTGTGATAATTGACATTATCTGGCTAAAACACACAAGTGAGCAGACTGGGAAATGCACCCAATGAATGAGTGTACTCTGTCGACACAATACAGAAAGCAATTCCTGAAATGAAATTAAGATAAAGTCAATTTAGTCAATTTGTACAATAGAATGGGAATGCGCATTTAATGTTACCAAGTACCCGACCACTGGAGTGCAACTCATTAAAGTGGTGGAACGGATTATACGTTTATTACAAAGAAGCTGGTGGTTAAAGCATTAGGATAATGCATCAAATGGAATTAGATGAATAATGATTGAAGCTGGACTGCAAAGTTGCTGTTTGCAGCACCAAGTGAAGTTTCGAGTTTGGTTGTGTTTGCGACTGAATACAAGTCAGCATTCTGTAGACTAGAGCATCCACACAGGATAGGAGATACAATCAAAGAGTAAATATACACAATCAATGTTATAGAATGCTCCATCAATGTATACATATGTATGTATGAATACATATGTATGTACAAAATAATATATATTGCTCATTGTAACTTATGGTATTTCTATGTATTGTATGCTGATGCCACTAAAGAGCAACGCTACAACATATACTAGTGATAAAAAACTTGATTTTGATTCAGATTCTGATGTAAGTTTCATGAAATCCATGAAAGTAGAGAAGACTATTGATGAAACTTTACGTTTTATTCATTGTTAGGAAGTTTCTACATGACGGAATCCAGAACAATGATGTGGAGTACATACCAGATAGATTACAACACAGGTTCAGCTATAATGCTAGTAGGCATGATGCATGTAGAGCTGATCAGAATGTTGTTCATAGCTAATTGAAAAAGGTTCATTGAAGTTAGAGAGCCGGTGGATTGGGTATATCATTGATGCAATTGGTGAGAAATATTAGAATTAATGTTGCACACAAGATAAATTGAATGCATACTAAATAGAATGTAACCAAGATCTAGGGAGCTAGACCACAGAATTGTTGTATTGCGAATCAAATTCAATGGAATTCTGAACACCAACCAGGAAGGACACGATAGAAATGAAGCAGTAAAGCACACAAATGTAGGAATAACTTTATACGATAAAAGTGAGACTGTCCAAAAGCCAGAGCATTGAAATCCACATTGTATGTAAGGCGACTCTACACACCGAGTAACAGAAAAATAAGCGAGACAGTAGAATATGGGGAAATTGTCCTCTACTTCTAAAGGGTTAATGTCTCTCACTATCATAGTAGATGGTAGGGCACTGAAGAATGCAGTAGAACAGAGTGATCTAGGAATAATGGTGTATAGTCCCCTGAGGTGGAATCTCATGTGGATAGGGTGGTGAAGAAAGCTTTTATTATGTTGGCCTTTATAAATCAGAGCATTGAGTTTAGGAGTTGGGATGTAATGTTAAAATTGTACAAGGCATTGGTAAGGCCAAATTTGGAGTATTGTGTATAGTTCTGATCACCAAATTATGGGAAAAATGTCAACAAAATAGAGAGGGTACAGAGGAGATTTACGAGAATGTTAACTGGGATTCAGCACCTAAGTTACAGAGAAAGGTTGAACAAGTTGGGTCTTTGTTCTTTGGAGTTTAGAAAGTTAAAGTATTTATAATTATCAGGGGGTAGATAGAGGTGACGTTGATAAACTTTTTCCATTGAGAGTAGGGGAGATTCAAACGAGAGGACATGAGTTGAGAGTTAGGGGGCAAAAATTTAGGGGTAACAAGAGGGGGAATTTCTTTACCCATAGAGTGGTAGCTGTCTGGAACGAGCTTCCAGTTGAAGTAGTAGAGGCAAGTTTGATATTGGCATTTAAAGTAAAAGTGGATAGGTATATGGACAGAAAAGGAATGGAGGGTTATGGGTCGAGTGCAGGTCGGTGGGACTAGGTGAGAGTAAGCGTTCGGCACGGACTAGAAGGGCCGAGATGGCCTGTTTCCATGCTGTAGTTGCTACATAGTTATATGGTTATATGGTTACTAGTTTATAGGGGCTACTGATAAGGGTCCAGAAAATATATTATCATATCAGATAGAACAAAAGTTTGACTTACCATGAGGGAGTAAAGCGCTGCATGCCTTGTCACTTTTTGTAACTGAAACATTCCATCCCCAGACATCGTACCGTTGAATTGTCTGAGCACGTGCTATTTAGAGAATATCAAATTTCCGTAGAGAGCTTGGTCATTCACTCTGCCATTCCCGGTGCACGTGCCATAAAATTCCCCAGTCTTTTATAGAGTTAGAGCCGTCATAGAAAAGTACAGCATGGAAGCAGACAATTTGGCCCATCTGCTCTGCACCAAACCGTTTAAACCGCCTGCCCTCATCGACCTGCACTGTGACTATAGCCCTCCATGCTCTGATTATCCATATACCTCTCCATACTTCACTTCAGCATTGAGATCGAGCTTGAATGCACAACGTGCTAGAAACTTGTTGCACGCTTTCATGATCTTGTGAATGTAGACATGTTCCCTTGAAACTTTTCATATTTCACCCTTACCCCATGACCTCTTTTTGCAGTCCCATTGAACCGCAGTTGAAATAGCCTGCTTGCATTTACCCTGTCTACGCACTCATAATTTTGCATACATCTGTCAAAATTGTTCCCAATTTTCTATGTTTCAATGAATAAAGTCATAACCGATTCAATCTTTCCATAGAACTCAAATCCTCAGACCCAGCACAAACCATGTAAATTTTCTCTGTCCACCTTCAAACTTATTTACATATATCCTGTGGTAGGTGATCAAAAGCGCACAAAGTATTCCAAATTAGGTATCACCAAGGGGTTATGCAACTTCAACATAACAACCCATCTCCAGTACACCATTACATTAGTTTATGAAGGTCAATGTGCCAATCTCTTTTTAACGACCCTACCTAACTGTGGTGCCACTTTCAATGGATTATGGATTTGTATACATGGGAGTCCATTGTTCTACCACACTTCTCAAAGCCCTGCCATTCACAGAGTAAGTCCTATGCTAATTGGTCCTATCAAAATACAACAACTCACATTTTTATGCAGTAAATTCCATCTTCCATTTTCCTCCCCATTTTTCCAGTTGACTATCCCTTGTCAGTCCATGTCTGTCCAAATACTCATATATCCTCTCCCTCAGAATACCTTCCAATAATGTTTGCACTACTCATCTCATGCTCACAAACTCATCGTTTTCTGGTTTATTTTTCGAGCATATCGTGAACAGTAAATGGCGACATTACCTATCCTCCAATCCTCTGGCACCTTATCTGTCACGAAGGGTGAAGTAAATACGGCTGCAGTGACTGGTCAATTTCTGCATGTCCCTACCGCAATGATGGAAGGAACATCTTGTCAGGCCCTGGGGATTGATTCACCCTAATTTGCCTCAGGACAGCAAATTCCTTCTCCACTGTAATCAGTATAGTATCCTGAAGTTGATGCCACTTTGCAGACTTCTATAGACCCTGTGTTTTTTCTAAATAAATACAGATGCAGAGATATTTAATATCGTCCACACTTCGTTTATCTCCACAGATGGATTACCATTCTGATCTTTCAAAGGATCAGTTGCGTCCTTGACAATCATTTAGATATTACCCTATCTGTAGAATCTTTAGGATTGCCCTTCACCTCATGCCTTTGCTTATTCTTCCTGATTTCTCTACTCTTACATTTGTTATGTTCCATAAGCATCGCATTTGTTCCTACCTCCCTATACTTGATATGCACCTTTGCAAACACGTGTTCAATATCTCGTGCAAACCAAAGTTCCCTAACCTGTTACTTTCATTTTTATTCTGACATGTTCTTATAAGCTCTGTACTCTCAACCTTTCACTTGTGAACTCCTTCCACTTATGACGATTTTTTTTTTTGCCAGAAACAGCCTGACCCATTCCACAGTTGCCAGATCCTTTTGATAACATCAAAATTTGCCTTTCTCAAAAGCAAAATCTCACCCAGCGATCCAGACTTTTCTTTCTGCATATTTCCTTTGTGATCATTAGGTTCATATTGTTCCTCCACAGAAACTTTTGCCATTAGTCTTGTCTCATTCCCTATTAGCTGATCAAGTATTGCACACACCCTCATTGGAAATTCGACATAATGTTGTGTCAATTACTTGCTTACGATTTTGATGCAATATATTTCTCCAACTCACCATCATCACCCACTGTAGTATATGTTCAGTGTTAGGTGTTTTCATTTGATCGGTTCCTCTGCTGTATCACAAAACAGTTATTATCAAATGCGTACTCCTGTACTGCATTTTTACTAGAATTTCATTACACGTTTCTTTACAGCTTCTTCCGCCTACGGCCCGCCTTTCTGTTCTATGTAAAACAATGGTTAATCTTCTTCAATTAAAAAGTAAAGGAACGTGTCTGAGAAAATCAGTAGGTGAAGTAAAAGTTCTGCAAAGAGTGGATCTAAGAGCTGACAGCAAAGACACTACTAACAGAATCGCCATCATTTCTTATTGTACGTCACAGACAATATCAATCTGATGGAGCTGTTGGTAGATGTGTAGAAGAGGAAATCAAATTTCTTTCAATGTGAGACTGCCAGAGGTCTGTTGCTATTTCAGTGATACAGTTGTTAAGTGATATCAGCATGTCAGAACTCCGGTATCTGGATTAAATATATCCAGTAAAATAATGGGGATGTGGTAAAAATCAACATAACAGGCTTGTTTGGCTCCAGTGGAGAGAGATTTTGCATTGCTTTAGATTTCTGGTCACTATCTTAAACCTCGTTACTGTAACCAGTTCTTAAACAAAACCATGTGCGTTCTTCTGTCCAGGCTGCAATGAGGCAGACTTTCCCCTTTTTGGGAAATGTTGCAGCAATAACATTTCTATATTCGGCTCAGTGTTTATTCGGTCCTTAAAGTTAAAATCCAGCAGTCATGCACCCATTCTACATCGAAGTGTTTATTGTTTTTTTTAGGTATCCGCTGAGAAAAACATAAAATCACATCATGGAAAATAAATCTCCTGAAACCTTCTTCAGCAGCCCTTGATGCTGTGCCTCAGTTCATGACATCAAAACTCTTGCGTTGTGCCATCAATTAGCACTTTCTGTAAAATCACCACCACTTCTGATGTCATACATTTTGTGATACCTCCCTTCCTGACCTGTAACATTACCCATCTCTGTAAATTCATCCCCGGTTTTATTGAATTATCATCAGCTTCATGACTTCATTTCTATCTAGTGTGAAACATGAATAATTTACATTTCATTTAATTCTTTTCATTTCATTTCATTTAATTCTACACTCTTTCTTGAAACCTTTCAAACAACATTTGCAACCTTTCAGACCTCTATTACTTCTCCCATCCATATTGATAATGCAAAGATCATCGCCAGATGCTCAGAAATCTCGTCCCTCACTTCGCACAGTATCCTGATCCGTTCCCAGTCCGGTTGGGTCCGATCCTCTGTCCTGTCTAAATACTCAAGCATTTCAGTCCACTGTAAATCATCCCCACAATTTCCAAGATGATTTTCCTTGTTAAATGCTGAAGCAAATTATTCATGAAAAACCTCAGAACATGAGGCCAAATATATCTTTTCTCCATCATCTGGGTATCTTTCCTCCCAAATACCCTGCAAAGTTATCTCTGCTTGTGCATCAACCACCCCATCCTGTTTATTTCGATTCCCACCTGCTTGCAAATCTAGTTTATCCCTCCCCAATAGCATTAGGAAATCTCCTCGCCAGGATATTGATCCGCCTCAGATTTAAGAGCAACCTATCCTTTTTGTACTGGTCACACCTGCCCCTGAAGAGGTCACAGCGATCATGAAATCAGAATCACTGCCTCCTGCTCCAATCCATCAGGCACACATTTACTGTCCCCCTCATTCTATTCCTACACTTACGTGTTGGTATAGTGTTTCTTTTTAAACTTTGCTCGGTACTGTTCTCACTAAAACTCAGCTATATTTACTGAGTCTGTCTCTTTCCCTCCGTATTTGGACCATCACTGAACTCCTATCAGAAATATCTGTTTATATTTCCGAGACTGCTTCTCAGAACTGAGAGAAGATTGGAGGTGACAATTTTCAAAATAATGTTGCTGGAAGGAATAGGTTTTCAGACAAATAACAATAAATGTCAAGAAAAACTAGTAGAAGATGAGTATGTTAAGTCATATACCTCATCCTCAGTGCTTACCAAAAAGCTTACCTTATGTTCTGCTCTTTGGTTCTGACATGGGCCTTGCAATTTTCATCTGCTGAATTTTGTAATCAACAAAACCCGTCCCTCCCTCCCCGAACACTCACAAGTAATTGGAATGATAAAGTATCTCTGACTATCTCCACACATTGTCACTTAGTTTAAGGTTGGTACATCAGATATTCTCTGTCTCTGGTCAAGAAATGTGCAATAAACCAATGCCGAGCAGAAGGAGTCAACTGTGCAGGACGTGCCTTCTGATTCAACAACTAAGTCTACGAGCAACCATTCTTAGAGCGACCATTCTTCTGAGTATGCCTGTCAATAGTCTGGATTTGGCTGATCAAGGTGAGGTGACATCAAGCTTAGGTAAGGTAGATTGTCTTGTAATTTCTCTTTTTTATCGTATTTGTTCTTTCCTCATCTGTTAGTGCATTGGATAGTCGACATTGCTCCAGGCACAGTGTTTTGTACTGTGTGTGTCATGTGGGAAAATTGGGGGAGGTTTACTCGACCAGATAAAGACAGCAGCACCAGATGCACCGAGCTGCAGCTCCTGCGAGATTGTATTAAGGAAATAGATGACCTTCGACTCGACGGGAAAATGAGACAGAAGCTATAGGGAGTTAGATACCCTTTGCAGGAGACAGGTAACTGAGTGACTGTCAGAAGAAGGAGTGGAAATGCAAAGCCAGTGCATAGTACCCTCAAGCCACAAAGGCAGCCACAGCGACTGGGACCCTGACAGGAGGTCTAGTGCTGTGGCACAGAACAGCAGAGAGGTGAAGAGCACTGCAGTTTGGACAGTTGATTCCCCAGTCATAGGAGCAGATATTAAGTACTGTGAACGCAATAGAGACAATAGAATGTTTTGTTGCTCCCCTAGTGCCTTGTTAATGGATGTCTCACATCGTACCAATGTCATTCTCAAGGGCAAGTTTGAGCAGCCAGTAGTTATGATACAAATTGGCAACAATGACATAGGTACATAAGATGAAGAGGTCCTGAAGTGAGATTTCTGTGAGGTAGTTGGAAGGATGAGTCAAAGGACCACCATTGTAGTAATTTCTGGATTGCTACCTCTGTCACGCACCAGTGAGGGTAGGAATAGAATAAAGGTGTGGCTGAGGAACTGTTGCAGGAGGCATGGATTCAGAATTATTGATCATCTGGGATCTCTTCTGGGGAAGGTTTGACCGTAAAAGAGGTACGAGGTATACCTCAATCTGAGGGCTTCATTATCCATGTAGGAATGTTAGCGACATTTGTTCGTGAAGATTCAGAGCCATTCGGCAGGGAGATGGGAAATGGATTTGTAGTGCTGAAGATCAGGTAACTGGTTTACAAACAGGGGAAAAATATCGTGAGGGTCCTAGCATGGAGAGCTTGACAATAGGGCAAAATTTCAGTCAACAGGATGAGTCAGAACACTAAAGGTGGACAATAGAGAAAAGTCTGAACACTAGGACTGAAGGTATATATGGATAGCCACGGTATTCGGAACCAGATCAATGACGTTTAAGACATTTGCAGAGTGGCATATATCATGTCATAGACATCACTGAACCATGGCTGAAGGAAGATTACAGCTCAGAGCTTAAAGTCCAAGAATACTGATTGGATCGAAGAGACGGACAGGAAGGGGAGAGGAAGTTGGGCTGATGGTAGTGTGGCTCTGTTGGTAAAAAAAAAAGAAAGAAATTTAATTATTAGAAACAGGTGATATAGGTTTGGAAGTTATTTAATCTTTGTCAACAGTGCTAAGGAACTACAAAGAACAGAGGACAGAGCCTCAAGATAAAGGTTCTTCCTTATCGAACAGAGATGAGGAGGAATTTATTTATCCAGAGAGTGCCGAATCTGTGCAATTCATTGCCGCAGGCAGCTGTAAAAGCTACGCCTTTATGTATACTTATTTCAGGGGGTAATAGACTCTTCATTGGTCAGGGCATGTAGGGATCCGGGGGGCGTGCGGAAACCAAGATATTGGGGGCAGTGAAAAATCGATCAGTCAAGGGTGTAATGGGAGGGGGGACTTGGGAATTCGGCGTTGAAAATATCGATACCGAGAGACAAGGTAACGAAAAGGGTGATTAATATTGTGGTCTTTAACAGTCAGGGCATTAAGTAAAGCTGTTACGAGATAATGTTGCAGCTGCATGTCGTTTTTGAAACCACACGTGGAATGTTATGCACAGGAAAGACGTGGTTAAACAGGAAAGAGTTTAGAAGAGTTACAACGGTGCTGTTAGTACTAGATAGCCTGTGGTTTAGGGAGAGATGGCAAGGGTATTTTTTATACCTTACAACGTATGAGAATTAGGGTGTATCATAGGAACACGTATGCAATTATGAAAGGGATATATAAAGCACTCTTGAGAAGTAAAAACATAGAAACATAGAAAATAGGTGCAGGAATAGGCCATTCGGCCCTTCAGGCCTGCACCGCCATTCAGTACTGTCATGGCTGATCATCCAACTCAGAACCCTGTACGTGCTTTCTCTCCATACCCCCTGATCACTTTAGCCACAAGGGTCATATCTAACTTCCTCTTAAATATAGCCAATGAACGAGCCTCAACTGTTTCCTGTGGCAGAATATTCCACAGATTCACCACTCTCTGTGTGAAGAAGTTTTTTCCATATCTCGGTCCTAAAAGGCTTCCACTTTATCCTTAAACTGTGACCCCTCGTTCTGGACTTCCCCAACATCGGAAACAATCTTCCTGCATCGAGCCTGTCAAATCCCTTTAGAATTTTATACGTTTCAATAAGATCCCCCCTCAATAATCTAAATGTCAGTGAGTATAAGCCTAGTCGATCCAGTCTTTCTTCATATGAAAGTCCTGCCATCCCAGGAATCAAGCTGGTAAACCTTCTTTGTACTCTCTCTATGGCAAGAATGTCTTTCCTCATATTAGGGGACCAAAACTGCACACAATATTCTAGGTGCAATCTCACCTTGTACAACTGCAGTAGAAGCTACCTGCTCTTATAGTCAAATCCTTTTGCTATGAATGCCAACATACCATTTGCCTTTTTTCTCCGCCTGCTATACCTACATGCCCACCTTCAATGACTGGTATACAATGACACCCAGGTTTCATTCAACCTCCCCTTTTCTTAATTGGCCACCATTCAGATAATAATCTGTTTTCCTGTTCTTGCAACCAAAGTGGATAACCTCACATTTATCCACATTAAACTGCATCTGCCATGAATTTGCCCACTCACCTAGCCTATCCAAGTCACCCTGCATCCTCTTAGCATCCTCCTGACAGCTAACACCGCCGCCCAGCTTCGTGTCATCCGCAAACTTGGAGATGCTGCAATTAATACCCTCGTCTAAATCATTAATATATATTGTAAACAACTGGGGTCCCAGAACTGAGCCTTGCGGTACCCAACTAGTCACTGCCTGCCATTCATGAAAAAGTCCCGTTTACGCCCACTCTTTGCTTCCTGTCTGCCAACAAATTCTCTATCCACATCAATACCATACCGCCAATACCGTGTGCATTAAGTTTAATCTCCTGTGTGGGACCTCTTCAAAAGCCTTTTGAAAATCTAAATATACCACATCCACTGGCTCTCCCCTATCCACTCCACTAGTTACATCTTCAAAAAATTCTATAAGATTCGTCAGACATGATTTTCCTTTCACAAATCCATGCTGACTTTGTCTGATGATTTCACCTCTTTCCAAATGTGCTGTTATCACATCTTTGATTACCGACTCTAGCATTTTCCCCACCATTGATTTCAGACTAACCAGTCTATAATTCCCCGGTTTCTCTCTCTCGCCTTTTTTAAAAAGTGGGGTTACATTAGCCACCCTTCAATCTTCAGGAAGTAATCCAGAATCTAAAAAATTTTGAAAAATTATCACTAGTGCATCCACTATTTATTGGGCTACTTCCCTAAGCACTCTGGGATGCAGACCATCTGGCCCTGGGGATTTATCTGCCTTTAATCCCATCAATTTACCTAACACCACTTCCCTAATAACATGTATTTCCCTCAGTTCCTCCATCTCACAAGACCCTCGGTCCCTTACTATTTCCAGAAGATTATTTCTGTCCTCCTTAGTGAAGACAGAACCAAAGTAGTTATACAATTGTTCTGCCATGTCTTTGTTCCCTATGATCAAGTCAACTGTTTCTGACTGTAAAGGACCTACATTTGTCTTGACCAAACTTTTTCTTTTCACGTATCTATAAAAGCTTTTACAGTCAGTTTTTCAGTTCCCTGCCAGCTTTCTCTCATAATCTTTTTTCCCTTACCTATTAACGCTCTTTGTCCTCCTCTGCTGGTCTCTGAATTTCTCTCAGTCCTCAGGTGTGCCGCATTTTTTTTTTGCTAATTTATATGTTTCTTCTTTGCACTTGATATTATCCCTAATTCCCCTTGTCAGCCACGGGTGCACTACCTTCTCTGGTTTATTATTTTACTAAACTGGGATGAACAATTGTTGTAGTTCATCCATGCGACCTTTAAATGCTTGCTATTGCATATCCACCGTCAACCCTTTAAGTATCATTTGCCAGTCTACCTTAGCTAATTCATGTCTCATACCTTCAAAGATACCCTGCTTTAAGTTCAGAACCTTTGTTTAGACTTATCTATGTCACACTCTATCTTAATGAAGAATTCCACCATATTATGGTCACTCTTTCCCAAGGGGCCTCGCACAACAAGATTGCTAACTAACTCTTCCACATTGTCAATACCCTATCTAGAATGGCCTGCTCTCTAGTTGGTTCCTCGACATGTTGGTTCAGAAAACAATCCCACATATATTCCAAGAAATCCTCTTCCTCAGCACCCTTACCAATTTGGTTCACCAAATCTATATGTAGATTGAAGTCACCCATTATAACTACTGTTCCTTTATTGCACATATCTCTAATTTCCTGTTTAATGCCGTCCCCAACCTCACAACTACTGTTAGGTGACCTGTACACAACTCCCAACAATGTTTTCTGCCCCTTAGTGTTATGCAGTTCTACCCATATCGATTCTACATTCTCCAGACTAATGTCCTTCCTTTCGGTCTCGTTGATTTCCTCTCTAACCAGCAATGCTACCCGTTCTCCTTTTCTTTCCTGTCTCTCCCTCCTGAATATTGAATATCCCTGGAAGTTGAGCTCCCATCCTTGGTCACCCTGGAGCCGTGTCTCTGTGATCCCAACTATATAATTTTCATTAATAACTATCTGCACATTCAATTCATTCACCTTGTTACGAATGCTCCTCGTATTGACACACAAAGCCTTCAGGCTTGTTTTTTTACAACATGCTTAACTCTTATACAATTATGTTGAAAAGTGGCTCTTTTTGTTTATTGCCCTGGATTGGCCTGCCTGCCACTTTAACTTTTCACCTTACTACTTTTTGCTTCTACCCTCATTTTACACCCCTCTGTCTCTCTGCACTTGTTCCCATCCCCCTGCCACATTAGTATAAAGCCTCCTGAACTGAAGTAGCAAACGCTCCCCCTAGGACATTGGTTCCAGTCCAGCCCAGGTGCAGACTGTCTTGTTTATACCAGTCCCACCTCCCCCAGAACTGGTTCCAATGCCCCAGAAATTTGAAACCCTCCCCCTTGCACCATTCTTCATGTCACGTATTCATCTGAAATATCCTTCTATTTCTACTCTGACTAGCACGTGGCACTGGTAGTAATCGAGAGCTTATTACCATTGTGGTGCTACATTTTAGTTTATCTCCTAACTCCCTAAATTCACCTTGTAGGACCTCATCACGTTTTTCACCTATAACGTTGGTATCCATGTGCAGCAAGACCACTGGCTGTTCACCATCCCATTCCAGAATGTCCTGCAGCCGCTCAGAGACATCCTTGACCCTTGCACCAGGGAGGCAGCATACCATCCTGGAGTCTCGTTTGCGGCCGTAGAAACGCCTATCTATTCCCCTTACAATCGATTCCCCTATCACTACAGCTCTCCCATTCCTTTTCCTTCCCTCCTGTGCCGCAGAGCCACCCATGGTGCAATGAACTCGGCTGCTGCTGCCTTCCCCTGATGAGACATCTCCCCCAACAGTATCCAAAACAGTATATCTATTTAGGAGGAAGATTACCTCAGGGGACTCCTGCACTACCAGCCTACTGCTACGCGCTCTAGTGGCCACCCCTTCTCTTTCTGCCTGTAATTTCACGAAAAATGCAGCAAACATATGGAATAAGCTGCCAGGCGAAGTGAAAAGCACCGGTACAATGGTATAATTTCTGAAGAAGCTGGATAGGTACATGGAGTGTTCTGGCTGACAGAGTTGTGGGCCGAACGCTGGAAAATAGAAAGAGCTAAATGGACACCCTTGTCGGCTCTGTACCTGCTGTATTTCACCATCACTCTGGCTTTTTGGGACTTTATTCAGGAGCTTGCACCTTCTTATAAATACTCGCAGTTTTCAGCAACATTGTTCCCCCTTCCCTAGCACAGCAGTTTTTTTCTCGTTATGGGAATAGGAAGTCGATTTAAAATGGGTGGCAGCTGGGTGGTCCCGTTTATTTTTCGTCAACAGAGAGTAGGCGCTCGGCAAAGCAGTGTCTGAATCTGCGTCGGATCTCACAGATATACAGTACGGGAGACCACACAGGAAGTTTCCTTAACTTTTCAAGCGGAACAACTGCTACACTTTGACCGACACCTCCACCCTCACTACCATTCCGGGCGTCAAACAGTCCTTCCAGGTTAGGGGTCGTTTCACCTATCAATTAGCTGGGGTCATATACTGTGTTTGGTGCTCCCAACCTGGCCTCGCGTATATTGGTGAGACTGGACACTGAGTGGGATACTGCCTCACCGAGCAGTACGCCAGAAAAAAAAAAACGGGATCTCACAGTGGCAGCCCATTTTAATTCCATTTCCCATTACCATTACGACATTTCAGTCCATGGCCTCCTTTTCTGTCGCGATGAGTCTACACTGAGCTTGGAGGAGCAATACCTTATACAGGGGCGTATCTACGGAAAATAGCGCCTATGGCAAGCACTGAAACTGCGCCCCTGTCCAAATATCTGACAGCTATCTTTTAGATAACTGTATCATAATATCAGCTCAAAAATACGTCAACCTCGTTAATCTTTTAATTAGCAAATTATGGCACTACATGAAAATTATAACTGCACCTTCCTTGCTTTCACTGATGCAAGTTGTACTATGATGTGAAAAAGTCAGGGTTTTTTTTTCAGTTTCTTCTCTTTCTACACTCAGCAGAACAAGATCACAGTGTCTCCCTTGACCCATGGAGGCTCTCAAATCCGGAAGTTTTATCTTGCTGAATGATCTCTAACAGCTGGCGATGGAAACTGTGATGGTTAGCATTATCTGAATAGCAATGCGAAGAATGGGGAAGACGCTCCATACTGAACAAATAATTCAAGAAACTCTTCAGGTCTTGGTACTTTCATGATGACCCGACTTGATCGCAGCATTCTTCAGTCCAAAATGTCTTCATATAGCTGCTGTCCATCAACATCAGAGCTGTACAATTCGCCCAAATTTTCGCACTTATTCTTTACGTCGTTACGGTCGGCGCCGTAACACAGTCTGTCGACATCGAGAAGGAACCCAAACTCGTCTATTTCTCTGCGAAGACGGTCGAGTGTTCCCTTCATGAATCTTCGCTTCTACCTTAGCTATTAAGCAAGCATCTCTCGCGTTCTCATCAGCCATTCGTTTCTTTGGTCTCTGACGTCTTTCAACTTAAATAGTCCATTATTGACAGAGACCGACTCCTTCTTCGAGTGACTCACTGAGCAACACCTCTCTTTCATTATAAACATGATTTCGGAGGGCTTTCAAATCCAAGGCAGCATCGTGGAAGTTCATGTCAGGATCCTGCAGCCTCTTTGGAATACGGTCAATGCGAAAGTGTACTTTGTTCCAAAATCCTACCAAAATCAGAAATTCATAGCTCAACGTGCAGTTGTACAGCTACCTTGCGTCGCTTCTTGTTTCACTGGTCTCGCTTTCATTGTCTATCATGTCGTGGAGAATTTGACGTATCTCCTCAAGGTACTTCTTAATGGGCTTCACTGTTTCTGTCTTTGCACTCTACCTGGTTTCGGACTTCGACTTAACAACCACAAGCACGGCGTTTTTTTGAATTTTTCCCAGCTCTTTGTTGAACGACAGAAAAACACGTAGAGAGCTTCGATGTTTCCAAAAAAACTGTGACCCTCATTGTATCCTACTTGACTGCATGTACACCCACCAAATAGAGTGAGTGATTGTCGCAATTCACAAACACTGCCAGGTTGTTTTTCTCACTTATTCTGTGATGAACGCCACTTCTGTGTCCAGCCATCACTGCAGAGTTGGCACAGCACTGTGATCGATAATCTTGAAGCTCCATTTCGTCCTTCACTAGCTGTTTCAAGATGTCTTCAACCAAGCTCTGAGCATCCTTCCGGATTATCTGGATAAAAATAAGGAAGGACTCTCTAACACGTACTGTTTTCCTCTCAAAATCAACATCCACATACCTCATTACTTCTGACATCTGCTCACCCTGTGCCTGATCAGGGGTCGAGTCGAACCTGAGGCCATAGTACTTGGATTAACGAATGTTTCTCAGTAAACTCTGGCGAACAATGGATGGCATCATGTGGATGGATTCGTTCTGGACACCCTTACAGATAAGAGCTGGATCGAGGATGACTTTCCAAATGAGTGATGTGTTCTTTTACGACAGAGTCAAAAATGGAGAGTAGTTTCAGTAAGCCAAGGAAATTTCCCACATTGGAGACATCATCTAACTGTGTCCTCGCAAAGCTAGGTTCGGACTCATAATAAGGAATTTAATGAAGTGAAGGATTCTCGTCAAGATACCAGGGCACGTCTGCTTTTCCTTCTCAATCTGTGACTGAAATTCCGCGTCAATAACTCCTCTGTTTGCAGTTAAATTTCTTTCCATTACTTTCCACTGTGTGAAGCATTCCCGATGATTCTTGGCCTTTTTATGAACACTAATCCTTTCAGGTACTTTCCGCAGTTTGAATCCACTTTCCTGCTCCAATGAGGATTGATCCCCTGACCTGGAATAAAGAAGACAACAGATACAAAATGCAGACTTTTTAGAAGGGGAATAGACAATCATGAGCGGGTCACTTACTCCACCATGACTATTTCCCAATTTTTCTTGAACCCAGTTTTGTTCATTGAGCGGTTATTTCTTGGTAGGAAAGGCACCTCACTGTTCTAAAAATGCATCGAACACAGCTTTATTATTTCATTCTCAACGCGTCAGGCAGATCCGCTTTTCCAACATCCTTGTCGAACATCAGAAGTTCAATGTCATGCTGTTCAAATACTTCTGTTATGGCACCATCCACTTCATTAGGTTCAGTGTCGTCAGGTTCAATCTCGTCAGGTAAAATCTCGTCAATAAACTCAGCACCAACACCACCACCATCGTCTTCCCTCCAGTTATATCCACGTTCTCTGTGGTAGGCTCACTCATGATCTCGTCATACTCAAATTTATCTGATTGTAGTTTCTCCTTGGTTTGTGACGTTTTTTTTACTTGATCCACCTTCAGATTCTCACAAACTTTTAGCAGTTGCAGGTGATTCCATGGAACATGTTGAATTACTCGCTCCAGGCCTTTCAAAGAAGTGGAATGGAGAACCTGCTCAACATCTTGGCTTCCTCGGCCTCCAACTTTCGTTTCTTCCGTCCTGCAGCTCCACTGTCCTTCTTCTTCGTGAAGAAACGTTTCATGGTCTTCTTACACAATGCCTATCACCTCTCTTTAGTGCCATTCCTTCTTTACTTTTTTCCAAGGCCTTCTGTCCACTCCTATCAGATTCCACTCTTCACCAATCCAATTCCATGTTCTTTACTTCAACCCTCCCACACCTGTCGTTTCACCTATCACCTTGTGGTTCTCAACCACCACAATCCACCACCCCTCACCCCCGCCCTTACTCTGACCCTTCATTTTTTTTTCTATTCCAGATGAAAGGTTTTGTCCTGATACGTCGACTGTTCTTTCTTTTCCCCCCTTGATGCTGCCTGGCCTGTTGAGTTCCTCCAGCATTTTGTGTGTGTTGTATTAATTGTATTTTCTCGACTTCCGGTAAGATGGCGATTAAACCTTCTGCTCCGTTTGATTTCTTACCTCCACACTCCTGATGTACTTTATATTTTACTCCAGTTTGCGTTTGTTTGTTTCTTTGTTTGTTTGTTTTGCTTTTTTGCCTGCTTGCAAATTCGCCTATCCTACAATGGCCACAAAGTTGCCGAAATCTGGGAATAAAAAAATAATTCTCTACGTCTGCGACAGTCGAGATTGTCTCCGTTTTGGAACAGCATCGACTAGTATCTGAACATAAGTCTGAATATAGGTCTTCTTTCTGTACTTTGGAGTTAAAATTAGATCAAATGAACATTAGAGTGGACGACCACGCCGAAAGTCTTTGTCCTGTCGAGTTAACTTCCAAAGATTCAAAACGCCGCGTTCAGAAGCTCGAAGCCATCAGTTCCAATTTGACTGAGCAAAACACCAAGTTAACTTTCAAGGCTTGAAAGCCGAAGCAGGCGTTAAATTCTACGAATTCTCGGTTTGGCAGAGGCTATCGAAAGGGGATCCCCTGTTGATATTTTTTTCTTCTTTACTCTGTGAGATTTTTGGGAAGGATATTCTTCCGACCCCACCTGAATTAGACAGAGTGCGTCGTGCGTGTTTCGTGAAGCCTGAGCTGGGCACTAGGCCACGTCCAATTATTCTCTGTTTTCATCGATATCAGGTGAAAAACACTTTTGATCATGGAAGCAATCCAGAGGGGAAAACTGGATTTCTGGGGACATTCCGTACGTATCGTTGAAGATTATGCTCCTCAAGTTTTAAAGATGTACACCGAGTATAAAGACGTTATGAAAGTGTTTTGCAACCGTGGACTCTGACCCTCGCTGCTTAACCCAGCCCATTTCGAAGTATCTGCTAATACTGGGGAGCACAAATTGTTTAAGACGGTTACAGAGACTCAGAAATTTATTGAAGGTCTCCCAGCCATTTTGATTACAACACACTCGGACTGATTCTGTTAAAATGGCCGGTAAGTACGTTTTATTTTTTTTTACTTTTTCTGTTTTATTTTAATCTCCGTTTTCTCTTTAAATTACTAATTTTTTTTCATAGTTTCTTGCGAGTAGTCTATTCTGGATTATTATTTCGAATTAACTTTAATATTTTTGATGGTGCTGTTTCTCTTTATTTATAGCTTTGATTTGTAGTGCATAAGTTCTCTAGTTTCTATATTATTGGTTAAACAGAGCTTATGATAAATGTTACGAAACTGTAAGTTTGAATTTGGGGCGTCTTTTTTTTTGGAGATCTTGCTGCTTTTTTTTGTAGCTATCTTGTTTTTGTTACGGGGGGGGGGGCGACGGAGGAGAACCCAAGTGCAGGACACTGGCATGTCGACTCAGTTCGGGACGCTGGCCTAGACCTGAACGTAGAGAAGGAAACCAGAGGAATTTTGACATGGAGACAGGGTTCACAGGGACTGTCTAGAAACTAGAGGGGAACTTAGTACTAAGTTCTAATCGGTACAGGGATCAAAGCATCACACAGGATTGGCCAATAAACTGGCAACCTGTGATAGAGATGCCATCATACTTATTTCCATGTCCATGATGAAGACGAGATGTACAGTAATTGGGTAACTAGGAGCAATTGACTGAATTTGGGGCATGATCAGGGAAAAAGAAGTGTTAAATGGGAACGGCCAACGGGAACAACGACAGTACCCTACACCACTCAATGGGAGCCTCCCGATGTTCCACTAGGCCAGTCTGGTTGGTCCCGATGGATGAGGGAAGGGTCTTGAATAAAGGAGTGGGGGACCCAGGAACGCTCTTCAGGACCGTACCCCTCCCAGTCCAACAGGTATTGGTGGCCCCTGCCCCGACGGCGCAGTCGTCCGACGGTGTATGCCGGATGGTTGTCGATCAGCCGGAGAGAGGGAGGAGTCTCAGCTGTGGGACACAAGGGCTGACGGAGACTGGTTTCAACTGAGACACATGAAATGTTGGGTGGAGACGCATGGACTTTGGCAGCGTGAGGGGAACGGCTGTGGGATTGATAATCCTCTCGACCTTCAATGGTCCCAGGAAGCGGGTAGCGAGTTTCCTATGTTCACATTTGTGCGGGATGTCCCTGCAGGAAAGCCACACCATCTGCACCGGTTGGTACTCTGGCGCTGGAGTCCGGTGTCGGACGGCCGCTTTCTTATTTCGATTTGTTGATTTGAGTAGGGCCGTGCGAGTCTCCTCCCAAATCCTCCGACACCGATCAACATGGTCCCGAACAGACGGTACAGTGATCTCTTCTTCTTGTGCGGGGAACAGCGGGGGCTGGTACCCAAGGAAGCACTCGAACGGGTACCTCCCAAATGCAGAGCACCCCAGAGGGTTGTGGGCGTACTCAACACTGGGGAGATAGTCGCTCCAGGTTGACGTTTGATTTGCCGTTGCACAATGTAACGTCGCCTCCAGGTCTTGGTAGACCTGTTCTGTCTGCCAGTTCGTCTGGGGGTGGAAGCCGGACGACAGGCTAACCGTTGCACCCAAGGCTTGACAGAAGGCCTTCCATACCTGTGAAACGAACTGGGGACCTCGATCTGAGATGATGTCCACGGGGTTTCCGTGGAGGCGGAAGACGTGGCGAACGAGAAGATCTGCGCTCTCCTGTGCGGAAGGTGGCTTAGGGAGGGCCACAAAATGCACTGACTTGGAGAAACGATCCACCACAGTGAGCTCGGCAGTATTTCCATGTGAAGAGGGTAGTCCGGTGATGGGATTTGGGCCTCGGTAATCGATGCAGGGACGGAGAGAGCCATCCTTCTTCCCCACAAAGAAGAATCCAGCGCCCATCGGGGTGGATGAGGGTCGAATAATGCCCGCCGGGGGAGACTCACTGATATATTTCTCTATGGCTTCTTTCTTAGGCCGGGACCAGTTTTGCAGGCGACTGGTAAGTAACGAGGCCCCGAGGAGAAGGACGATAGCGCAGTCATACGGGCGGTGTGGAGGCAGGGAAAAGGCACGTTATTTGCTAAATACCTGTCCCAGGTCGTGGTATTCTGTGTGAACTCTGGACAAGTCGAGGGTTTCAAGGACAGGCGAGGTCGCTGTATCCTCCCTAGGGGGTAGGGCCGACTGCAGACAAGTGGCGTGGCAAAACGGGCTCCAGCTGTGTATGCTCCCGGTAGACCAATCAATGCAAGCATTATGGCGGCGTAACCAGGGGTATCCAAGTACTGTCGGGGCCTGAGAAGAGGAGATTAGGTTAAATTGTACCTGACCCCGATGATTCCCAGAAAGGATCAAAGACAGTAGTGGAGTATGGTGACTAACCCGAGCCAGAAGTCTTCCGTCCAGTGCCCCCGCTTCCAGAGGGGTAGACAACGGCTCCTGAGGAATTCCGGCCTGGGCAGCTGTGTCTTCATCCATCAGATACCCCTCAGCACCGGAGTCTATCAAAGTAGACAAGGACAGGGACTGTTGGTTGTAGGTTACAGTAGCTTGGATTTGCATCCGGGCTTGGGGAACTGAAGGGAGTGTCGTCTGATTCACCTGAACAGTTGGAGCTGGCGGCTACACAATGAGCAGACGGGGAAGAGAGGTTGGCCGAAGATGGTATGGTGGGCCGTAGGATGACCCGAGGAGCGGGGTGACCGGTATTTTCTCTCAGACATTCTCGAAGTCTATTATCTACCCTGTTGGCTAGAGAGACCAAACAGTCCAGGCTGTTCACGGCTTCCCTGGCCGCTAATTCATCTTTTATCTTGTCAGTGAGACCCCGTCGAAACACTTCCTGTAGTGCTTCGTCATTCCACCCAGAGACGGCCGCTAATGTTCGGAACTCTGCGGAGTACTTGGCTACGCTTCGCGAGCCCTGACAGACAGTCAGAAGGCGCCCAGCGGCCTCTTTCCCGTGAATGAGCTGTTTAAAAACCTTCCTCATTTCGGAGACGATGGTGGAGAAGGAGGAACAGTCGTCTGGCCGGTTGTCCCAGGTAGCGGTGGCACATGATAAGGCATCCCTTCATAACCCCATGATGTACGGAATTCTTGATCTGTCCGAGCTGTACGTACGTGGCTGTTGCTCAAAAAACAAGACAGCACTGCAGTAAGAAAGTCCGGCACTTCCCTAGGTCTCTAGCGTAGGGTTCTGGTTCAGGTACGTAAGTCTCTCGAGGCGATTGTGTTACCAAGCCAAGGGGCGTAGCCATCCCAGGCTGTGTAGTTTGGTCAGACTGGTTTCTTGGAAGGGACGGAGTAAGGGGAGCGGATACCCGGTCAAACTGCTCACTGACCTTCTTTATATCTTCGGATATGGCACGAAGATCTTTCATGCCTTCTCTGAGTACTTGCTCATGTATGCCCAGTAGGGAGCCGTGGCTAACGAGGGCCTGTTGCACCCGGTCCGTGTCCGCTGGGTTCATTCTTGACAGTTCGTTCTGTTACACGGGGGCGACGGAGGAGAACCCAAGTGCAGGACGCAGACACGTCGACTCTGTTGGGAAGGCTGGCGTAGACCTGAACGTAGAGCAGGAAACCAGAGGAATCTTGACAAGGAGACGGGATTAACAGGGACTCTTCAGAAACTATCAAGAGCCGAACTGATAACTACCGGTTCTAATCAGAACCAGGAACAAATTATCACACGAGAATTGACCATCGAACTGGCAACCAGTGATAGAGTCGCCATCGTATTTATTTCCCAGTCTCTGATGAAGTCCAGATGTACGGTGATTGGTTAACTATGAGCAATTGACTGAAATTGGGGCATGATCAGGGAGAAAGAAGTGTTAAAGGGGAACGGCCAACCGGAACCATGACAGTTTTGGGATTCGAGAGAGGGATGGGTTCTCTTGTGCCAACATTATTCATTGATTTTTTTTTTTGTTATTCAGGGCATTTTCCTGTCCTGATTTTTTGACATACTTTTGCTCCAGGACTGTTATTTGAATGTTTGATCCTGTTTATGCCTACTACTCTCTACGTTCTCCTAAATCACAATGGTTTGTTCGTTTAATTTTATAAGCTGGGTGTAAAGGGATTGAATCATCTTGCTAAAAGAATAAAGGTGTTTTCGCATCTTAAGCAACTCAAAGCTGACATCGCTTTTTTTTTCAAGAAACTCATATTCGAAGTTTTGACATCTCTCGCCTTGTGTCAAGGTGGGTGGGTCAGCACTTCCATTCTTCCTTCCCCAAGTGTGTTTCTATCCTTATTGATCAAAATGTTCCTTTCGAGCTCCACAATAAGGTATCTGAGTCAATTGGTCGCTTTATTATTGTCTCTGAGAAATTGCATAATACAAGGGTAATATTGGCTAACCTGTCTTCTCCTTATTCAGACGATGTGGACGTTTTTGAAAGTATTTTCTCTTTATTGCTGATATGAATTTATATTCTGTTATACTGGGCGATGGCTTCAGTTATTGATTAGATCCAGTTTTGGATCGATTGTCCACTGTTCCTAAATTACTCAGTAAATCAGTTTATTCATTTTTTTTTTCATTTCTAACTATGGTTTCTCCGATATGTGCATTTTTCCCCATCCTACTGACAGAAATTAATCTTTTTTTCATATGTTCACTATACTGCTACAAGAATTGATTATTTTTAATGGATAACCAGCTGATTCCATCTTTTCATTCTTGTGATTATCAGAGTATATTGATTTCGGATCATGCTCCAATTACCTTGTCTATAAATTTCCATAGTCTTCCTCAAAATGAAGAAACATTGTCGTTTTAATCCTGCTTTGTTATCTGCTAATGACTTTGCAAAGTTTATGAAGGACAAGATTAATTTTTTTAAACACTAACACATCGTCTGAAATCTCATCCCAGATTGTCTGCGATGCTATGAAAGCATGTTTAAGGGGTCAAATAATTTCATATACAGTGAATCTCCAAACAAAGACCCATTTAGAGCGATTAGACTTGATCAGTGAAATTAAAGTAATGAACCAACTATATGTCCAAACTAAAAATCCTGAACTGTACAAGAAGTGAGTAGAACTTAAAACTAAGTTTGACCTTATCTCCACTCAACCAGTTGAACATCATCTTCTTGAAAGCAAGAGCCAATTTATATTCATGGTGATAAATCCGGTAAGTTAGTAGTTAACCAATTGAGATGCGCTAAAGCTAAACAACATATTACAAAAACTCGAATGGGAAATGGGAATATTACTTCGAATCATTCTGAAATTAATGATACTTTTAAGAATTATTATTCTTGATTTTATACCTCCGAATCTTTACATGTTAATATTTCTGTTGACCATTTTTAAATGGTTTGAATATTCCTTCGCTCTCCTTTGACTATAAAGCAAAAATTAATGAGCCATTTTCACTAGAAGAAATATCCTCTGCTATTTCTGCATTGTAGTTCGGTAAATCTCCTGGAACTGATGGGTTCTCTGCAGGATTTTATAAATAATTTTCGTCACAACTTTCAGTTAATTTTAGTTCTATCTGATTTGTTCAAACATGGTAAATTGCCACCATCATTTAATGAGGCATGTCTTATTCTTTTTAGCTTAAAAAACGTAAAGATCTAACAGAGTGTTCGTCGTACAGAACAATTTATTTGTTAAACGTTGATGTTAAAATTGTGGCTAAAGTTTTGGATCATAGATTGGAGAACACGAACCTTTACTGTTTCTGAAGTTCAAAGCGGTTTTATTAAAAGTCGTCTTCCTTTTTTTAAAAATATATGGCGTTTATTTAATATCTTACATTCACCCTCAACTTGTACTCCTGAATGTGTTATTTCTCTTGATGCAGGGAAAGTGTTAGATTGTGTGGAGTGGAATTACCTTTTTGCGGTTTTAGTAAAATGTAATCACGACATTTTTTTTTAAATTTCATGGATTAAATTGTTATACTTATGTCCCAACACTTCTGTTTTGACTAACCCTCAGCAATCCCAGTCATTTAGCCTTAAACAAGGAACCATTTAAGTTCCGTACTTTTTGATATGGCTATAGAGCTACTCTCGATTGGGTTTTGAAGTTGTTCTGAATTGACTGGGATTTGGAAGGGAGATGTTGAGCATAAAGTCTCTCTTTATGCTGACAATATTTTGCATTTTATATCAAATCTGTCCACTTCCTTACCCCCAATGTTTTTTTACTTCTTGATCAATTCAGCCAGCTTTCTGGTTATAAGAGTGAACTCTTCCCAATTAATAGAGAAGCACAAGCATTAGTATTTCATGACCTCCCTTTTAAAGCAGTCAACAATCAATTTACTTACCTTGGTATTACAGTTAAAAGGAACTTCAAGAATCTTTTTGGAGAAAATTTAGCTAAAATTTTAAATTCTACAAAACAGAGTTTGACACAATGGCCATCGTTATCTATGTCTCAGGTAGGTCAAATTACTGTTATTAACGTGTATATCATTCCTAAATTTTTATACTTATTTCTGTCTAAACCAATTTTAATTTCTAAAGCTTTTTTGAATCGTTAGATTCTATCATTTTGTCCTATCCATAGAAGGTCAAACTTTCTAGACTTAATAAAGCTTACCTTCAAAAATCTTAAGAAAAGGTGGTATGACTTTACCTAACTTCCATTTATGTTCTTGGCCAGCCAATATTTGCTGTCTTACTTTTTCATCCTTTTTTATGATTTTGATTGTCCAAAATGGGTGGCAATGGAGATGAGCTCTACTAAGGATATCTCTATTTCTGCACTTTTTGGATCAACACTTCCTTGTTGCTGGCCTAGACTAGTTGTTAACCATCTTATTAGATATAAAATTAGATCTGCTACGGAACATGATTTAAATATTTCTGTATCTGATGCGGTCTGGGATTCCATTCTTAAGTCAGTTACTTTAACCTCTTTATGTGCTCGCCACTGTTTTTACAGTTTAAGGTTGTACATAGAGCTCACATATCTAAAACTAAATTTTCGCGGTTTTATCCTGACATTAATCCTGATTGTAACAAGTTTGAAGATGGCAAGGCTTCTCTATTCCATATGTACCGGGCTTGTCCTAGTCGAGCGAAATTCTGGAGAGAAATTTATTCTTTCTCTTTATCCCATATTCTTAATAGCTGTTTAGATCCTAATCCTGTGTTTGTCCTTTATGGTACCTTGGGTGAGGCAGGCATGCATTTGAATCCGATTAAATGTCGAACATTATCTTTTGCCTCTCTTTTGGCTAGACGTTTAGTTCTCCTTAGGTGGAGAGATCTTGCCCACCCACTCATGCTCAATAGCCTAATCTCCTGTTTAGAACTTGAAAAAAAATTCTTACTCACTTCGCAATTCGGAAATTAACTTTCAAAAAGTATGGGGACTTTTTCTTGACTACTTTCATAACTCCTCTATAGATTAAGTATATTCTTTTTAATCCCTTACTTTCAGCTTTTTTTTTCTCTCTGTAAGTTTTATGGTTTCTTTTTGATGGAAATTACTTTATAGTTTTGGTAGGGGCATTATTATTCTTTATTTTAATTATATGAACAGTTTTGTGTGGTCGAAAGCTTCGATTATTTTTTTTACATATTTTAATGGTTGGCCTCGAGTTTCATAGCGAGAGGGAGGGGAGGATAGTAACTTTATATGATTTTATTCTGGGTGCTGTTTCCTTATTGGTATGGATTAGATAATTGATATGTATATTTTGCATTGTTGTTTCTTCACTTTGTTGTTTTTTGTTGTTTGTAGTTGGTTTGTAGAAATGCAAAAAAATAATTTAAAAAATTGTACTTCCTCATTGGTTTTAGGAAAGAGAAGAGGACCTTTTACGGACAGTGAAGGGAATGCTGCCGACATATGCCAACGTTAAGATGTTTTTTATGGTAGAGATGGCTGTGCCCATAATAAAGTTCGCTGACTCTACAATGCTCTTGCTGCGTCTTCCAATCTTCTGCATGGGGCCACAATAGGTTGTTCCTCGTTTTTTGATGTATCGTTATTTCTTCAGCGGTTTGATCAGGGCACGCCTGCGCAATCGCGTGGACCTCAGCCATGTAGAAGAGGGAGAAGAGTTGAAAAGGGAGAAAAGTTTAAAAAGAGACGGTTATTCTTCAGCAGTTTAATCCCGGCATGACAGTGCAAACGCGTGGACGTCAACCAGGCAGAACAGAGATAAGAGTTTAAAAGGGACAAAAGTTTGAAAGGAGACAATTATTCATCAGTGGTTTGACCGAGGCACTGTTGATCAGAGTTAGTGCCACGGCTGCAGAAAAGGAAGAAATCTTGGAAGAATTGTCTACGGGGTCTCTGTGGGTGGAAGTTAGGAACAGGAAGGGATCAATAACTCTACTGGGCGTTTTTTGATAGACCACTCAACAGCAACAGGACATCGAGGATCAGATAGGAGACAGATTTTGGAAAGGTGAGAAAATAAAGGGTTGTCATGGTGTGTGTTTTCCAAATATCAATTGGCATGTCCCTAGAGCGAGGCGTTTAGACACAAAATCTAGATAAGCCTACAAGAGACTCCAAGCCTGTTCTTGATCTGATATTGCGAAACGAACCTGGTCAGGTGTCAGATCTTTCAGTTAGACAGCATTTTCGAGATGGTGATCACAATTCTATTTCCTTTACCATAGCAGTGGAGAGGAACAGGGACAGACAAGTTAGGAAAGCGTTTTTTAGGTGTAAGGGGGAACATGAGTCTATCAGGCAGGAACCTGGAAGTATTAAATGGAAACAGATGTTCTCAGGGAATTGTAAGGAGGAAATATGGCAATTGTTCAAAGGATATTGCGTGGAGTACTGCAAAGTTCCAGTGAAACAGGGAAAGGATGGTAGGGTACAGGAACGGTGGTGTAAAAAGGCTGTTGTAAATCTAGATAAGAAGATGACGTTCCAGTAACAATAGATCACACATTGAATCAGGTCTTGATATTAAAACCACTATCTTTATTAGTATCTATTCAAAATATATAAAATTTAACAAAAATAAACAGAAGTTACCGGTGTTAAGCGTGCGTGTGTGTGTGTGTGTGTGTGTGTGTGTGTGTGTGTGTGTGTGTGTGTGTGTCCTACACAGTCAAGCTTAGGCACAGCTCTTAAAGTCTTCAGATTAAGATGGCAAAGTAGAAATGGTCCAGTAATTCACAGGATAAATGAAGGGAGAGATTTGTAAATTCATGTTAAAATGTAGAGATGAGGCAATAACAAAGAACTCCTCAGATTCCACGCTGGGCTAAACGAAGTAACAGTCGCCAAAGATCTTATCCATCGAATCATTCAGAAATCTATGTAGAAATATCACAAGTCTCAGAGTGTCCCTTTGCACAAGTGGTTACCACATAGCACACCCAAATCCAAGTAAGGTTTAACAAAAGTGGTTGCCGCGGGATGCTCCAAGAAAATCCTCTCTCTCTCTCTCTCTCTCTCTCTCTCTCTCTCTCTCTCTCTCTCTCTCTCTCTCTCTCTCTCTCTCTCTCTCTCTCTCTCTCTCTCTCTCTCTCTCTCTCTCCTGAAAATCTCAGTGGTCAGTCGCAACTTGTTCTACTGACGTCATAGTCCCGCCTCATCCAAACGTTTTTGAAGTGACACCAACAGTAAACGAAACAGTGGTCGCATAACAAAGAAGAGCTCATGAAAGGTTCGAAAAACTAGGTGATCATAGAGATCTAGAAGATGTTAAGTCTGGCAGTACGGGTCTTAAGAATGAAATTTTGAGAGCCATAAGGGGCAATGCGAAGGCCTTGACCATCAGGATTAACGAAAAATACAAGGTATTCTACAAATATTTGAAGGGCAAGAGGATAAGATGTGAGACCAATCAAGTGTGACAGTGGAAAAGTGTGTATGGAACCGGAGGAGATAGCGGATGTACTGAATGAATACTTTGCTGCACTATTCACTATGGAAAAGAATCGTGGCGACTGTAGGGATGACTTACAGCGGAACGAAAAGCTTGAGCATATAGATATTAAGAAAGGGGATGTGCTGGAGTTTTTGGTAATCATTGTTGGATAAGTCACCGGGACCAGACGGGGTGTACCCCAGGCAACTGTGGGAAGCGAGGGAGGACATTACTGAGACCGTAGCGATGACCATTGCATCAGCCATAAGGACGGCAGAGGTTCCAGAACATTGGAGGGTTGCGGATGTTGTTCTCTTATTCAATAAAGGGAGTAGAGATAACCCAGGGAGTTATAGACCATTGAGTCTTACTTATGTGGTTGGTAAGTTGATATAGAAGATCCTGAGAGGCAGGATTTATGAACATTTGGAGAGGCAAAATATGATTATGAATAGTTAGCATGGCTTTGGCAAAGGCAGGTCGTGCCTTATGAGCCTAATTGAATGTTTTGAAAATGTGACTAAACACATCGATGAAGGTAGAGCAGAAGATGTACTGTATATGGCAGGGTTCTCCAGTTAGTTTTCCACAAGGGCCAAGTTATGTCAAGCATTTCAAGCCAAGGGCCAAAACGTCCAGGGCTGATTTTTGTCATTGCACTTGTAAGTTGTTTTCTGGGCGGGTGTTGTTTATTGCTGCTATTGCTATTATTATTATTATTATTATTATTATTATTATTATTATTATTATTATTATTATTATTATTATTATTATTATTATTATTATTATTATTATTATTAGTAGTAGTAGTAGTAGTAGTAGTAGTAGTAGTAGTAGTAGTAGCAGTAGTAGTAGTTGTAGTAGTAGTAGTAGTAGTAGTTGTTGTTGTAGTAGGAGTCGTGGTGGTGACAATTTAGACCTGGAATTCTCGAAACCTGTGTTGTGGGTCACACAAGAAAACATTCACTCTTGAAACAAAATTACTCACAAACCAACCATTTAATTCCGACTCTAGCTATCACAGCAGTCAGCTGTCACATTGAGAACTCATCTGGGACTTAAAACACACACACACACACACGCACGCACGCACGCACGCACGCACGCACGCACGCACGCACGCACGCACACACACACACACACACACACACACAGACACACACACACACACACACACACACACATACACACACACACACACACACACATACTAGAAGTCTTCACCACTTCTCCCCACACAAAGAGTTTTAGTAGTAATGCCGTTCCTACTGTTTCTGTTCTGGTATTTAATCTAATTGTCCTTAATTAAGTTGCGTAGCATTCGAAGTGTGAAGTGTAGCTATCAATGACATTATCAGTATCATCGTTGTGGTAATATTATTATACCACAATAAAATTGACAGCTGGACAAACATAATTTATTTACTCACCAGTCAGTGAGAGAAGTGTAAACCGACAATGGCGCCGTCTTTAATAGCTCCTCAACCGTTTTTTGGGGTTTGTCATCATGACTTAAACCTTGGCCAACCATATAAATTGCATAAGTTTTAAGAAACTCGACAGCAGGCAAATGGCTTCTTAGCATTGGCAATATTCCAGGACACATAGAATGATACAGCAATTGTGCTTTCTTATGCAGATGTTGACGTACAGAGAGTAGAAACGGAGTGCTTATACGTTGTTATCATATTTACAATTTTTTGTTTGCGTTGATATTATTTATCAGGGTAGTTGGCATTAATACTGATAGCATGCAGAGTGTTGAAGTACCGCTTTAGATTTTCTGATTTATAGGTAGTTACGGACTCCATGCATATTAAACATGTTGGTTTAGCATTGGCATGGTCAGGTAAAATAAAACAAAACTGAGCAGTCCAGTCAGATTTGAACTGACGGTTTTCCTGGTCAACTTTGCGCTTTTTCGCACAGTCCATGTTGTTCTTGGTGTGGGGTCCGTAAATTACTGCTGGTAACAATAGCTTAGATGACAGATTCGCTTCTTAGATGACTGGCGGGTAGCTGGTGCCTGCCACTGTCTAGTCCAGGACCATAGATAGTGCGCAGTAGGTCGCACGCTCTACGGGAGCGTAGGTCAAGTGTACGGTGCGGGATGAGGTTAAAATAAATTAGAGCAGTTTACATGTTATGACAGGTACTTTCACGAAAGTGCCAATGGGTCAGCGCTGTTCAGACATTTGGTTCACGGGGTCCGCCTAATAGGGTTGACTGGTATGTGGATTTCAAAAAGGCATATGACAAGGTAGCCCATGCAAGGCTTATTGAGGAAGTAAGGAGGCACGGAATCCATGAGAACTTTACTTTGTGTATCCAGAGCTAGCTTGCCCACAGTAGGCCAACTGTGGTTGCAGACGGGTCATATTGTTTATGGAGGTCGGTGTCCAGTGGTGTTTCTCAGGGATTTGCTCTGGGACCCCTACTCTTCTTATTTTTATTAATGACCTGGGTGAGGAAATGTTGGGATGGTTGGTATAGTTGGTGACAACACAAAGGATGGGGGTGTTGTGGATAGTATGGAGGGCTGTCAAAGGTCACAACGGGACTTTGATTGGATGCAAAACTGGGCTAAGAATTGGCAGATGGAGTGCAATCCAGGTAAGTGCGAGGTTGATCATTTTGTTATGTCAAATATCATGGCAGAATATAGTATTGATGGTAAGACTCTTGGCAGTATGGAGGATCAGAAGGATTTTTGGTCCAAGTCCACGAGGCATTGAAAGCTGCTGCAAAGGTTGGCTCTGTGGTTCAAAAAGCATACGGTGTATTGACTTTTTCTCGGGTTTGTGATTCAGTTTAGGAGCCGAGGTTTAACGTTGCAGCTATATCTAACCCTGGTCAGACCCCACTTGGAGTATTGTGCTCTGTTCTCTTCAGCTCACTCCAGGTAGGATGTGGAAAACATAGAAAGGATGCAGAGGAGATTTACCAGGACATTGCCTGGATTGGGGAGCATGCCTTATAAAATTAGTTGGAATGAACTCCGTCTTTTCTCCCTCGAGTGACGGAGGATGAGAGGTGATGTGACAGTGACATATAAGATAATGAGAGGCATTGAACGTGTGGATACTCAGAAGCTTTTTTTCCCCAGGGCTAAAATAGCTAGTAGGACAGGGCGCAGTTTTAAGGTGCTTGGAAGTAGGTACAGATGCGATGTCAGGGCTAAGATATTTTTCTATGCAGAGAGTAGTGAGTGCGTGGAATGGGCTGCCGGCGATTGTGGTAGAGGCGGATATGACAGGGTCATTTAAGAGAGTCCTGGATAGGTACATGGAGCTTACAAAAGTCAAGGGCGATAGGTAACCCTGCGTAATTTCTAAGGTAAGGACATGTTCATCACAGCTTTATGGGCCGATGGGACTGTATTGTGCTGTAGATTTTCCATATGTCTACAACATCAGCAGTTGTTTTCAGTGCAATGTCCTTCATTAGCAGTGGAAATGGAACAAACGATTAAATTGAGAATGGCGGCAAATTGGAAGGAAAGCTATAATATCATGAGCAGGGTTAGATAATTACTTTGGTGGAATTCCGGGACAGATCAATCAGCAATTGCGGAGAGAGAAACAAAATTAAATCTTCAGATCTATGACCTTTCTTCAATAAAGGAATTTCGGTGGGGCCTCTTTCTTTGTCAGTAGATAGCAAGACAGAGAATAACGTACTACTGTGTGGCTGCTGAAAAAGTAACAATATTTCAGCAATTTAGCGCCTAGCTGAATCGCCTTAAATAAGTTCGGCATAGCTGAGGATTTTGCGGGAGGGTTGTGTAAATGTGAGGGGGGAGTTCAGAGATGCCGCGCATGACGTCATGATGACCTGGTTAAAAGTTATAAATTTCAGACGGTAGGTAGAAGGAAGTACTGGAAATTTGAATGTCTGAGTAAGAGTGAGGCCATGGTTGTTATGCCATTTATTCCTAGTGATCATTTGGAGAACGATAAAACCAAAAAAAAAGTTATCAATATCGTGAAATTCACGGCTGTCCAGTTTAAGTAGAGGGAGAAGGAAAATCATCCAGACAACTTCGCGCATTGGTGAGAAACGGGGATATTTGCCCCTTTGATGGAAATAAGAACTAATTACAGTAATTTGTACAATTTGAAATTCAGCCGACATGACTTTGTGGTTTGAAGGTGGGAGTTGCTTCTCAATCTCGCGTTGCAAATCAAAGCAGCATGAAATATCAGATGTCTGTTTTAATCTGCAGAACACACAGCGTTTCACGCCGTTCCAAAACGAGACGCATGTGATTCAAGTGCAGTTAGCGAGGTGTTACTAACATTTGCAATGTTGCTGGGAAGCAGATCGTGATGACTGAAAGTTTATTTCCCTGCCTGAAGCCTCTGTCAGGTCGGGTTTCCTAATGATCCGTGTTGGGTTCATTATTTGTACAAACAATTTATTTTATATGGAAAGCAAAGCAGATTTATTTTGGTCAGCTGGTGGTACAAACGCTTTACAACCAATACTTAAAGAATTTCTATCTTCACTGGCTTTGCACACACTTAGACTTTTGCCTTCAAAGTGTACTGTTCTCATCTTAGTAATAGCAAGTATCGTAAAGAATTTCACTTCCCTTTTGTCTGACAGGTTGTTAAAAGACAAGAAGCAATGAGAGCTGAAAACATTGAGTCTTATGAAAATTGCAGATAACTTGTTGAATGACAAAGTAGAAGAGCGGGAGGCAAAGGAGAATCTTTGAAGCCAGGTAAATGCCATTGCCACCTATTTCGTGTGTTATTTTTGAATTATTCAGCAATAATTGGGTAAATATTTCCGATCGAAGAAAGGAAGTGAAAAGGGCATTCGGGAGTATATGTTGTCAATAATCCCCTCAAAAGGCTGAGCTGATTTTAATGGTAAAAGACAAATGAAACGTGATGGTGCTTTAGCCTCAGATCTTCCCTTACGGCCAAAGGTACGTGGAGAGGTTGAAGTAAAAATGTTAAATGCGAAATTGAGAGAAGTGACACATTGAAGTGCGAATGATATGAGACGGCAAAATGCCGTTTATTTTTGTATCAGTCAAGTCTGAGAAAATGCAGGTACTATCCATAGCTTCCAGTATCTGCATTCCGGCCCAGGGGAGATTTATCATCTTCTGCAACATTCTCAATCAGAAGATGAATTGGAGGTTAACAAACGATAATCCTCTGAATACATTATGGAAAAAGGTGAAACAGTGAACCAAGGATTACTGGGCTTAAAGATTTACTCGTAGAAAAATTATAAAAATGTTGAGATTTTTCAGGAACAGAGCTTACAAAGAATTTGGTCAATCTGTCTATCGAATCTGCTTCACCTCTGAGTGCCATTCTCCTGCTACCTACCATAACGTTAGACGCCCTTATTGTTCAAGATCCAATCAACCTCTGTTTTAAATATATCCAAAGATTGGCCTCCACTGCCGTCAGTAGTAATTAATTATGGAGGTGGACCATCTCTGGCTGAAGAAATTTCTCCTCGTCACTGCTCTAAAGGGATGCTTAGCTTTTTCCGTTGTGTCCTTTGGTATTAGACCCTCCCACTGCATAAAACATGCTCTTTAGTAAATACAGTATGCAGAACATGCACCCGCTCTGTTCCCTGTAGAATTATATGTCTGACAAACAAAGAGGAATGACTTTTACACTGTGGAGTTAGTTGCTGAACAGTCATACTTCGGCTCTTCCCATATCTAAATCATGAAATCTTACTTTCGGTGTTGATTTTCACTTTAATTTGCAGAGTGGCTTATCTGGCAAATGGAGCCTGCCCGAAGAAATTTCTCTCTCAGGATGATCTATGCGCTCCTGGGTGTCTGCATCTTGCTGCTCGTTATGGCTCTCGTCACCGCCTTTATATTGAGTAAGTTGTGCTCTGATGCAGTAAACTTTGACTTTAGCTCCACAATGCAAATTATCAAAACTATCTTGTGGCATGCAATATCCAGGGGATATTAGCAAAATGAATTATGTTACTTCAGTAGTTAGTAAGACGTAGCAACATTGTTAGAAATCGAGGTTGCTTTGTGAAGGGAAACCTCGAATTACGTTCCAGGCATCAATCAGATACTTTTTCCCCCAGTTGTCAGTTATTTGCCCCTCTTTTTGCACGTTTTTTTGCTGGGTTTTCAGCGTAGTAGTAGAAGAGGACTGATGTAATGTCATTGAAGTTCCGGTAGTTAAAGGCCCAATCCATCCACATAAATGTGGAAGAACTGAGTTTGTTAAAGCAGAAAATCGTGAGAACTTTCATAATTTACAAGATCAGCCCATGCTCTTTTCAGTAGTGTGCAGTTAGAGTATGTCGAAAACCTAATGTGCTTTGAAATAAGTCCCTATAGTCAGGAGAGGATATATTGCCTTAAAAAAAGGAAGTGGTCTGACAGGATCAGAGAAGATGCATAGCTGAAGGCTCCACACAGGCAATGTAGATAAAGGTCAATAGCATCGTGGACTCAGGATAGGTGAGTGCTGATACACAGCCCCACATCCTGCATCTCTCTATCTCTCTATATGTCTGTCTTTCTGTCCATCTATCTATCTCTGTTACTATGCAAAAGCCACAGGCATCCTAAATTATTTTACCTATTTTTTCTGCTTTCTTGTGTCATTTGAAATGGCCCAATTTCAGAGCTTCAAACATCCTTTTCCAAAAAGAAATTAAAAGCTACAGAGAAGGTTTGTTTGTATTTCGTTAAAGTAAGTATTATAATGCTTAAGGCTCCAGTTTTCAAATAAACACTTCATTACGTTGTCGGCATCCAGTACAGAGCAAGATTGAACAAAGATAACAATCGTGATAATGATTAATGGCATGATGCGTTGCATGAAGTAAACTTCTTAACCGAAACAGAAACCGGTGTAGAAGGAAACAATCTGGGAGAAGGACAACGAAACTAAAGGCAAACGGTGCAGCAGATGCAAAGACTTAAACTGAAAATAATCAATTCTTACCCCAATGCAAGAATGAGGATAGAAACAAGGCAAAAGGTAGTCATCTTGCATCAGCAAGTTTTCTCCAAAGCTTAAATTTCGCGGTAGAGAGATTTTCAAGATGTACTGTCCAATTTGTCTGAATAAGCCCAAAGTGACAGACAATGTTCAGGAACAGAAAGGGAATAGTTAAAGCGACATGTATGTCTAACAGTATGAGTTCTGGATTAGACATGCTTGCTGGCGGAGGAATGAATGCAATTTGGTATGTTAATTAATTTCTGTGGATACTACTAATGGAGCTAAAAAGTATAAAATCTTGCGAACATCAGATCTAGTACCGCGCGTGCATAGAGTAGGCCCTCATAATGTACAGAGTGCGGTATCACTCAGTTTACATTTTAGAAATGCAGGGAAATATTTGTTATTATTTTGTGCAATTCAGCTTCAAAGCCTTAGACTACAAATTTAAAAGTGAATGAAAAAGAGCATTTTGGTTTATTGTACGTCTGATAAAGAAGAATAATGCAGAAGAAGGACTGGCCGAGATGGGCAGAAAGGTGTCTATCGGCGCTCTACATTTCTATAACTCTATTTTACCTAATTTATTTTACCTTATTTACTCACAACCTCTGATCTCCTTGTGGCAATATATTTTATCATCCGTCCCACCCAATGGACAAAACACAACACGCCAATGCTGCGCAGTCCAGATTATTTCACTCTATTGCTTTCCATCACAGCCTTCACATTTTACTATTCGTTAGCCACTGCTCTCGAAACGATGTCTCGCTTTTCCACTTTTTGAAAGATTTCCAATTGCTTGATGATATCCTGGTGGTGTGTTATTTAATTCCTACATCACAGATCTGACATTAAGCAGCGGAGAGCATCATGACCTCTTTCATTTCACTGACTGTAATTTGTTGCCATTCCCAACTACCGTGTGACCGTTTGACCGCGCATCAAACTTGGGAAATATCTATCTCCCGATATTGCACTTAATCCCCTCACAGCTTACACTCTGTGCGGTCTGATTCTTCAATGGTAGGAAACCTTCAGGAATATGTTTTAGAACATTGATCATAGAACATAGAAATTCACAGCACCTTAGAGGCCTAATGTTGTGCCCGTCATGTACACTACTCTAGAAACTGCTTGGAAGAGAAATAGCCCTCTATACTCGTAAGCTCCATGTACCTCTCTAAGAGTCTCGTCAAAAATCCCTAGACCGCTACCACCGCCGCCGGCAGTGCATTCCGCGCACGCACCACTCACTGTGAAAAACTTAACTCTGACTTCCTCCTACTTCCTACTTCTGACCTACTTTCAAGCACATTAAAACTATGCCCCCTCATGTTCGCTATTTCAGCCTGAGAAAAAGTCTCTGGCTATCCACAGGATCAATGCCTCTTATCATCTTATAGTGCTCTGTCACTTCATCTCTCATGCTCTGTCGCTCCAGTGGAAAATGCCAAGTTGTCTCAATCTATTCTCATAAGGTATTCTCCCCAGTCCAAGAGACATTGTTTTAAATTTCCGCTGCACTATTTCTATATTATCCGCATCCTTCCTGCAGAGAGGAGACCAGAACTAAACACAGAACTCCAAGTGGAGTCCAACCAAGGTCTTACATAGCCTTAACATTACTTCACCACTCCTGAACTCAATTCCACGGTTGATGAAAGGCAACACACTATCAGCCTTCCTAACAATACTGTCAAACTACGCAGCTCTGTGTGTCCAATGGACATGGAGTCCAAGAGCTCGCTAATCTTCAACACTGCTAAGATTCTTACCATTAATAGTATATTCAGTCTTGAATTTGACCTACCAAGAAGAACCACTTCACACTAAACTAGGTTGAACTCCATCTGCAACTTCACAAGCAAATTCTGGATCCATAAAGCAAGGTCTTCCGGGATCTCATGCCACATTACTTTCTGAATGGCCCATGCATAGGCAGGACATTCGTTACGAACCCTTTAATATGGCCTTACTGAAATCCTTAAATTCACTGGTCTACTGTCACCAATGTGTTGTGTTACATCCTCAAAGAATTCCATCTTGTTCGTAAGGAATGCCCTGCCCTTGACAAACCCATGTTTCCTTTCCCTAATCAGATTATTTCTCTCCAACTGCTCATATATCGTGCTTCTCAGGCTATTCTCCAACAACTTGCCGTGTGACTATATAGAGGACTATACTGTAGGGAAATTCTAGCCATTGAAGTAAGATACTCTGATTTATAATTTCCTGCATTATTTCTGCACACTTTCTTGAACAAGGGAACAACAATTGCAACATTCTAGCCCTCTTGTACTTCTCTGGTCCCTACTGGTGATGCGAAGATCATCGCCAGAGTATCAGCCATCTCCTTCCCGCTCCCACAGTAGCCTGTGGTATATCTCATCTGGCCCTAGAAACTTATCTAGTTTAATAGCTTTCAAAAGCTCCAGCACATACTCTTTCTTAATGTCTATACATTCAAGCATTTCATTCCGCTGTATGTCATTTGCACAAATATGAAAGTGCTTTCCACTGGTGAAATCTGTTGCAAAATATTAATTAGCTCCGGTACCACCTCCATCTCCACGCACACGTTTCCACTGTTCCAGCTGTATAGTCCTATTCTGACACGGCTCATCCCTTTTCTCTTCAAATTCTTGTATAATGTGTTCGGGTTTTCCTTAACCCTGCTCAACAAGACGTTCTCGTCGCCCTTTCTAGCTCTCCTATATTCATTCTTGAGCTCCTTCCTGGCAACCTTGAAAATTTCTGGAGCTCTAAAAATACCTGGTTTCATGAACTTTCTCGTAAGCTTTTCATTTCTTCCTATCTAGATTATCCATACCCATTGTACGCCATTGTATTTTTACTCTATCATCCTTTCCCTGCCTCAACGGAACACAACAATGCCACATTTCTTCCGTGCATTTCCCTGAGAATACCTGCTCCCTATTTATGTTCCTCAACTCCTGTCTAAAAGCATCATATGCTCCATTGAAATGTTTTCCCTAATTCTCTGCTCCTATCCTTCTCCAGTGCTATGGTAAAGGAAACGGAGTTGTGATCACTCCCTCAAAATAAGCTCTCCCACCGGGAGATATGATCTGACCAGGTTCATTTTCCAATACCAGATCAAGTACAGCTTCTCTTGCAGCTGGCCTTTTAACATATTGCATCCGGAAACCTCCCTAAACACACTTAACAAACTCCACCTCACCGAAAACCCTTGCTCTGAGGTGATGCCAGCCAATATTACGACAGTTAAAATCTCCATCACAACAACCCTATTATTATTGCACCATTACAAAATATGCCCCTTATATACTCCGGAATGACTCTGTTACATTTGTGGTCTGTAAAAAACACCCAGTAAAGATATTGCCCAGTACATCTTTCTGTCTTCCACCCACAATGACTCAGTGGACAATCCCTCCATGATGTCCTCCTTTACTGCAGCTGTGATGTTATTCATGATTAGCAAAGCCCCTCGCCCACCTCTTTTGACTCGCTGTACCAATACCTCTGGCTCCTCACCTACCCAACAAGAATATTCTGCAACCACTCAAACACATCCTGGTGCCAAACACCCGGGAGGCAGTACATCATCCTGAATACAGTATCTATTCCGTAACTATCGAGTTCCCTTTGACTATTGCATCACCGTACTTGACCCTCCCCTTTTGAGGCTTAGAGCCGACCACAGTGCTGTTGGTCTGGCTGTAGCTGCCTTGCCCAGATAGGGCATCCCAGTCAGCACTATTTTTGTTGATAAGAATGGCCACAGGGGGACCCGTATTGACTTCTTTCTCCCAGTACCCCTCCCGGCGCTGTGCACTTGTGTGTAATCACCTGCTCAGCAGTCATATCTCTCAATTGCACTGCCTTCCAGATGATCCTACGTTATCAATCACCAGCTCCAACACCTTAACGCGGCCCTTCATGAGCTAGAATTGGCAGCCCAACCCGCAGGTGTGTTCATCAGAGAGTCTTCAACTTCTATGAATTCCCAGATCCTACAGGTGAAGTCTTCTGCTGCAACATCTCCCATCCTGCCTGCACTGTACAATGGGTAACCAAGACCAAATTCCACCCCCCACCACCTTTTCTTTGGCCAAAGTCTCTTCCACTCGAAGCCTGTTGAGTCAAAGACTGACGCTCCAACTCTCACCGTTGGCCAACTCCTAACACTGGCTGATTCGTTTTTCCTTTCTGTACTTTTATTTACTTCGCGATGCTCTGCTGTCGCCTCTGATTGGGCCTCTGAAAGGTCCAAATGCCCACAAAACCTTCGGCGTCAAATTTTGGATTGACATGCAATACTGTAATTCCAGGGAAATAGCAAAATGGATGTGCTGTTTAGGGTCTAGCGAATTAAATTTTCTTTTCTCAGTCAATAATTTTGCAAATTCAGATAACTCATGTGATTGGGGTGGTCGGAGATCTGATGATTTATCGTACAACAAAATTAGGTGTGATTACTGTGTGTGATTGATTTTGATTCTAGAATGGGCCTGGAAGCCATCGCCCTATATTGGACAGGACTTCTTGTTTGTAATGCAGAAATCGACTTTACAGACTGTGAGCCAATTTCAGCTGATGGACAGTGCTATTGCATTTAGTGTTATAAACTTGAAACAGTTCTTGTCTTTAAATTAGCTAAACAGAATGAGAGAACCAAAATCTGGTTCCTCTTACATCGTACTGGGAAAAATGAACGTTAGACTGTGAGAAAAGAGAATAAAGTTACTTTAATTTGTGCTATCAGAATAATCTTAGAAGTGTCTCCGAGCTGACCGAATATAATTTGCTGTGCCCTCTGTATGACATAATTTCCCTTCCTAGAATGGATCCAACATCCACCATTCTTTATCAAAATACAGCCTTCTAATGATGTGAAAAATTCCGGCAGCAGCTGAGCTCTCAGTCTGTTTAATGGTGTGCACTGTAAATACATTGGTATGTCCTCATGATGTATGGAGTGCAGTAAAAATCAAGTTAATTTGCTTCGAAATGCAAGGAATTGTTTTTTTATTATTTTGTGCTCTGCAACTTCAAAGCTTTAACAGACTTCAAATTTCAAAGTGAATCAGCATGAGCGTGTTGATGTTTTGTGTGTCTCAGAAAGGAGAATAATGCAGGAGGAGGTCAGTAGGTAAATCCGGGCGACTCCCATCGGAAATGCACCAGCCAATCGAGTTGCAATTACAAGATACACGCCATACCACTCTCAAAAAGATATCAGAGCATTGGATAAGTGAATTCCATGCCCTGCCACTCCAAAAATTTTAAATGGCGAGTTCGAGGTCAAACCTCCAAATCTCACATTTACCCCCCACTAAATGCATTAAACTCACCCACTCGGTTTGGTAAAATGAGTCTGATATGCTCTTCTAAGACTCCTCATGAATTCCTACACGCGGGTAACTTTCTACTCTGTATTTCCTATTCCACACGACAGCCTACCTAAGCCTCAGAGAAATCTCTTTGCAGGACTTGCAATAGTCAACTGCATCCACTCTGAACTATTTTCATTTCTACATATGTTGCAGAAATTAGTGATCTGCGATATATGCAAATCCAAAACAATGCCAGCTTAATGCTTTCAATCTAGGACAACTTTCATATTCTTATATACATTATCCGTCTCTAATAAGGCCAGAAGGTTTTGGCGTGATCAATACAAATGACGGTTATATTTGTAGATACTACGAATGTCTTCAAGAAGTACTTATGGTATTATTTGGAGAGAACAAATAATTCTTATTGTACTTGAATAGCCTATAATGCACAGTAATGAAGCTGGTCGACAGATAATTTTTTGAAGGTATTTTATTTTCTAAATTTACATGCAAATATGCATACGTGGAGCTTCAGCAACCCCAACAAGCTATTTAAGAGTATGTATATGAAGATGTGATTTTTTTTCAAGCAACATAATTTTAAATTATCAGTCAGTCTTTGCAATGCAGACCAATTGTACCTACAATATTGCAGATTAGTCTTCATATATAAAAATATTGAATATAGACAGCTGCTTGTTGTGTCGAACTTCTGTAAGACATGACTGACACCTAAATTGGAGCATTGTGTGCAATTTTGGTAATTTACCTACAGAAAAGATATAAATAAATTTGAAAGAGAAAAGAGAAAATAAATAAAGAATGTGCGTGTCTGCAGGACCCGAGTTGTGCGGAAAGATTGTATAGGATAGGACCTTATGTCTTGTAATGTAAAAGATCGAGGAAAGGTTTGCAAAAGGCTCACAAAATCATGAGAGTTGTAGATATGGTAAATATAAGCACACTCTTTCTACTGTAGTTGAGTGGACTACAACTAGGTGTCATTGTTTAAGCGTGAAAGGTGAAACGCATAAAATGAGCATGAGGGGAAATTTGTACTCTCAGAGCGTCATAAGACCAGAGGACATATGAGCAGAATTGGGTCATTTAGTCCATCGAGTTTGCTCCACCAATCCATCATGGATGATACCGGATCCCACTTACTCCCATACACCTGCCTACTTGTCAGATCCTCTGATGTCCTGACTGATCAGGAAAAGAGCAACTTCTGCCTTAAGTATACAGACTAGTCCTCCGCTGCAGTCTGTGGCATGGCATTCCACAGATTTATTAAACACTGTCTAAAAGAATTCCTTTTCACCTCTGTCTAAAGGGTCGTTCCTCAATTTTGATGTTATGCTCTCTAGTCTGGGTACCACCACCACAGGGAACACCCTCTCCACATCCGCCCTATCTAGTCTTTTCAACATTTGGTAGGTTTCAATGAGATTTCCCTGCATTCTTCAATTTTAGAGAGAGTACAGGCCCAAGGCTGCCAAATGTTCCCCATGTTAATCCCTTAATTCCCAGAATCATCCTCGTGAACCTCCCCTGGACTTGCTCTATTGACAACACATCTTTTCAGAGATATGGGATACCTGAAACTTTCAATATCTCAGTATCTTTCAGTATCAGGAAAGATACTTAACTCTTACAGGAAAATATCATAGGATCGTTCAGCTACCTCATGTGTGACTCGCTATCTAGCAGCTGAAACTCCAAGTAAATAACATTCTCTGCCCATCCATTTCTACCCTCCTTGTTATTTTCTCGAAGAACTCGAACTGATTTGGCAAGCAAGCTTTCCTTTTATAGAAACCATTCTCTCCAAGTCTACATAAATGATTGTTGACCTCCGTAAGGTCTGGTTGACCGCTCGCCATAAAGAAAGCCAGGAACACCACGTTTCTTGGCTTACATTTTACTGGCAATCTCACCTAGTCCCTCAACACTACCTCTTTAGCCAAGAGAACCCAATGGCGTTTCCACTTTTTGTAGACACTGTGACATGCGAAGATTCCCCTGCCCTACTTTCACCACGTTTATCGTTGCGCCATCGAGAGTGCACTGATCAGCTGTAGAATGGCCTCTATGGGAATAGCATGCATTTGTTGCAAGATCTCTCACTGGATAGTGAGGACTGCTGAAGCGATCATCGCATTGTTCAGTGTACATATCTGAACCGTAGCATGTGCATTGTATCCAGCTTTGGGAAAGGCAACTTACATCCTTCCCACAATCTTTTTGACACCCGCAATCAGGCAGAAGATACGATAGAATAAAAATGATAACTGCCAGATTGGTGGAAGTCTTAGCACCCTGCTACCACCAGCACACGTGGACATCCTGTCTGAATGCCTTATCATTACACCCCCTACTCCCCTCCCTCCACACTCCCAGATTCATAGACACACTCTCATCACCCTGGTCACATTTATCTTTAATTGCTGTTGTTTAACATATTTTACTACTGCTTGTTTTTATTATAATAATATCAGTAACTTTATACTGACTTTCATGAACATATACCTTGCACTGCATGGCAACCTTTCAATCTTCATGCAGCGCCACTCCAGAATGCTTTGAATATTATTTTGTGACTATTATTGTGTCGTTACTAAATATGCAATGTGTGACAATACGGGTCGTCAAATATTTGTACCATGTCTCTAGTAGAATTATATTTCCTTGAGCTGTACACATGTGTATGATTGACTGCAAATTAAGAACTTGAACTTGAATGATGAATCCTGTCTCAAACCTGGGTCATTTTTAGTGTTTTCTGATATTTTGCTGTTGTTGTAGTGTGTAATTCAAGGGGTAGTATTAAACCTTCGGTTTTCTTTTACAGTGGTTATGATCCTTGTCTAGTAAAATTCTGGTTGAGATTTTGCGAGGTAACCAAACCCATAAGACCAGAAGATATAGGAGTAGAAGTAGGTCATTCGGCCTATCGTGTCTGCTCCGCCTCTCAGCCGTGGCCTGATCCAATTTTTCCAGTCATCTCCACTCCCCCGCCTTCTTCTCACACCCTTTGATGCCTAAACTAATCAAGACACTATCTATCTCGGCCTTAAATGCACACACTGACTTGGCCTCGGCAGGTAACTAGTGGCAACAAATTACATAGATTTACCACCATCTGACAAAAGTAATTTCTCCGCATCTCTGTTCTAAATGGATGTCCTTCAACCCTGAAGTCGTGCACTCTTGTCCTAGGTTCCCCTAGATGGCGAATAACTTTTCTATATCTAATCTGATCAGATTTTTTAACATTCTGAATGGTTCTATAAGATTGCCCCTCATTTTCCTGAACTCCAGGAAATACAGCACAAGAGCTGCCAAACGTTCCTCATACGGTAATATTTTCATTCCTGGAATCATTCTTGTGAATCTTCGCTGAACCCTCTTCCATGTCAACATATCCTTTCTAAAATAAGGAGCACAAGTCTACATATATTTCGGAGATGTAGCGTGACACGTCCTGTCCTTTTTTGTTGTAACACAGCTGGGTTAGACTATGATATGAGCGTATTTTATATTGAATCCGTCAGTTTAATCCTACGGTCATTGTTGTAAAAAAGAAATCTCGTAAGATGCCTTCAAATTCTTTGACGCATAATGAGGGAAAAGCATATTTGGCCGAATATTTTCTAACGTCTTGTATTAATTCTGAATGAAACAGGGTAATGTGTTGACAGCATCTTACGCTAACCAACTTATGTAGATGTGCTCAACACTCATTTCATCTTTACCATTATTTTCAATTACATTAATGAAGAATATCATCATTCATCAAATCATTTGAGACTGAAAACAGGATGCACTAGCAGGGAAATTAAATCACACTGTCTAATGTGATACCCTCATTTAGTTGCAGGAATCAATAAGACCCCTAATGCCATCGCTGGATTTCGGGATGAGATTTCGCAGCTGAATAACAGTAAGATTAACAGTGATCAAATAAAATATCTGTCCTATTTTTTAAATTGAAACGATATGAATGTTGATGATTTTCAGAGTGACGTAGATTGCTAAAATTGCTGCAGAAAATCCTACTTATGCCCCATACTCCATAGTCAAACCCAGTCCTGTTCATTAGCTTATCACCTGGAAATTTTTCTTACTGTATACCTTAATGTATCATTCCACAAGGACAAAGATCTTGAGTTAAAATTGTGTGAAAATAATAAATAAGAACAGAAATTTTAGAAATAGTGACGTGTTAAACATTTCCGTTGAAATAGAAGAATAAATGTGCAAGATCTTAAATCAGAAGTGTGAAAGAGAACGGAGAATAAACAAACTCTTTCAAAGTTTCAGAGAAACCCGGGGAATTTGCACCAGAGGAATATTGATTCATTGAGCTGTATACATGGGCATGATTGACTGACAATTAAGAACTTGAACTTGAACTTGAAGAATGAATCCTGTCTCAAGCTTGGGTCTTTGGTAGTGTTTTCTGATATTTTTGTTGCTGTGTATTTTAGAATTATTTACGTTTTATTTAATGATAATCATCATGTATGACAGCCCTTTAGATGTATTCACGTATTGTTGTTCGGTCCTCTCTAATTTACGTTTAAGTTCCAACTGTCCATAGATAATTCCAATTGATTCTACTGGGAGCCTTGCAACTGTCCAATTAAGTATCTTTGGACGGTTTTCTATTATCAGAATGGTTACCTGTAAGCTAGTTAAGAGTCCGGGTTTTCGGTAGCTGTGCACGAACTCCTTCATTCCCTGCAGTGTATTTAATGGTGCAGTACCAATCCCTCGGTTTTTGCGATGGTCCCGATTTTTTCACCGTGACATTTTGGCCGAGATATTCCTAGTTACTGCGAATTAACCAATACATTGTACGTCTTACTGTTTTGTTTTGTCTATTTTGTGAATCAAATGCGTAGTCTTACTTAACCCTCTCGTAGTCTCTGTATAACCCTGCGCTTGGGTCTGGAGACACAGCGTGACAGTATTTCTAAGTCATTCCTTGCACCAGCAGGATTTGATATTTAGTCAGTTTTGATACAGCAATGTGCTGCAGGTAAACGGCGCGAACAAATGTTGCTAGAGCTGGCTGCGTCCTTCAAGACCTTCCCAGATATCAAGGAAGCAAGCAGTCAGGTGCGTCCCTGACTGGGCTAGACGGTGTTAAAAGATCGTCGAATCTGCCTAGTCTCGAACGCTTTGTCGGGAACCCCGGGTCTTGCGCTGGATACCTAAAATAGTGGTCACTGGTCTTCCAGCTGCTGCCTTTCAAGTTGGCCACTGGACGGACTAAAGATGCATACATATACTCCCTCCTGTCAGGTAAGGCTCCGGTGTTCCCTAAGGTATTGTGGGAGAGAGATGTTTCAGAATATTCGAACATTGCCATGTTCGTAAGAGCTATGAGGTGGATCTGCTTATTGTCCCTCGATGGGTATTAGGCGACTGGTAGGCTTCACAGTATGTGACAGGTACTTGTGAGTGGGTGGTATAGAGAAACCATCGTCGCTATGTTCTACAGCTATCTGAATGAAACGCTCAGGGACGAACTGGTGGCCCGTGAACCCGTCTTGGAACTGGACGGACTGAGTAACTTAGCTATACAACACGATATTCTAATGTTAGAGTTCCCAGAGGAGGCGTCGCCGTGAGTTCCCCAGATGTGTCATAAGGTCTGCCTCCCAGAAGCATTCCTAGTTCCCGAGTTACCTGTGGTTTCCAGTCTGCCTCTCACATCCCGAATTTGCGGCCGTTGATAATCACAGATGGTGCCGCGCCACCGCTCGATCGGCGCTATGATTGTGCCATAGAGCTATGGAAAGTGACCTACGCTGAGGAAGACGACTTCCCGACTAGGAGCAAAAGGCTGGCCATGTACAAGTAGATTAGAAAGGCACTCTCCTCAAGGTTCATCAGGCCATATTATCCTGCGGCAGCAGGGTTCAGTTTTACGAGCAAAAGAACGTGAAACCAAGCCTGCATGGATTATAGAGACTTAAACAAATTAACAGTGAGTAATCGGTAACCCTTGCACCTAATTAACACAACATTTCGATTGTTTCAAGGAGCAGCGAATTGAATAAAACTGTATCTGACGAACGCCTATAATTTAATTTATATTCCTGAAGGGGAGGAATGGAAGACTGATTTAATAACCCGAAAAGTCAGTACGAATCATGGCTATGCCCTTTTGGCTGACGAATGCTCGAGTTGTGGACAAAACATGCATTCATGACTTTCTGAGGAAAATGCTTAAAAATTCATTTATGTGTACTCGATGACATTTTGATTTTTTCGAACACCTCTGAGAGTCATAAAACATTTATGCGGCAGATTCATCAGTGCCTGTTAAACAATCGCCTGTTTGTGAAATTAGAAAAGTGTGTATTCCACATCCAGAAAGTTTATTTTTAGGGATTGTCATCTCTCAAGAAAATCTTCTTATGTACCCTAAAAAAACTGTTTGTTACTGCCCTAATTCTGCGCCAAATGACACCGACCTAACATTTAATGCATCCTATATTGGAGTGGGTACCATTTTATCTCAGAGATCCGCTACTGACTCGAAATGGCATTCTTGTGCCTGTTCACCAAGATGTCTGTCTAGAACAGATGTGATTTAGACATCGGGAATATCGATGGCGTCGGTACCGGAGGAGCGGCGGCATTAGCATCAAGGAGCTAGTCAATCGTTCATTGTCCAAACGGACGAGAAGATCTTGGCTTATACTAACGAAGAGGATACACTAATTTCCCAACAGAACGCACCACACCGCCCCCACCCAGTTATCGTACTGGTCTAATAAAAAAGAAAAGTGAAGCATTTTCGAGAGAATTCGAGCCCCCAGATATGATAAACAGGTTGAAAACATGATACCGAGCGAAAGATTAGAGGCCCTGTCTCATTGTGTGTAGATTAACTAGTTAGGCAATCCTCGAACGGATAAACAGGGTTCTAGAAGATAGTGCCCGTTGTCGATTGTTGGTCTCGGTTGGGTTGCGATATAAGGTTCTGCAATGGAGTCACGCTTCTAAAATTAAAAAAAATCACTCCGTTAACTCGCGTAGTCGAAATTTCACGAAACACAAATACCGATGGTCCGGTCTGTGTAAAGATGTTAAGTCATTCGTTGACGCTTGTGACATTAGCGCCTGTTACAAAAGTCCCAATACTCCTTCTCAAGTCGTTCTTCAAAATCTATCCTTTACTTCAAGATCCCGCTCTCACCTTTCTCTAGATTTCATTACCTGTCTGACCTTGTCATCTGCTTTTAACTCAATTTTAGTTGTAGTTTTCCAAGGTTTGCCGATTAGATCCTCTAACCAAGCTGCCATTCGTCCGAAAGATCACAGAAGTTCTTATCCACCAGGCGCTCTGGCAATATGGCTTCCCCTTTGATATTGTGTTGGACAGAGGTCCACGGTTCAACTGGAAATTTTGGCAAGAATTTTGCAAACTTATTGGGGCTACCTCTCTTCTTTCCTGGGGGATCCATCCGCAGATTAATGTACAGATTGAGAGAAGGAATCGACCTGGCGAGACTGTTCGCTGCCCAGCATCTAGTAATTCGCCCGCTTCGAATAACCTTTTCCTGCATCAATGGAGCAAAGTAACGCCGACCGCTATGGAAATGTTCCCTGAACATTTGCCGCATTTGAGCCATACATTTCCCTGAGAACATCTGCTCCCAATTTAAGCTCCGAAGTTCTTGCTTAATAGCATTACATCTCCCCCTACCCCAATGAAATACTCCCAATGAAATATCTGCTCCTATTCCTCTCCAGTGCTATGGTAAAGCAACTGGAGTTGTGATCACTACCGCAAAAATTCTCTCCCACCGAGAGATGTAACGCCTGTCCAGGTTCATATCCCTGGACGGGGATATTAAGTACTGCTTCTCTTCCAGGTGCTTTTTTCTTTTACATATTGCATCAGGAAACCTTCAACAATTCAGCTCAACTCCCCTAAACCCCTTGGTCTGAAGTCAGGCCGGTAAATGATATAAAAGATAAAATTTCCCATCACAACAGACCTATTATTGCATCATTCCACAATCTGCTTTCCTATCTGCTACTGGATATGTGTGATAACTCTAAGGCTCTATAAAAACACCCAGTAAAGTTGTTGCTCCTCCCTGTCTCTGACTTCTACCCACAATGACTCAGTAGACAATTGCTCCATTACTTCCTCCTTTACTGCAGCTGTGATACAATGCCTGATTAGCAATGCCACTCCTCTACCTATTTTGCCTCGCTGGATGTTGAAGGATCCCAATACCTCTGACTGCTCAGCGCCCCTAAAAGAATATTCTGCAACTGCTCAGAGACTTCCTGGCGCCTAGCACCCGGGAAGCAACACATTGCCCTGGCTTCTCTTTTGCGGCAGCAGAGTATCCCATCTGTCCACGTAACTATCGAATACCCTAACACTATTACTCCCCCGAATTCAACCTCCCCTTCTGAGACAGAGAGCCAACCACAGTGCTATTAGTCTGGCTGCAGCTGCATTGTCCAAATAAGGAATCTCACTCAGCACTATCCTGCAGGGCATACCTGTTGGGGATGGGAAAGGCCACAGGGGGACCCTACGCTGCCTTCTTTCTCCCTGTACTTTTCTCAGTGTTCACTCATCTACTCCCAGAATTGTGCATTCTGGGTGTAACCAACTGCTCAACTACCGTATCTATGAATTGTTCTTCCTTCTGGATGATCCTAAGTTCATCCATCTCCAGCTGCAGAACCTTAATGTGACCCTCCATGAGCTGTACTTGCCTGCAGATCCAGCGGGTGCAGTAATTAGGGAGACTATCAGATTCTATGAATTCCAAAATCCTACAGCCATCCTGCCAATACTGTACAATGTTTAACCAAGAACATATTTTCTAATCTGTTCCTTTGGTTCAAGGCTCTTCTGCTTGAAACCTCTTGCATCAAATCCTGATACTCCCACTCCTACCGTTGGCCAAGTACGAGCAATGGCCTCCCCGCTTATCCCATCTGTACTTTTATTTACTTCGCGGTGCTCGGCTCCCGCCATTGATTGGGCTTATGAAATTTCTGAACAACATCAAACTTTTGATTGACATCCAATGTTGGAAGTCCCAGGAAGTGGATGTCCTGTTTAAAGACTGGAGATTTTAATTGTCTTTCCTGCAGTCAGCGATTTTGCAAATTCAGATAACTCAGTGATTACTGTGGTCTGAGCTGTAATAGTCTATAGTAAAACACAATATGATGCGATTAATTTGGAAAATTAATTTCGTTTCTGGAAGGGCGCAGAAGCTAATACCCTATATTGGATTGGACTGCTTGTTTGTAATGCAGAAAACGTCTTTACCGACTGTGCGCCCACTTTCAGTTGGTGGCCACTGCTGTTTTATTTAGTATTATAAATTTGAAATAATACTTGTTTTGAAACTGAGCGAAACAGAATAAGGGAACTAAAATCAACCTCTTTTTTTACTGGGAAAGAAACTTAATATTTGACTAAGAGAGAAGAGCATAGACATATTTTAAGTTTCAGTTTCCCAGAACAACATTAGAAACGTCTCCGAGCTGATCAAAGTTAACTTGCTGTGTGCTTTGCATGAGAGAATTTCCTTTCCTGGAATGTATGCAAGATCCGCCATTCTTTATGAAAATACTGCCTTCTAACCATGTGAAATATTCCAACAGCAGCCGAGCTCTAATACTATTTAATGTTTTGGTCTGTGAGTACATTGTGCATGCTATCATGCTGTATGGAGTGTAGTAACGAATCAGTTTGATTTGCTTCAAAATGCAGAGAATTGTTTATATTATTTTGTGTACTGCAGCTTCAAAGCTGTTACAGACTTCATATATAGAAATGTATCAGCATGAGCAAGTTGATTTATTGTGTGATTGAGAAAGAAGAATAATTCAGGAGGAGGTCAGCAGGCCAATCCGGGCGACTCCCATCGCAAAACACGAACTAACCCAGTGGTAATTGCAAGATACATGCCGTACCACTTGCAACAGCATATTAGATTATTTGATAAGTCGATTCAAAGACCCTGCGATTCCACAGGTTTCAGATGGGGACTCCCAAGTCAAACCTCAGTATCACAATATTAATGTGTTCTACCATTTTAGCCCCACTAGCTGCATTTAATTCATCCACTCACTTTGTTAAAATAATTCCAATTTGTTCTTCTGAGACACCTCTTGAAATTCTACAAGTGAACTAGTTTCATTTTTTACTTATGGTGCATGCTAAATTATTGATCTGATATATACATAATTCTAAAGCAATGGCAGCATAATGCTCTAAATCTAGGGAAAACATCATGCTTGTTTCTACTTTACCCGTTTAATAAGACCTAGAGGTTTGGGCATGATCAAGACAAATGACAATCATATTTGTTTATGCTGCAAGTGTCTTCGACAAGTGCTCATCGTATTATCTAGGGAAGCAAAAATACTTATTGTCTTTGAATAGCCTGACCCATTATGCCTACAGTTTTAGTAGATTAGTCTTCTAAAAAAAATAATGAGTGCAGAAGATAAGATGTTAGGTTGAACATGTATAAGACATGGCTGAGGCCTAAGTTGGAATATTGTGTGCATTTTTGGTCACTTATATACTGAAAATATAGGAATAAATTTGAAAGAGGAAAGATAAAATTAACAAAGAATTTCCCGTTCCTGCAGGACCCAAATTGTCTGAAAAGATTGAATAGGTTAGCTACATTATTGTCACAAGGGGGCGCTGGTAGCGAACCCTTATGCAAGACTCAGACACGGAAGTTCTAGGAATAGAACTAGGTTTGGCAAGAAAGCAAGGGGAGTGGGGAAGAAGGGTCGCTGGATATTGACACAGGCCCTGGACGAGACTAGGATTCAGGGCCTGGGCAGGGACTAGATCCAGAAGCTTGTGAGCCTTGGACTTGCTACGCAAGAACCTCGCTGAGCCCCAAAAACATGGAGCCTTGGACTTGAGCACGGGAAACACGGAGCCTTCGACGTGAGCACGGGAAACGCGGAGCCTCGTACTTGAACACAGGAAAATGGAACAACGAACTGAGACACCTCCTTAGGAGCAGGACATAGGGCCGAGACTCATACATAGCACACAGAACAAGGAACCCAACCTTGGGAACAGGACCAAGGGCCTGGTCTCTGTCTATTCACAGTGCACTGAACACGAAGAGACAGTTCTCCACTCAGGGTAGAACTGAGACACAGCAAGGCCCCAGTCTTGCTCTGGTGGTTGAACTTGCCGGCATTACAGGGAAGGCTTCAGAAGGATGTGGAAGGGAACAGTCCAGTAAATGTGTAGCTGTATATGTAGCCAGCCCAAAATGAGAATCAGGTGGACCAGACTGTGAACTGGAATGTGGACTCACGGACCAGACCATGATATTTTTTTCTTTTAACCTTGAAGATTGAGGTGAGATTTGCAAAAAGTACACAAATCATGTGAGTTACAGATATGGTAAATACAACCACGCTTTTTCCGCTGCGGTTGGGTGGGACTACAACTAGATATCATTAGGTAGAACATAGAACATAGAATACGACAGCACATTACAGGCCTTTCTGCCAACAATTTTGTGCCAACCCTCAAATCTGCCTCCCATATAATCCCCACCTTAAATTCCTCCATATACCTGTCAAGTAGTCTCTTAAACTTCACGAGTGTATCTGACTCCACCATTGACCCAGGCAGTGCATTCCATGCACCAACCACTCTTTGAGTTAAAAACCTTCCTCTGATATCCCCCTTGAATTCCCCTCCCCTTACCTAAAAGCCATGTCCTCTTGTACTGAGCAGTGGTGCCCTGGGGAAGAGGCGCTGGCTATCCATTCTATCTATACCTCTTAATATCTTGTACACCTCTAACATGTCTCCTCTCATCCTCCTTCTCTCCAAAGAGTAAAGCCCTAGCTCACTTAATCTCTGATCATAATCAACACACTCTAAACCAGGCAGAATCCTGGTAAATCTCCTCTGTATCCTTTCCAATGCTTCCACATCCTTCCTAAAGTTAGGCGACCAGAACTGGACACAGTACTCCAAGTGTGGCCTAACCAGAGCTTTATAGAGCTGCATCATTACATCAGGACTCTGAAGTCTATGCTTCGACTTATGAAAGCTAATACCCCATATGTTTTATTAACTATCCTATAGACCTGTGAAACAACTTTCAGGGATCTGTGGACCTGTAACCCCAGATCCCTATGCACGTCCACACTACCAAGTATCCTGCCATTTATGTTGTACTCTGCCTTGGATTTTCTCCTTCCAAAGTGTTTCACCTCACACATCTCCGGGTTGAACTCCATCTGCCACTTCTCAACCCACTTCTGCAACCGCATCCTATCAATGTCTCTCCATAATCTTTGACAATCCTCTACACTATCTACAACACCAAAAACCTTTGTGTCGTCTGCAGACTTGACAACCCAACCTATCACCCCCACATCAAGGTCATTAATAAAAATCACAAATTGTAGAGGTCCCAGAACTGATCCTTGTGGGACACCACCAGTCACAGCCTTCCAATCTGAATGTAGTCCCTCCTCCACAACCCTCTGCCTTCTGCAGGCAAGACAATTCCGAATCCACCTGGCCGAACTTCCCTGGATCCCATGCCTTCTGACTTTCTGAATAAGCCTACCGTGTGGAAACTTATCAAGTGCATTACTAAAATCTATATAGATTACCTGGACTGAACTACACTCATCTATATGCCTGGTCACCTCCTCCTCCCCAAAGAACTCTATCAGGCTTGTTAGACATGATTTGCCCTTCATAAAGCCTTGCTGACTGTCCCTCGTCAGACAATGATTCTCTAAATGCCCATAGATCCTATCTCTAAGAATCTTTTTCAAAAGCTTTCCACCGCAGACCTAAGGCTCACTGGTCTATAATTACCCGGACTAACCCTACTAACTATTTTCAACAAGGGGACAACATTCGCCCTCCTCCAATCCTCCGGTACTATTCCCGTGGACAATGAGGACATAAAGATTCTGGCCGGAGGCTCGGGAATCTCTTCACTCACCTCGTGGAGCAGCCTGGGAACATATTCCGTCAGGCCCCGGGGTCTTTTCCGTGCTAATGTATTTCAACAACTCCAACACATCCGCACGCTTAATATCAACAAGCTCCAGAACATCAACCTCACTCATATTGTCCTCATCGTCATCAAGTTCCCTCTCATTGGTGAATACCGAAGAGAAGTATTCATTTAGGACCTCGCTCACTTCCACAGCCTCCAGGCACATCTTCCCAACTTTATCTCTAATAGGTCCTACCTTCACTCCTGTCATCCGTTTGTTCTTCACATAATTGAAGAATGCCTTGGGTTTTTGTTTTAACCTACTCGCCAAAGCCTTCTCATGCCCCCTTCTTACTCTTCTCAGCCCCTTCTTAAGCTCATTTCTTGCTACTCTATATTCCTCAGTAGACCCATCTGATCTTTGCTTCCTAAACCTCATGTATGTTGACTTCTTCCACGTGACTCGATTTTCCACCTCACTGGTCACCCATGGTTCCTTCACCCTACCTTTCTTTATCTTCCTCACCGGGACAAATTTATCCCTAACATCCAGCAAGAGATCCTTAAACAACGACCACATCTCCATGGTACATTTCCCTGCAAAAACAACACCCCAATTCACACCCGCAAGTGCCTTATAGACTCATAATTTGCCCTTCCCAAATTAACATTTTTCCTGTTCTCACTGATTCTATCCTTTTCCATGATAATGCTAAAGGCCAGGGAGTGGTAGTCACTTTCCCACAGATGCTCACCCACTGAGAGATCTGTTACCTCACCCGGTTCGTTATCTAATACTAGATTTATTATGGCATTCCCCCCAGTCAGCATACTGTGACAGGAATGCTTCCTGGGCACACTTAACAAACTCTGCCCTATCCAAACCCTTGGAACTAATCAGGTGTCAATCAATATTCGGGAAGTTAAAGACACCCATAATAAAAACCCTGTTATTTTTGCACCTTTCCAAAATCTGCCTCCCAATCTGCTCCTGCTGTATCTCTGCTGCTACCAGGGAGCGTATAGAATACCTGCAGTAGAGTAACTGCTCCCATCCTGTTCCTGACTTCTACCATTACTCACTCAAAAGAGGATCCTGATACAATCCCCAACCTTTCTGTAGCTGTACTAGTCTTACTGACCAGCAATGCCACCCATCCTCCCCTTTCCCCCTCTTTATATCCCTTTTAAAGCACTGAAATCCAGGAATATTGAGAATCCATTCCTGCACTGGTGCCAGCCAAGTCTCTGTAATGGCCACTACATCATAATTCCATGTCTGTGTCCCAGCTCTCAGTTAAGTGTGAAAGGTGAAAAGTTTAAAAGCGGAATGAGGGGAAACTTCTTTACTCAGAGCATCATAAGACCATAAAGACATATGAACAGAAATAGGCCATTCAGTCCTTTGAGCCTGCTCCGACATCCCATCATGGCTGATCCGGGATCACAATTACTCCCAGACACCTGTCTTCTTGCCATATCCGTTGATATCCTGACCGATGTGGAAATGAGCAAATTCGGCCTTAAATATGTGATACGGACTATGCCTTCACTGCAGTCTGTGGCGGAGTATTCCATTGATTTTCTAATCTCTCTCTGAAAGAATCCGTCGCTACCTTTGTTCTAATAGGTCGTTCCTCAGTTTTTAGGCCGATCCCTCTAGTTCTGGATGCCACCATCATAGGAAACATACTCTCCACATCCACCCTATCTAGTCCTTTCAACTTTCGGTGGATCGTAATGAGATCCCCCCACTATCTTCTAAATTCCCGTGAATACAGGCCGAAATCTCACAAATCCTCTTCATATTTTAATCCCTTAATTCCCGGAATCATCCTCGTGTACCTCCTCTGTACTGTCGACAATGCCCTCACATCCTTTCAGAGATATGGGGCCCAAAACTGTTGACAACACTCTTACGTGCGACCTGACCTGTGCCTTATAAAGGCTCACCATTATCTCTTTCGTTTCATGCCCTATTCCCCTTAAAATAAATGCATAAGTTGTACTTTCCTTCTTCTTCACAGAATTAACCTGCAAATGAACCTTCTGGAGTATTGCACGAGGACTATTAATTCTGTCTGCACCTCTGATGTTTAAATATTTGAACATTTAGACAATAGTCCGCAAAACTGTTGCTCTTAACAAAATGTATTATCATACATTTCCCAACACTGTATTCCCTGCCTTTTCTTGCTCATTTTTTGAACTTGTCTGAGTTCAGCTGCAATAGCATGGCTTCCACATCACTACCTACCCTTCCCCTTCGTATCATCCACAACCGTTGCAGTAAACCCATAAATTCCATTATCTAAATCATTGGCAAACAATATGAAAAACAATGGTCCCAATACTGACTCCTGAGGAACATCACTAGTCAACGGCAGCCAACCAGAACAGGCCCATTTTATTCCCACTCGCTCTCTCTGCTGCCTGTCAGCCATTCTAATATTCATGTCAGTATCTTTCCGGTAACGCCATAGGATTTTATCTTGTTGAGCATTTTCACATGCAGATGCCTTAACAAACACCTGAAAATTAGTTAAGTGTCATTCACTGCCTTTACTTTGTCTACTCTGCTTGTTTTTTTCCTCGAAGAACTCGAACAGATTTGTCAGGCAAGAGTGTCCCTTACAGAAACAACGCTGCCTTTGAATTGTTTTGCAATAGGTTTCGAAGAATCTCGAAGTCTCATTTCACTAATAGACTCCAACATTTTCGAAACCAAAGAGATTAGGCTAACTGGTTTATAATTTCCTTTCTTTTGCCTTCCTCAAATGTGGGATCACATTTGCAATTTTCCAGTCCTCTGGAAACAGGCCAGATTCAAGTGATTCTTCAGAGTTCATGACCAATCCATCAGTTATCTCTCCAGAAACATCTCTTAGGACTCTGGTATGTAGTCCACAAGTCCAGGAGACTTACTCACGTCAAGCCCTTTGAGTTTACCTATCACATTTTCCTTTGTAATAATAATGCCACTCACTCTTGCTCCCTGACACTCAGGGATCTCTGGCACACTGCTAGTGTATTGCACAGTGAAGAAGGATGCTAAGTACCCAGTAAGTTCATTTGTCATTTTTTGTCCTCCATTACTACTTCACCAACATCATTTTTCCAGTCGTCCAATATCAACTCTCACTCTCCTTTCCTCTTTATAAATCTGAAAAAAAAATGTTTCGTATCCTGCTTTAAATTATTTGGTAGTCGGCCCTAAATTTTCATCTTTTCTCTTGCTATAGCTTTTAGTTACCTTTTATTGGATTTTAAGAACTTTCCAAATTAGTTAAATTCCAACTCACGTTTGCTACTATATATGCCTTTCCCTGGCTTTTATGCCTTCCTTTCTCAGCCATAGCTCCTTACTCATGCCATTTGAGAACTTCTTCTTCTGTGATACATATCAATCCTACTCCTTGTGAATTATTGCGAGAAACTTCAGCCATCCCAGCTCAGCCGTCATCCCAGTCAGTATAATCTTCTAAACCACCTCGGCAACCTGCTCTCTCATGTTTCTGTAATTCCCTTTATTCCATTGCCGATACATATGAATTATGTTCTCCCCCTCAAATTACAGTATGATATCAATCATATTATGTTCACTGCCTCCTTAGTGTTCCTTTAAGAAAGGCTTGCTAATGAGGACTGGCTTACTGCACAACAGCAAATCAAAAATAGCCTTTCGACAAGTAGGCTCAAGTACAAGCTGCTCTACAAGGCCATTTCCTCGGCTTTCAACAAATTCCCACACTTGCGATCCGACACCAAACTGAATTTCTCAATTCTCTTGCATTCTGAGGTCCCCCATTAAAATTGTTTCATTACCATTATTATATTACTTTTCCAGCTCCCTTTGGAATCTGAACACCATATCTTGGCTAGTATTCAAGGGCCTATATATGAGTCCCAACCTTTATTTTACCCTTACAATTTCTTGAATACACCCACTAAGATTCAACAGACCCTGTAACATTGATTTAAAGATGTAAAACAAACTCGTACCAACAGAGCCTCACCACGGCTTGCCTTCTTTCCTGGCCTTCCGATACAAAGTATGTCCTTCATTTTTAACCTCCCAACTATGGCCTTCATTCAGACACGACTTAGTGATGCCAGAACGTCATTGCGATCAATATCGAATCCCGCTAAATGGGTCGTGGGAGTGTAAAACGTGCTGCCAGCGCAAGTAGTGTATGCAAGCTTAATTTCATCTTTTAACAAAAGTTTTCATCGTTACGTGCATAGGGTACGGGGGCTATGGCCCGATGCAGACCGATGAGAGTAGGCAGATTACATGGTTCTGCACGCTCTGGATGGACTGAAGGTTATTTTTGGTGCAGTACTTTTCTATGAATCTATGACTTAATTGTACCCCCTTTAATCCATAGCCTGTCATGTCCTTGTTACTATGTATTATATCATCCATTTTCAAGTCTGAAGATAGCACACGGGACCAGCGCTGATGAGTCCACATTATTTCTCTCTATTCCTGCACATCACGACCTCCACATTTTACCACTTGATGTCCCTTCTATTCGTCACGACGTCCCGCTCCTCCACTTTGAAAAAAATATTTCCCATCATGTGATAAAACCCTGCCGGTTTGTCTTTAATCACTACATCACAAATTTGAAACCACGCAGAGTTCAGCATCGTGACGTAACATTTATTTTACTTCAGAACAGCGTTACCAAATTGTTCATTTCTGCCTACCGTGTGACCTAGCTATCACGCATCAAACGTTGTGAAATGTCTTTCTCCTGATGTTACTCATACCACCCCCCCCCCCACCCCAGACTTTGCACGCTTATTCTTTTGTGATCTGAGGCTTCCAGGAATGCACTTTCTACTGACAAATGTTGCAAATCCCAGGGAATAGCAACGTGGATGTGCTGTTCCGAGGCGAGCGATTTGAATATTATTGTCTGCAGTCTACAATTTCGCAGATTAAGCTCACTCTTGTGATTGGGGTGGTCAGAGATATGATAATTCATGGTGTGCCCGAGTTCGGTGCGCTTAACTGTGGGTGATTAATTTCGATTTTAGAATGATGCTGAAGCCATCGTCCTCTATTGGGCAAGCCTTCTTGTTCATAATACAAAAAAACGACTATATGGACTGTGCGCCCACTTTTCATTTTGTGGGCACTGCTATTGTATTCAATGTTATAAACTAGAAATCATTCCTGACTTTAAACGTTGTGGAACAGAATGGGAGAAGTAAACTCTGCTTCCATGGGATAAGGGTGAAAGGTGAAAAGTTTAAAGGAAGAATGAAGGGAAACTTCTTCACTCAGACGGTCGTGAGAGTATAGTTCAAGCTAACAGGGAAAGTGGTTCTTAGGAGCTCGATTTAAACGTTTAAGAGAAGTTTGCATTGATACATAGATTGGTGGAGTACGGGGACTATAGTCCAAGTTCAGATCGATGGGAATAGGCAGATTACATGGTTCAGCCATCACGGTCCAGATGGACTGAAGTGACATTTTCGGCGCTGTACTTTGCTATGACTCTAATTTACTTGAGATTTAAAGACGCAGCATGTAGATACTTCTCACTAAGGTTGTTGAATCTTTGGAAAGCTCTGCTTCAGAGTGAAGTGAAAGAACTATCAAATCATTTTATGCAAATACATAATTTATTGCAAGATAAGGAAAACTTGGGACAATGAGACATGGCGGAAGTGGATTTGAGGTCCGGTGCAGGTCAGCTCTGCTCTGTTGAATGGCTTGAAAATGTAAGCAATTAGGTAGAATCTCTTGTTTCTACATCCTTATATTGAATGGCTTTCAGGGGCATAACTTCTGTCATCTCCACGTTGATCCGCTTAACTTGTACACCAGTCGGTCATGTTGGCACAGAGCTTTTGAGTCTCTGAATTATTCCAAGCTGGGCCATCTGTCACTCCGGATCTCACCGTTAATGCTCTCTCCTTACTGAGAATGGCTTCAGATAAATTGCTCACAGCTCAAGGAATCAGCAGAGACGGTACTAATGGGTTTTCCAGGATTACGTTGTCAACCCCATTATTGATCTGTTTCGTCCCAGTCAAACAGTCAGTTTCATATTCCAGGCAGCTACGGGAACACACGTTGTCAGCAGACCCTCCTTACTTGTACGGATGCATCTGGAAGAAAGGTATCTATTGGAAACTAGGGCGGACCATTATTTCCAAGACTACATAAATGATTGTGGACTTCAGTAAGGTCTGGTTGACCACTCCTTAGTATATATTAACGACCCGCACTCGGGAGAACCGGGAACATCAAGTTCAATGCCGTACACTTCACTGACAATCTCACCTAGTCCTTCAACACTACCTCACTAACCAAAAGAACACATTGGCGCCTCCACATTTTGATGACTCTATGACAAGCGAGTATCCCACTGTCATTTTCACCACATTTAGATTGCACCATGAAGAGTGTACTGACCTGCTGTAGCATAGTCTCTATCGGAATTGCATGATCTAATGGCAAGATCTTGCAACAGATACTTTGTTCATGGTATGTCTCAGAACAGCAGCATGTGCATTTCCTCCAACATTGTCAAAGGCCCCTTATATCCTTCCCACATTCTTTTTGACTTCCCGCCATCAAGCAGAACATATGGCAGCATAAGAGCCATAACTGTCAGGTTGTTCTAGTGCCACGCATCACACGTACACACGCTGTCTGAATGGCCTACCAACACACCGCACACACCCCGTCACGCAACAAGCCCAGACTCTCAGAAACAATCTCATCACACACTGGTCAGATTTATCTTCCATTGCTGATCTTGCCCATGCAGTATATTGCTTATTTTACACTAATAATGTTGGTAACGTTAAACTGTCTTACATAAGCATATATCTTGAACTGCATAACAACCCGTTAATCTTCAGGCCATGCCACTGTACAGTTCTCATAGTATTAGTTTGTGACTATATTGCTGTGTCGTTACAAAATGTGCAACTTGTGACTATTCATTACGTAATATGTTTGCAGTTTGGCCCCAGAAAAAATTATGTTTCATTGAGCTGTTTTCATGTGTACGATTGAATGACAATTATGAAAATGTACTTGAAATTTAAGGATGACCCCTGTCACAAGCTTGGGTCGTTCTCAGTATTTTCTGATTTTTTTGCTGATCTGGCTTTTTTTTGCATTCTCTCCATTTTGTTTAATTGCAATCATAATGTACGATAGCACTATAGTTGTCATTATGTGCTACAGTTTGGTCTTTTCTAATTTACATTTCAGTTGAAATTTTCTATGGATATTTCCAATTAATTCTCATCGAAACATTGCAGCTGTCCAATTAAGTATTTTTGGAAGGTTGGCTTGTAACAGAATGGTTACCGGTAATTTGATTAAGGTTCCGGGTTTTCATGAGCTGGGCACGAAACCCATCATAACCGGAAGTGCATTTAAAGGTGCAGTACCAACCCTCAGTGTTTTCTCAATGGTCGCACTTCTTGCCTAGAGAAATTCTGGCCGAGTTATTCCTATATACTGCGAGTTATCCAATGCATTGTGCGTTCTATTGTTCTGTTTTGTCACTTTTGTGATTCAAATACATAGCTTTGTTTAACCCTTTGTAGTCTCTGTGGAACTCTACACTTGTGCCTGAAGATGCAAGGTGACGATACTACCGAATCTTTCCTTGCTCCAGCAGGATTCCAGATTTAGTCAGCTCTGGTGCAGCAAGGTGCGACAGGCGATTGGCACGAACAGATGCTGCAAGAGCTAGTTGCGTTCTTCAAGAATTTCCCAGAAATTCTTGGAACGAGGCAGTTAAATACATTCCCGATTGAACTAGACCGTGTCGAAAAAATCTGCGAAACTGCCCAATTCCGAGCACTTTGCTGAGAGCCCCGGGTTTTACCGTGGGTACATAACACAATTGTCTTTGGTCTTCCATCTGCTCCCTTTCTCGCTGGCCATTGAATGAACGAAGGTGGCATTCATAATCTCCGTCCTGTCGCATCAGTCTCTGGTGTGGCTAACGCCACTGGTGGGGGGGGGGGGGGGGGAGAGAATATTGGTACGTTTGTCAGAGCTATGGGATGGCTCTTCTAATAGGCGCTCGGGTGGTATCAGCCGACTGGCAGCCTCTTTATGTGAGAGGGACCGATTGAGTTCCGGGCAACGGCACTTGAGAGTAGGTGGAATGGAGAAAGGCTCTTCGCCTTGTGATAACACTCGTCTGAATGAAATGCTCAAGAATGAACTGATGGCCGTTAACCAGTTCAGGACCTCGATCGGTTTATTCACGTAGCTATCCGATACTATATTCTGATGCCGGAGGGAGCTTCGCGGTAAGTTCCCCAGATGTGGTTCTGCTTAGCCCCGTTCTTGATCCGCATTTTCTACTCGTACAAGTATCTTACGTCACCGCGTCCCTACACGCAACCGAGCAGGCCATACCGCTGGCCAGTTTTCGTCTGACCTCTACTGAGCGGGACAGGAGGGAGAGGTAATCTCCGGCTCTGCAGGTTTGTTTTTTTATTGGCCTGATCTTGGCCCAACAGATGGCAATCCAAATCTTCTGGTTAGATCATCTTTTACAGCCAATGTGAGACCACTTGAGCCCGAAAGATATGTCAAGATTCAGAGTCCCTGCACTTCCGGAAAGGACAGCATTGTGAGAAGCTTATATTTCACATTATCAGTTCCCCTGGGATACCTTTCTTATTAATGTTTCCGTAGTTGTAACATCATGGTCCTGAGACAGACAGGTCTAATGGCAGAATCCTCGGCTTTCAGCTGTCATAAGGTCTGACTCCCAGAAGCTTTCCGAGATCCTGTGTTCATGAGTTTGCCACCCTTGTTTTCGAGTCTGCCTCTCACGCTCCGAGTTTGCGACAATTGATGATCTAAAAATATCACACCCCACCCCTCAAATAGTTCTACCGCCTTGAGAATTTTATAAAGCAAATGGCAGGCCCGCCCCGTCGGCGCTATCACAAAGCTACAGAGTTATGGCCAGGGTCCTAGCCACCCCAAGGAAGACTATTCACTTTAAGGAGCCAAAAGGCTGGCGATGTACAAATGTATTCAAAAAGGCACTCGCTTCACGGATTTTCAGGCCATCATATCCGGCGGCATCAGGATTCAGTGTTGCAAACAAAGCAAAACGTGAGACCTTCACTGCATGTATTATGGAGGCATAAACAAATGAAGTGTTAAGAATCGGTACCCCTTGCTCTTCATTAACAAAACGCTTGAATTGTTGTAAGGAGCAGCTAACATCTCAAAACTGGATCTAACGAACGCTTCTACTTTAATTAGTATTCGTGAACGGATCGAATAAACGACGGCTTTTAGTACCCAGATAAATCATTATGAATGATAATTATGCCCTTTCGTCCTGTGAGTACACCAGCTGTGGTTCAAAAATTTATTCATGAATTTCTGAGGAAGATGCTTAAGAAAGTTCATATTTGTGTACTCGATAACATTTGCTTTTTTTTCGCAAACCTTTGTGAATCATATCACGGATATTAGTCAGATTCTTCAGTGCCTGTTAAAGAATCGCCTGTTTGTGAAATTAGAGACGGGTGTGTTTCACATCACTAAAGTTTCCTTTTTAGGAAATTTTTTGGCATTGCCATCTCTCAAAGATATCTTCTTGTGGACCCTAAAAGAAATCGCTTGTTAATGCCCTATTTTTGCACCAAATGACCTCGACCTGACCTTCATTGATCCCCCCTATATAGAGTGGGTGCCGTTTTATCTCACAGATCCACTGCTGACAAGAAAATACGGTCCAGAGCCGATTTATCAAGACATTCTGTCACCAGCACACGTCAGTTAGACATCGGGAACAGTGGTGGGGTCTGGATTGGATGAGAGGCGGCACTGGCTTCGGGGAGCTAGGCACCCATTCATCGTTTAGGCAGACCATAAGAACATGGCTTATATTCAGGAATAGATTACATTAATTTCTAAGAAGAATGCTGTCATAATGGGGGGCGAAGGGAGTGGACCTCAAAGCAAGACACAGACACTGAACTACCAGGAACAGGACTAGGCATGAGAAGGAAGCGAAGAAGAAAGGACGCTGGACATGACAAAGGCCACGGACGAGACAAGGATTCCAGGGCTGGGCTTGGACTTGACGAGGATAACGGACCAGGACATAGAACTGGGAACTTGGAGCCTTGGCTTGGACTCCGAGCCAGAGACTGGACAAGGACCCAGAAACTGGGTCTTGACTCGGCAACGGATTCCAAAACCAGGCAAGGACAAGACGTGGCTACGGGACGAGGAAAGGCACAAGACTGGACGTGAGACTCCTGGACAGGACAAGGGAACCCCAGCACAAGACACAGGGAATCCCAGCACTGGGCTCGACAAGGTACTCCTGGGCTGGGCGAGGCACATCGACAATACAAGAAGACAGAGCCCCGGTCGAGGGAGAACAGGAACGCAGATCAAGGAGCCTGGGTCGAGGGGGAACAAGAACGCAGAACACAGAGTCGGCGGAGAGACAGGAACATGAAACACCGAGCCGTGACCCCTCCTTGCGTACAGGACGTAAGGCCGGGACTCATTGCAGAGAACGCTGAACACGACAAGACATTTCCCAACGCTAGGTAGCGCCAAAACGGCCAGAACTACCTAGCGAAGGCGTGGACACGGACAGACAGTTCCAAAAAGGGCGAGGCTCCAGACACAGGCAAGGCGAGGCAAGGCAAGGCTCCAGGCAGAGGCAAGATGAAGCCCAAGACACAGGTTGCAGGGCAAGGCTTCAGGCTTAGGTTGCAGGCAGGGCTTCGAGGGAAGGAAGGGAACAGTCTAGCCTCAGGGTAAGGGCAATGACGGCCTGACTTACCCCACGGAGGGAGGACAGGATACCGATGGAACCAACCCACACAGAGGCAAGGGCATGTTACTGACGAGTCGAACCCCACAGAGAGAAGGACAGGATACTGACAAGAGGAATCAGTAACCAGCCGCGAACCCAGAGCTGCTTATATTCCAGGCCCCAGGACGAGAACCAGTTGCCTACAATTAATCCCAAATGGGTCAAGGCTAAGCCGGAAGACCCGGAGTCTAGAGTTCACGGACCGGACCGTGACAAATGCACCACTCCCCCGCAACTCAACCTAGTTATCGTCCCGGTAAGTTTTATCTGCAATTTGAGAAGGATAAGGGCAGATCGGAGGTGCCAGTGTTGCAGCTGAACAAAGGAGACTATGGAGCCATGAGGGAGGAGCTGGCCAAAGTTAACTGGACGGATATCCTAGCAGAAAAGACAGTGAAACAGCAATGGCAGGTATTCTTGGGAATAATGCACAAGGTGCAATATCAGTTCCTCTGCCGGAGAAGGAAGGATTCAAAAGGGGGAAAGGGGCCACAGTGGCTGACAAAAGAAGTCTGAGATTGCATAGCATTAAAATAAGGAAGTATGACAGAGCTAAGATGATTGAGAGGACAGACGATAGGGTTTTTTTTAAGGAAAAACAGAACTTAACTAAGAAGGCAATACGGGGAGAAAAAATGAGGTCCGAATGCAAGCTAGCCAAGAATATAAACGAGGATAGCAAAAGCTTTTTTTAGATATGTGAAGAGAAAGAAGATAGTTAAGAACAATGTTAGACCCTTGAAGAATGAAATGGGTGAAATTGTTATGGGAAACAGAGAAATGGCAGAACAATTTAATAAATACTTTAGATCTGTCTTCACTAAGGAAGACACAAGCAATCTCCCAGATGTATGGATTGGCCAAGGACATAGGATAACCGAGGAAATGAAACAGATTAACTTTAGGAAGGAAACAGTGATGCGTAGACTGATGGGCCTGAAAGCTGACAAATGCCCAGGTCTAGATGGTCTGCATCCTAGGGTACGAAGGGAGGTGGCCCTGGAAATTGCGGATGCATTGATAATCATTTTCCAATGTTCCTTAGATTCAGGTTGAGTTCCTGAGAATTGGAGAATGGCTAATGTTATCACACTTTTTGAGAAAGGACGGAGGGAGAGAACAGAGAACTATCGTCCAGCCAGCCTAACATCAGTAGTGGGGAAGATGCTGGAGTCCACTATTAAAGATGAAATAGTGGCATATCAAGATAGCAGTGATAGGATTGGACCGAGTCAGCATGGGTTTATAATGGGCAAATCATGCTTGACTGATCTATTGGAGCTTTTTGAGGATGTAACCAGGAAGTTAGACAAGGGAGATCCAGTGGATGAAGTGTACCTCGATTTGCAGAAGTCATTCGATAAGGTCCTACATAGGAAATTGGTGGGTAAAATCAGAGCTCATGGCATTGGGGGGAGGATTTTGACATGGGTAGAAAACTGGTTGACAGATAGAAAGCAAAGGGTAGAGGTACATGGGTGTTTCTCGGAATGGCAGGTGGTGACTAGTGAGGTGCCGCAGGGTTCGGTATTGGGACCACAGATGCTTACGATTTACATCAACAATTTAGATGAAGACATTGAGAATAACATCAGCAAGTTTGCTGATAATACTAAGCAGGGTGGCAGTGTGACATGTGATGAAGATGTTAGGAGAATTCAGGGTAAATTGGATAGACTGAGTGAGTGGGCAGATACTTGGCAGATGAAGTTTAATGTGAATAAGTGTGAGATTATTCACTTTGGGAGTAAGAGCAGGAAGGCAAATTATTATCTGAACGGTGTAGTGTTAGGTCGGGGAGAAATACAAAAAGATCTAGTAGTCCTTGTTCATCAGTCACTGAAGGTGACAGAGCAAGTGCAGCCGGCAGTGAAGATGGCTAACAGAATGTTGGCCTTTACTACATAGGGAATTGAGTACAAGTGCAAGGAAATCCTTTTGCATTTGTACAGGGCCCTGGTGCGACCACACCTGGAGTATTGTGCACAGTTTTGGTCTCCAGGGTTAAGGGAGGACATCCTGGCTGTAGAGTACGTGCAGCGTAGATTCACTAGGTTAATTCCTGGGATGTTCGGACTGTCTTACGCAGACAGGTTAGAGAGACTAGACTTGTAAGGAGTTAAGGAGATGAAGAGGGGATCTGATTGCAACATGTAAGATTATTAAGGGATTGGACAAGATAGGCACGAAATATGTTCCAGATGCTGTGAGAGTCCAGTACCAGTGGGCATGGTTTGAGAATAAGGGGAGGTCATTTAGGACAGAGTTTAGGACAAACTTCTTCTCCCAGAGAGTTTTCGGAGTCTGGAATGCAATGCCTCGGAAGGCAGTGGACGCCAATTCTCTGGATGCTTTCAAGAAGGTGCTGGACAGGTATCTTATGGATAGGGGAATCAATGGATATGGGGACAAGGCAGGAAACGGGTATTGATAGTAAATGATCAACCATGATCTCAGAATGGCAGTGCAGGCTCGAAGGGCCGAATGGTCTACTTCTGTACCTATTGTCTATTGTCCCAATATGCCTTTTCAAGGCCTCCTTCAATATCTACCCAATATTGCATGCTCCCGGTCTCACCTTCCTCTAGATTTTATTACCTGCCTGAACTTATCAACTTCCTTTAACACAATTTTAGTTGTGGCCGCTAGGTTTTCCAAGGCATGCCGATTAGCTCCTCTAACCAAGCTACCATTCGTCCGAAAGATCGTGAAAGTTCTCATCCAAAGTGCTCAGCAAATTTGGCTTTCCCTCTGATATTATATCGAACAGAGGTCCACAATTCAACTGGAAATTTTGGGATGAATTTTGCAAACTTATTGTGGCTACCTTTCTTCTTTCCTCGGGGATCCATTTTCAGATTAATGTACATATGGAGAGAAGGAATCGAGCTGGCTCTAACCGTTCGAGGCCTAATATCCGGTAATTCGCCACCTGGAATAACCGTTTTATGAAGGCGGTGTTCGCCCATAGGATGCTTCAATATTCATCATTGTGTATGACCCCTTTCGGAGATGCTTTTGGGTTTCCGTATCCCCTCTTCCTGATCAGGAGGCTGATGTCGAGGTCCACACGACAGAGCAACTGTGTATGTATGCAAACAAATTTGGTTCAAGGCCTCAGAGACTCTTAAACAGAGTTCGACCCAACAGCAGGATATGGCCAATAGAAACAATTTGGGTCACTTTTTCTATTTTGGTCAGCAGGTCCATTTTTCAAATGAGGATTTTCTGCTCAAACTAGAAAGGCAGACATTAACTCCCCATTATATCGTTCTCTTTAGAGTCTGGGGAACATTATCCTGGTAACATACAAGTTAGAAATTTCCTGTCCTATGAGTACTCATCGCGCCTTTCATTTGTGGTCCCTTAGCTCCGAGCACACCACCCCTACCCCGAATGATCATAGGCGGTGAAATGGTCTACAGAATCTGTAGGGACTGCTGCTGAATTCACAAAATTAACAGGACACTTGCAATATTGGGTAGAGCGGGAGGGGTATAGTACTGTGTTACGGTGTTGCGTAACTTCCAGGGATATTTTTAATCCAGATTTAATTTCAGAATTGCATCGTTTACACCTCGATATTACTGGTCCGTTAGGAGCCGTTTGAAGGGGGAGGAATTCTGTCACAATTTCGGGTAGTACAAAAGTTTATATTCTCCATTTTGTTTTGTAATATCTTCGTTTAATTAATTATACTCATCACATATGATTGCGCTTCCGACTTTTATGATGTGTTAAAGTTAGATCTTCCTGGTTTATACTAAAGTTGCAATTGTCTTCTGATAATTCTCCTCAAAACTTTTCCGGTGTATAATTAAGTATCCTTGAAAAGCTTACCTGAAACTTGTCAGTACACTGGGGTCTAATTAGGTGTACAGAGATTATTCCATGCCCTGGAGTGTATTCCAAGAGGTAGTGCTAAACCCTCGGTTTTCTTATTGAATGGTCCTGATCCTTGTCGAGTAAAGATCAGACCGAGCGTTTGCGGGTTATCCAGAAAACCAAAAAATATAGGAGCAGGGTTAGGCCATTCGGCCCATCGAATTTGTTCTGCCATTCTATCATGGGCTGGTCCAATTGTTCCAGTCATCATCACTCGCCTGCTGTCTTCCCAAACCCTTCGATAACCTGGCTAACAAGAACCTATCTGTCTGAGCCTATATTACACACAATGACTTGGACTCCACAGCCGCTCGTGGCAACAAATTCTGACTAATTTGTCTGGATCTCTTTGTTAAATGGATGTCCTTCAAGCTTGAATTGCGCCCTCTTATCCTAAACACCCCTACCATGAGAATTAACTTCGCCATGTCTAATCTGTATAGACATTTAACATTCGGAATGAGATCCCCTTCATTCTCCTGATCCGCAGGGAATACAGCCTAAGAGCTGCCAAACTTTCCACATACGGTAACTCTTTCATTCCTGGAATAATCCTTGTGAATCTTTTCTGAATCCTCCCTAATGTCAGTAATCCTTTAAAAATAAGGATCCCAAAACTGCAAACAATACTCCAAGTATGGTCTCACGTGTGCCTTATAGAGCTTAATAATCACATTCCGGCTCTTGCATTCTATACCAACATAAATGAATGCCGACATTGCATTCGCCTTCTTCATCACCGATTCAACTTAGGGGTTAACATTCAGACTATCCTGCACAAGGGCTCCCAATTCCCTTAGCCTCTCTGCATTTTGAATTCTCTCCCCATCTAACTAAGTGCCTGCTCGTTTATTTGTTCCACCAAAATAGTTCATTTGCCACTTCTTTGCCCAATCCCCCAAACTAGCTAACTCTGGTCTCTAAAGTCTCTCGGTTTCCTCAACACCACCCACTACTCCAGCTATTTTGTATCATGGGCAAATTTAGCTACAAATACAATAATCCCATAATCCCATTCGTAAAATGCAGCCGTCCCAACACCGACGTCTCTGGAATTCCACTAGTAACTAGCAGCCAGCCAGAATAGGATCCCTTATTCCCTCTCACTGTTTTCTGCTGATCACCCAATGCTCCATCCATGTTTGTAACTTCTCTGTAATGCCATGGGCTCTTATCTTGCTAAGCAGCCTCATGTGCGACACCCTGTCAAAGACCTTGCTCAAATCGAAGTAAACAACATCTATCTATCTCAGCCTCTAAGACACACAATCATTTAGACTGCGCAGCCGCCAATGGCAACAGATTCTGTCTTAAATAATTGATCTGCATCTCTTTTTTTAAATGGATGCCCTTGAGGTTTGAATTGTGCCCTCTTGTCCTAAACTCACCAACCATGGGAAATAACTTTGCCATATCTAATCTCTTCAGACCCTTTAAAATTAAGAATTTTTTACGAGACCCCCCCCCTCAATCTCCGAAACCGCAGGAAGTTAAGTCGAAGAGCTGCTGGACTTTCCTCATACAGTAACCCTTGCATTCCTGGAATAATTTTTGTGAATCTTCTCTGAAGCTTCCCTAATGTCGGTATATCCTTTAGCAATAAGGAGCCCAAAACTCCACACAATATTCCAAGTGTGGTTTCACGAATGAAACCATAGAGCCTCATTATCACATCCCTGCTCTTATATTCTATACCTTCAGAATTGAATGCCGACATTGCATTCACCTTCTTCTCCACAGATTCAACCTGGTTACCCTTCAGAGTATCCTGCACAAGGACCCCTAATTCCCTTAGCCTCTCTACATTTTGAATTCTTTCCCCATCTGACTAAAAGTCCGCTCGTTTACTTGTTCCACCAAACTATTTCACTTGCCACTTCTTTGACCAATCCCCGAATCTATCTAAGTCTAGCTAAAGTCTCTCTATTTCCTCAAGACCACCCGCTACTCCAGCTATATTTGTATCATGGGCAGATTTAGACACAATACTCCAATAATCCCATAGTCCAAATAATTGGCATACATCGTACAAAGCAGCGGTCCTAACACCGACCCCTGTGGAATTCCACTAGTAGCTGGCAGCCAGCAAGAACAGAATTCTTTATTCCCACTCATTGTTTTCTGCTGAACAGCAAATGCTCCTCCCATGCAGGTAAATTCCCTATAATGTCAAGAGTTCTTATCTTGCTAAGCAGCCTCATGTGCGACACCTTGTCAAAGGTCTTCTGAAAATCCAAGCACACTACTTCCCATCCACTGCATCTCCTTTCTCTACCCTGCTTGTAATTTCCTCAATAAACTGCATTCGGTTCGTCAAACAAGATTTTCCTCTCAGGAAACCATGCTGGCTCTCTTGTCAATTGCCTCCAGGTATTTGTAATCTCATTCCTAAAGATTAATTCCAACTACTTCATCAAACACTGATGATAGGCTAACAGGTCTACAATTTATTTCTTACTGCCTCCCTCACTTCCTGAATAGTAAAGTAACATTTGCAATTTTCAAGTCATTGGGTATCATTCCAGAAAATATCGCTTCCTGACAGACCATTGTCAATGCCTCTACAATCTCTCTAGTGACATCCCTTTAAACCCCAGGGCACATTTCATCAGGTTTAGGCGTTTTATCCACCTTGTAAGTTACACTGTTTTGTTTGTCTTTTTAGTTCGTTAAATACCTAAGACTGTTTAACACTTCCGAATATCTATGTGATCCTTCATTTGAATTCGCAGATATAGCACGTCATTTCCTTGCCTTTTACATGATAGGTCACCTGACTTGGACTGTGATATGGATGTATTTTACATTGACTCTGTCAGTTTTATCGTATTTTCACTCTTGTGAAAGGAAGTCTCGTGAGATTTTTTCAAACTTTCTGATGCGAAATAAGGGAAACGGGTACTTGGTCAAACATTTCCTTATGTTTTACTTTAATTCTGAATGGAGCAGGGTAATGACTTAACGGCCTCTCACGCTGACTGATTCAATATCTGACGTATGTCGGTGTGCTCCATATACGTTTCAGGTTTATCAGTATTTTCAATCACATTGATGATGATTATCATCAGTCGTCAAATCATTCGAGACTGAAGACATGATGAGCTAGCTGACAAATAAAACCACACGATCTAACTTGATATCCTTATTTAGTTGCAGGAAACCATGAGAAGAAACTTAGCGCCTTGGCTAAACTTCAGGACGAGATTTCGCAGCTGAATAAGAGTAAGTTTAAGAATTATCATACAAAATATCCAGACCAATTTTTTCTTAATTTGGAAACGATATGAATGTTGATAAGGAGCAGAGTGGCATAGATTGCTAAAATTGTTTCAGCTAATCCTATTTATGCCCCAAGCTCCAAAGTCAAATCCAATCCTACTGATTTGCTTACCTCCTGGAAAATGTTCTTACTTTATGCCCCCAGCAGCTGGTAATTCACATCATACCACAAGGACACTGACCTTGAATTAAAATCGTGTGAAAACAATAAATGAAAACAGAAATGTTTGAAATTAAGAAGTGTTCAACATTTCCGGTCGAAATAGAAGAAAAACTGTGGAGGATCATTCATCAGAATTGTGAAAGAGAGAGGCGAAGAAACAGATTCTTTCGAAGTTCCAGAGAAACAGGAGGAGCGACCTCAAGGCCGAAAGTACTGCCTCCATGCCCAGGATATCGGGAAGTTGTGCCATTAATATGTTTGTCTATATCTTAATCTAAAAAAATAACTATGTCCAGCGACAGAACTGGATATCGAAAGTTTTGAAAGGAGGGAATTTCTCTCCGGTCCACTGACCAAACAGAGATGTCAGCAGAGAATTGACAAAGCGAAAAAGAGTTTTGACTAATGAACAATCGCCGGTTAGGATTGATTATCAAGACCAAAATAAAGGAAGACAATGACAGGTTCATTGTCACATCAGCCGTTATCTGAGTGGACAGAGTCAGAATGGTTTGTTTGCAGCTTTAGCTATTCGAGGCGAAAACAAGCTTGAGTCAGAGAAAGCAAAGTAATATAAACTAAAGATTAAGTTTCATTTCCTTCACTTCTTTATATGTACTTAGCTGGGATAGTGACGTCAGACAAGTCAGTGGAATGCTCTTCTTGCAGGATGTAGGAAGACATAGTGTCCTCCAGAATCCTTTCCGACCACATCCAACTTCAGCCTCTACACAATCCGCGTTAAGGAATTGTATGATGAACTAGACGAACTCCGGATCATTTGGGAGGCTGAAGAGATGACAGATAGAGCATGTAGAGAGGTAGTTACTCCCTAGGTGCAGATCACAGGAGATTGTATGACAGTCGGTAGGGGGAAGGGGTTAAGGAACCAGTCCAATGTGTCATTGTGGTCATCTCCGTCAACAACATATATCAGCTTTCTCACTGTCGGGGTTAGGGGCTGACCTATTAGCCAAAAGTCGCAGTGGTCGAGTGTCTGTGAGTGAGTCTGGTTCTGCGAGTCAGCGTTGAAGGGGAGAGAATAGGCATGTTATGGTTATGGGTGATTTGTTAGTTAGGGGAACAGTCAAGACCTTCTGTGGGCGTGAGCAAGTTTCGCGTATGGTATTTTGTCTGCAAGGTGCGAGTGTTCACGTTATCTCCGATCGAGTCCTTGGGATTCTTAAGTAGAAAGGTGAACAGCCAAAAATCCTTTTCCATATTGATACGAATGCCATCGGTAAGATTAGTAACGTCTGTATAGGTTTTTCACGGAATTAGGTGTTAAGTTAAAAGGTAGGGCCTTCAGGATTGTGACCACAGGATTGCTATCTGTACCTCTTGGTAGGAAGTAAGAAGATTATACAGTTTAATATATGGTTAAGGAGTTGGTGTAGAAGGGAGGATGTAAGAGATTCAAATCGTTGTTCGCTCTTCCAGGGCATGTAGGACATGTACAGATGGGATTGTTTGCACTTGAACTGGAGCAGAACATATATCCTAGCGGGAAGCATTTTAATGCTGTATGATAGGATTTAAACCAGCGCTGCAGGGGCATGGGAACCAGAGTGTCAGAACAGTTTGTGGAGAGGATGCAGAGGTAAGAACTCAAGCAAAGCTAAACCTGACCTTCATTGAACCCTCCTATATAGAGTGGTTGCCGTTTTATCTCACAGATCCACTGCTGACAAGAAACTACGTTCCAGTGCCTATTTATCAACACGTTCTGTCACCAGCACACGTGAGTTATACATCGGTAACAGTGGTGGGGTCTGTATTGGATGAGAGGCGGCATTGGCTTCAGCGAGCTAGGCACCCATTCATCGTATGGACAGACCATAAGAACATAGCTTATATTCAGGAATAGATTACATTCATTTCTAAGAAGAATGCTGTCATAATGGGGGGCGAAGGGAGTGGACCCAAAAGCAAGACACAGACACTGAACTACCAGGAACAGGACTAGGCATGAGAAGGAAGCGAAGAAGAAAGGACGCTGGACATGTCAAAGGCCACGGACGAGACAAGAATTCCAGGCCTGGGCTTGGACTTGACGAGGATAACGCACCAGGACATAGAACTGGGAACTAGGAGCCTGGGCTTGGACACCGAGCCAGAGACTGGACAAGGACCCAGAACCTGGGTCTTGACTCGGGATCGGATTCCAAAACCAGACAAGGACAAGACGTGGCTACGGGACGAGGAAAGGCACAAGACTGGACGTAAGAATCCTGGACAGGACAAGGAAACCCCAGCACTAGACACAGGGAACCCCAGCACTGGGCTCGACAATGTACTCCTGAGCTGGGTGAGCACATAGACAATACGAGGAGATAGAGCCCTGGTCGAGGGAGAAGAAAAACGCAGAACACGGAGCTTTGGTCGAGGGAGATCAGGAACGCAGAACACCGAGCCTGGGTCGAGGGGGAACAAGAACGCAGAACACAGAGTCGGCGGAGAGACAGGAACATGAAACACCGAGCCGTGACCCCTCCTTGCGTACAGGACGTAAGGCCGGGACTCATTGCAGAGAACGCTGAACACGACAAGACATTTCCCAACGCTAGGTAGCGCCAAAACAGCCAGAACTACCTAGCGAAGGCGTGGACATGGACAGACAGTTCCAAAAATGGCGAGGCTCCAGACACAGGCGAGGCGAGGCGAGGCAAGGCAAGGCTCCAGGCAGAGGCAAGATGAAGCCCCAGACACAGGTTGCAGGGCAAGGCTTCAGGCGTAGGTTGCAGGCAGGGCTTCGGAGGGAAGGAAGGGAACAGTCAAGCCTCAGGGTAACGACAATGATGGCCTGACTTACCCAACGGAGGGACGACAGTATACCAATGGAACCAACCCACACAGAGACAAGGGCATGTTACTGACGAGATGAACCTCACAGAGAGAAGGACAGGATACTGACAAGAGGAATCAGTAACCAGCCTCGAACCCAGAGCTACTTTTTTTCCCGGCCCCAGGACGAGAATCAGTTGCCTACAATTAAACCCAAATGGGACAATGCTATGCCAGAAGACCCGGAGTCAGGAGTCCACGGACCGGACCGTGACAAATGCACCACTCCCCCCCAACTCAACCTAGTTATCGTCCCGGTAAGTTTTATCTGCAATTTGAGAAGGATAGGGGCAGATCGGAGGTGCCAGTGTTGCAGTTGAACAAAGGAGACTAAGGAGCCATGAGGGAGGAGCTGGCCAAAGTTAACTGGATGGATATCCTAGCAGAAAAGACAGTGGAACAGCAATGGCAGGTATTCTTGGGAATAATGCACAAGGTGCAAAATCAGTTCCTCTGCCAGAGAAGGAAGGATTCAAAAGGGGGAAAGGGGCCACAGTGGCTGACAAAAGAAGTCAGAGATTGCATAGCATTAACAAAAGGACGTATGACAGAGCTAAGGAGATTGGGAGGACAGATGATTTGGAATTTTTTAATTAAAAACAGAACATAACTAAAAAGGCAATACGGGGAGAAAAAATTAGGTCCGAACGCAAGCTAGCCAATAATATAAACGAGGATAGCAAAAGCTTTTTTTAGGTATGTGAAGAGAAAAAAGAAAGTTAAGAATAATGTTGGGCCCTTGAAGAATGAATTGAGTGAAATTGTTATGGGAAACAGAGAAATGGCAGTAGAATTTAATAAATACTTTAGATCTGTCTTCACTAAGGAAGACACAAGCAATCACCCAGATGTATGGATGGGCCAAGGACATAGGGTAACTGAGGAAATTAAACAGATTGACATTAGGAAGGAAACGGTGATGATTAGACTGATGGGACTGGAGGCTGACAAATCCCCAGTTCCAGATGATCTGCATCCTAGGGTACGAAGGGAAGTGGCCCTGGAAATTGCGGATGCATTGATAATCATTTCCCAATGTTCCTTAGATTCAGGATGAGTTCCTGAGAATTGGAGAATGGCTAATGTTATCCCACTTTTTGAGAAAGGAGGGAGGGAGAGAACAGAGAACTATCGTCCTGTCAGCCTAACATCAGTAGTGGGGAAGATGCTAAAGTCCATTATTAAAGATGAAATAGCGGCATATCTAGATAGCAGTGTAGGATTGGGCCGAGTCAGCATGGATTTACCATGAGCAAATCATGCTTGACTGATCTATTGGAGCTTTTCGAGGATATAACCAGGAAGTTAGACAAGGGAGATCCAGTGGATGAAGTGTACCTCGATTTTCAGAAGTCATTTGATTAGGTCCTACATAGGAGATTGGTGGGTAAAATCAGAGCTCATGGCATTGGGGGGAAGATTTTGACATGGGTAGAAAACCTGTTGGCAGACAGAAAGCAAAGGGTAGAGGTACATAGGTGTTTCTCAGAATGGCAGGTGATGACTAGTGAGGTGCCACAGGGCTCGGTATTGGGACCACAGATGCTTACGATTTACATCAACAATTTAGATGAAGACATTGAGAATAACATCAGCAGGTTTGCTGATGATAGTAAGCAGGGTGGCAGTGTGACATGTGATGAGGATGTTAGGAGAATTCAGGGTGAATTGGATAGACTGAGTGAGTGGGCAGATACTTGGCAGATGAAGTTTAATGTGAATAAGTGTGAGGTTATTCCCTTTGGGAGTACGAACAGGAAGGCAAATTATCATCTGAACGGTGTAGTGTTAGGTAGGGGAGAAATACAAAAAGATCTAGGAGTCCTTGTTCATCAGTCACTGAAGGTGACTGAGCAAGTCCAGCAGGCAGTGAAGATGGCTAATGGAATATTGGCCTTTACTACAAAGGGAATTGAGAACAAGTGCAAGGAAATCCTTTTGCATTTGTACAGGGCCCTGGTGGGACCACACCTGGATTATTGTGTACAGTTTTGGTCTCCAGGGTTAAGGGAGGACATCCTGGCTGTAGAGTAAGTGCAGCGTAGATTCACAAAGTTAATTCCTGGGATGTCCGGACTGTCTTACGCAGACAGGTTAGAGAGACTGGGCTTGTACACGCTGGAATTAAGGAGATGTAGAGGGGATCTGATTGCAACATGTAAGATTATTAAGGGATTGGTCAAGATAGAGGCAGGAAATATGTTCCAGATGCTGGGAGAGTCCAGTACCAGTGGGCATGGTTTGAGAATAAGGGGAGGTCATTTAGGACAGAGTTTAGGACAAACTTCTTCTCCCAGAGAGTTTTCGGGGTCTGGAATACACTGCCTCGGAAGGCAGTGGACGCCAATTCTCTGGATGCTTTCAAGAAGGAGCTGGACAGGTATCTTATGGATAGGGGAATCAAGGGATATGGGGACAAGGCAGCAACCGGGTATTGATAGTAGATGATCAGCCATGATCTCAGAATGGCGGTGCATTCTCGAAGGGCCGAATGGTCTACTTCTGCACCTATTGTCTATTGTCTATTGTCCCAATATGCCTTTTCAAGGCCTTCTTCAATATCTACCCAAATTCCATGCTCCCGGTCTCACCTTCCTCTAGATTTTATTACCTGTCTGAACTTATCACCTTCCTTTAACACAATTTAAGTTGTGGTCGCTAGGTTTTCCAAGGCTTGCCGATTAGTTCCTCTATCCAATCTACCATTCGTCCGAAAGATCATGAAAGTTCTCATCCAAGATGCTCAGGAAATTTGGCTTTCCCTCTGATATTATATCGGACAGAGGTCCACAGTTCAACTGGAAATTTTGGCATGAATTTTGCAAAATTATTGGGGCTACCTTTCTTCTTTCCTCGGGGATCCATCTGCAGGTTAATGTACATATGGAGAGAAGGAATCAAGTTTCCCCTAACCGTTCGCTGCCTAATATCCGGTAATTCGCCGCCTGGAATAACCGTTTAATGAAGGCGGTGTTCGCCCATAGGATGCTTCAATATTCATCGTTGGGTATGACCCCTTTCGAATATCCTTTTGGGTTTCCGTATCCCCTCTTCCTGATCAGGAGGCTGATGTTGGGGTCCACAAGACTTTCATCCCGCCTTTCATTAACCCAAAGTGAAACTTTAACTTTGTGGTGCCTTTGCTCCGAGCACTCCCACCCCTAACCCGAATGATCATAGGCGGTGAAATTGTCTACCGGATCTGTAGAGACTGCTGCTGAATTCACGAAATTAACAGGACACTTGCAATATTGGGTAGAGCGGGAGGGGTATAGTATTGTGTTACGGTGTTGGGTAACTTCCAGGGATATTTCTAATCCAGATTTAATTTCAGAATTGCATTGTATACACCTCGATATTACTGGTCCGTTAGGAGCCGGCTGTAGGGGGAGGAATTTGTCACAATTTCGGGTAGTACAAAAGATTGTATTCTCCATTTTGTTTTGTAATATCTTCGTTTAATTAATTATACTCATCACGTCTGATTGCGCTTCCGACTTTTATGATGTGTTAGAGTTAAATCTTCCTGGTTTATACTAAAGTTGCAATTGTCTTTTGATAATTCTCCTCAAGATGTTTCTGGTGTATAATTAAGTATCCTTGAAAAGCTTACCTAAAACTTGTCAGTATACTGGGGTCTAATTAGGTTTACAGAGATTATTCCATGCCTTGGAGTGTATTCCAAGAGGTAGTGCTAAACCCTCGGTTTTCTTATTGAATGGTCCTGATCCTTGTCGAGTAAAGATCAGACCGAGTTTTTGCGAGCTATCCAGGAGATCAAAAAATATAGGAGCAGGGTTAGGCCATTCGGCCCATCGAATTTGTTCTGCCATTCTATCATGGGCTGGTCCCATTGTTCCAGTCATCATCACTCGCCTGCTCTCTCCCCAAACCTTTGGATACCCTGGCTAACCAAGAACCTATCTGTCTGAGCCTATAATACACACAATGAGTTGGACTCCACAGCCGCTCGTGGCAACAAATTCTGACTAATCTGTCTGGATCTCTTTGTTAAATGGATGTCCTTCAAGCATGAATTGCGCCCTCTTATCCTAAACTCCCCTACCATGAGAAATAACTTCGCCTTATCTGATCTGTTCAGACATTTTAGCAGTCGGAATGTTTTTATGAGATCCCCTTCATTCTCCTGATCCACGGAGAATACAGCCCAAGAACTGCCAAACTTTCCACATACCCTATCTCTTTCATTCCTGAAATAATCATTGTGAATCTTTTCTGAACCCTCCCTAATGTCAGTAATCCGTTAAAAATAAGCGCCTGAAACTGCACACGATACTTCAAGTGTGGTCTCACGTGTGCCTCATAGAGCTTAATAATCTCATTCCCGGCTCTTGTATACTATACCAACAGAAATGAATGCCGACATTGCATTTGACTTCTTCATCACCGATTCAACTTAGGAGTTAACATTCAGAGTATCCTGCACAAGGGCTCCCAATTCCCTTAGCCTCTCTCAATTTTGAATTCTCTCCCCATCTGACTAAATGTCTGCTCGTTTATTTGTTCCACCAAAATAGTTCATTTGCCACTTCTTTGCCCAATCCCCCAAACTATCTAACTTTAGTCTCTAAAATCTCTCGGTTTCCTCAACACCACCCACTACACCAGCCACTTTGTATCATGGGCAAATTTAGCTACAAATGCAATAATCCCATAGTACAAATAATTACCACATTTCGTAAAAAGCAGCCGTCCCAACACCGACCCCTCTGGAATTCCACTAGTAACTAGCAGCCAGCCAGAATAGGATCCCTTATTCCCTCTCACTGTTTTCTGCTGATCACTCCATGCTCCATCCATGTTTGTAACTTCCCTGTAATGCCATGGGCTCTTAGCTTGCTAAGCAGCCTCATGTGCGATATCCTGTCAAAGGCCTTGTTAAAATCCAAGTAAACAACATCTATCTATCTCAGACTCTAAGACACACAATCATTTAGCCTGTGCAGCCGCCAATGGCAAAAGATTCTGTCTTAAATAATTTATCTGCATCTCTTTTTTTAAATGGATTCCCTTGAAGTTTGAATTGTGCCCTCTTGACCTAAACTCACTGACCATGGGAAATAACTTGGCCATATCTACAGACCTTTTAAAATTAAGAATTTTTTTACGAGATCCCCCCTCATTCTCCTAAACCGCAGGAAATGCAGCCCGAGAGCTGCAGGACTTTCCTCATACAGTAACCCTTGCATTCCTGGAATAATTTTTGTGAATCTTCTCTGAAGATTCCCTAATGTCGGTGTATCCTTTAAAAATAAGGAGCCCAAAACTCCACACAGTATTCCAAGTGTGGTTTCACAAATGCCTTATAGAGCCTCATAATCACATCCCTGCTCTTATATTCTATACCTTCTGAATTGGATGCCGACATTGCATTCACCTTCTTCTCCACAGATTCAACCTGGAGGTTACCCTTAGAGTATCCTGCACAAAGACCCCGAATTCCCTTAGCCTCTCTACATTTTGAATTCTTTCCCCATCTGACTAAAAGTCTACTCATTTATTTGTTCCACCAAACTATTTCATTTGCCTCTTCTTTAACCAATCCCCGAAACTATCTAAGCCTATTTAAAGTCCTTCTATTTCCTCAAGACCACCTGCTACTCCAGCTATTTTGTATCATGGGCAGATTTAGTCACAATACTCCAATAATCCCATAGTCCAAATAATTGACATACATCGTACAAAGCAGCGGTTCTAACACCAACCCCTGTGGAATTCCACTAGTAGCTGGCAGCCAGCAAGAACAGAATTCTTCATTCCCGTTCATTGATTTCTGCTGATCAGCCAATACTCCACCCATGCTGGTAAATTCCTTATAATGTAAAGAGTTCTTATCTTGCTAAGCAGCCTCATGTGTGACACCTTGTCAATGGCCTTCTGAAAATCCAAGCACACTACATCCCTTCCACTGCATTTCCTTTCTCTACCCTGCTTGTAATTTCCTCAAAAAATTGCATTCAGTTAGTCAAACAAGATTTTCCTTTCAGGAAACCATGCTGGATCTCTTGTCATGTGCCTCCAGGTATTCCGTACTCTCATTCCTAAAGATTAATTTCAACTACTTTATCAACCTCTGATGATAGGCTAACAGGTCTATAATTTACTTCTTACTGCCTCCCTCACTTCTTAAATAGTAAAGTAACATTTGCAATTTTCCAGTCATTGGGTATCATTCCAGAAAATATTGCTTCCAGACAGACCATTGTCAATGCCTCTACAATCTCTCCAGCGACATCCTTTTAAACCCCAGGGCATATTTCATCAGGTTCAGCCGTTTTATCCACCTTGTAAGTTCCACTGTTTTCATTGTCTTTTTAGTTCATTAAATACCTAAGACTGTTTAAAACTTCCAAATATCTTTGTGATCCTTCATTTGAATTTGCAGATATAGTGCGTCATTTCCTAGCCTTTTACATGATAGGTCACCTGACTTGGACTGTGATATGGATGTATTTTACATTGACTCTGTCAGTTTTATCGTATTTTCACTCTTGTGAAAGGAAGTCTCATGAGATTTTTTTCAAAATTTCTGATGCTAAATAAGGGAAACGGGTATTTGGTCAAATATTTCCTTATGTTTTACTTAAATTCTGAATGGAGCAGGGTAATGACTTAACGGCCTCCCACGCTGACTGATTCAATACCTGACGTATGTAGGTGTGCTCCATATACATTTCAGGTTTATCAGTATTTTCAATCACATTGATGATGATTATCATCAGTCGTCAAATCATTCGAGACTGAAGACATGATGAGCTAGCTGACAAATAAAACTACACGAACTAACCTGATATCCTTATTTAGTTGCAGGAAACCACGAGAAGAACCTTAGTGCCTTGGCTAAACTTCAGGACGAGATTTTACAGCTGAATATGAGTAAGTTTAATAATTATCATACAACATGTCCAGTCCTATTTTGTTTTTATTTGGAAACGATATGAATGTTGATAAGGAGCAGAGTGGCATAGATTGCTAAAATTGTTTCAGCTAATCCTATTTTTGTCCCAAACTCCAAAGTCAAATCCAATCCTACTCATTTGCTTACCTCCTGGAAAATTTTCTTACTTTATGCCCCCAGCAGCTGGTAATCCACATCACACCACAAGGACACTGACCTTGAATTAAAATCGTGTGAAAACAATAAATGAAAACAGAAATGTTTGAAATTATGAAGTGTTCAACATTTCCGGTCGAAATAGAAGAAAAACTGTGGAGGATCATTCGTCAGAATTTGGAAAGAGAGAGGAGAATAAACAGATTCCTTCGAAGTTCCAGAGAAACAGGAGGAATGACCTCAAGGCCGAAAGTACTTCCTCCATGCCCAGGAAATCGGGAAGTTGTGCTATTATTATGTCTGTCTATATCATACTATAGAAAAATAGCTTTGTCCAGCGACAGAACTGGATATCGAAAGTTTTGAAAGGAGGGAATTTCTCTCCGGTCCACTGACCAAACAGAGATGTCAGCAGAGAATTGACAAAGCGAAAAAGAGTTTTGAGTAACGAACAATCGGCGGTTAGGATTGATTATCAAGACCAAAATAAAGGAAGACAATGACAAGTTCATTGCCACATCAGCCGTTATCTGAGTGGACAGAGTCAGAATGGTTTGATTGTAGCTTTAGCTATTCGAGGCGAAAACAAGCTTGAGACAGAGAAAGCAAAGTAACTAAAACTAAAGATTAAGTTTCATTTCCTTCACTTCTTTATATGTGCTTAGCTAGGATAGTAGAGACGTCAGACAAGTCAGTGGAATGCTCTTCTTGCAGGATGTAGGGAGACAGTGTCCTCCAGAATCCTTTCCGACCACATCCAACTTCAGCTTCTACACAATCCGCGTTAATGAATTGTATGATGAACTAGACGAACACCGGATCATTTGGGAGTCTGAAGAGATGACAGATAGAGCATGTAGAGAGGTAGTTACTTCTGGGTGCAGAACACAGGAGATTGTATGACAGTTGGGAGGGGGAAGGGGTTAAGGAACCAGTGCAATGTGCCGATGTGGTCATGTCCGTCAACAACATATATCAGCTTTCACACTGTCGGGGTTAGGGGCTGACCTAATAGCCAAAAGTCGCAGTGGTCGAGTGTGTGTAACTGAGTCTGGTTCTGCGAGTCAGCTTTGAAGGGGAGAGAATAGGCATGTTATGGTGATGGATGATTTGTTAATTAGGGGAACAGTCAAGACCTTCTGTGGGCGTGAGCGAGTTTCGCGTATGGTATTTTGTCTGCCAGGTGCGAGTATCCCTGCTATCTCCGATCGAGTCCTTAGGATTCTTAAGTAGAAAGGTGAACAGCCAAAAATCCTGTTCCATGTTGATACAAATGCCATCAGTAAGATTAGTAACGACTGTATAGGTTTTTCACGGAATTAGGTGTTAAGTTAAAAGGTAGGACTTTCAGGATTGTGACCACAGGATTGCTATCTGTGCCTCGTGGTAGGGAGTAAGAAGATTATTCAGTTTAATATATGGTTAAGGAGTTGGTGTAGGAGGGAGGATGTAAGAGATTCAAATCGTTGTTCGCTCTTCCAGGGCGTGTAGGACATGTACAGATGGGAAGGTTTGCACTTGAATTGGAGCGGAACAAATATCCTAGCGGGAAGCATTGTTAATGCTGTATGATAGGATTTAAACCAGCGCTGCAGGGGCATGGGAACAAGAGTGTCAGAACAGTTTGTGGAGAGGATGCAGAGGCAAATGTTGGTAAGAACTCAAGCAAAGCTAGCAAACAAAATGTTGAGCGTGGTGTGACTAGTTTCCTGAAATGCGCATTAGAACCATAGAACATTACTGCACAGAAACAGGCGTTTTGGACCTTCTTGGCTGTGTCGAACCATTTTTCTGCTTAATCACACTGACCTGCACCTGGTCCATTATCTTATTGTTTTGAAGTTAGGAAGGACAGGTGATAGTGCTGAAGCTGAGATAGCTGGTTTACCAACAGAGGCTTTGTGTAGTGAGTGGTGGCTCTTGATAGGGTAAAAAGTCAGTAAACAGGATGAGCTGCAATGTTAAAGGTGGGCAAGATCGAAAAGGGTGAATACAGGACAGAACGTGTTATATTTGAATGTGCTCAGTATATAAAGGGCGGTAGATGAACTTGCAGCACTGTTGTAGATTGGCAGGTATGATGTTCTAGGCATCTCTGAATCACGGGTGAAAGATGATTTCAGCTGAGAGCATAATGTTCAAGAATACACGTTATATCCCAAAGACAGGTAGGAAGGCGTTGCTCTGTTGGTTTTAATAAAATGAAATCAAATCATTACAAAGAGGGGACATATGGTTGGGTGGTGTTGCATATTTGTGGGAAGAGCTAAATAACAGCAAGGATAAAAAGACCCTGATGTGAAATGTATACAGTCGCTCAAACAGTACTAAAGTCATGGCTCCGGTCCGCCGTTCCACTTTAACACTTCTTTCTCCCTGATCATGCCCCAATTTCAGTCAATTGTTGCTAGTTACCCAATAATCGTGCAGCTGGCTTTCATCAGAGACTGGGAAATAAAAACGAGGACGAATCTATCACAGGTTGCCAGTTCGTTGGTCAATTCTAGTGTGATACTTCATTCACTGTTCCGATTAGAACCGTTAGTTCTAAGTTCCGCTCTAGGTTCTAGAGAGTCACTATGAATCATGACTCCTTGTCAAGATCCCTCTAGTTTCCTGCTCTACGTTCAGGTCTACGCCAGCCTCCCCAACTGAGTAGACGTGCCAGTGTCCTGCACTTGGGTTCTCCTCCGTCGCCCCCGTGTAACAGAACAAACTGGCCAGAATGAACCCAGCGGACATTGACCCGGTGCAACAGGCCCTCGTTAGCCAGGGCTCCCTACTGGGCATACAGGAGCAACTACTCAGAGAAGTCTTGAAAGATCTTCGTGCCCCATCCGAGGATGTAAAGGTCGGTGAGCAGGTGGACCGGGTATCCGCTCCCCCTACTCTGTCCCTTTCAAGAACCAAGTCTGACCAAACCACGCAGCATGGGATGGGAACGCCCCTGGGCTCGGCAACACAATCACCTCGAGAGCCTTACGTACCCGAACCGGATCCTATGCTAGGGACCTAGGGAAGTGCCCGGCTTCCTTACTGCAGTGCTCCCTGGATTTTGACCAACAACCAAGTACGTACAGCTCAGACAGATAAAAAAATGGAGATGTTACGAGGGGATGCCTTATCATGGGACACCGGGATTTGGGACAACCGGCCAGAGGACTGTTCGTCATCCTCCACCTTCGTCTCTGAAATGAAGAAGGTTTTTGGACAGCCCATTGGCGGGAAAGACGCCACGAGGAGCCTTCTGATTCTCTGTCAGGGCTCGCGAAGCGTAGTCAAATACTCCGTAGAGTTCCGAATATTAACGGCCGACTCTGGGTAGAATGACGAAGCACTACAGGAAGTGTTTCGACGGGGTCTCTCTGACAAGATAGAAGATGAATTAGTGGGCAGGGATGACGCGAACTGTCTGGACTCTTTGATCTCTCGAGCCACCAGGGTATTCATTCGACTTCGAGAACGTCTGAGAGAAAAGACCGGTCACCCTGCTGCCCCCTTTACCATCTTCAGCCAGCCTCTCTACCCCATCTGCTCCTAATGCATTCCACGCACCAACTGCTCTTGTGAATCAGACGACACACCCTTCAGTACCCCAAGCCCGGATGCAGATCCAAGCTACTGTAACCTACAACCAACAGTCCCTGTCCTTGTCTCCCTTGATAGACTCCGGTGCTGAGGGGGATCTGTTGAGTTAAGACATAGCTGCCCAGGCAGGAATTCCTCGGGAGCCGTTGTCTACCCCTCTGGAAGTCCGGGCACTGGACGGAAGACATCCGGCTCAAGTACTCCACCACTGAAGTTGATCCTCTCTGGGAATCATCGGAAGCAGATACAATTTAACCTAATCTCCTCTCCTCAAGCCCCGATAGTACTTGGATACCCCTGGTTACTCCGCCATAATGCTTGCATTGATTGGTCTACCGGGAGAATAGCCAGTTGGAGCCCGCTTTGCCACGCCACTTGTCTGCAGTCGGCCCTATCCCATAGGGAGGAGACAGAGACCTCGCCTGTCTTTGAAACCTTCGACTTGTCCAGAGATTCCACAGAATACCAAGACCTGGGACAGGTATACAGCAAGCAACGTGCTCTTTCCCTGCCTCCACACCACCCAAATAACTGCGCTATCGACCTTCTCCCCGGGACCTCGTTACCTGTATAACTTGTCCCGGCCTAAGAAAGAAGCCATGGAGAAATATATTAGTGAGTCTCTCGCGGCGGGCATTATTCGACCCTCATCCTTCCCGGTGGGTGCTGGATTATTCTTCGTGGGGAAGCTTGATGGCTCTCTCCATTCCTGCACCGATTACCGAGGCCTAAATCATATGACCATTAAGAACAAGTACCCACTGCGTTCGAGCCACTTCAAGAAGCCACCATCTTCTCGAAGTTGGACCTCTGAAACACCTACCATTTCATCCGGATAAGGGAGGGGGACGAGCGGAAGAGGGCTTTCAATACCCCGTTAGGCCACTTCGAGTACTTAGTCATGCCTTTCGGCCTCACCAATGCCCCCGCAGTTTTTCAAGCATTGATTAAAGATGTACTAAGAGACTTCATTAACCGCTTTGTGTTTGTCTATCAGGATGACATCCTGATCTTTTCCAGCAGTCCCCAGCAACACATGCATCAAGTCCGTCAAGTCCTGCAGAGGTTGGGGAGAATAAATTATTCGTAAAGGCGGAGAAATGCGAATTTCACGTCCCCTCGGTCAGCTTCCTTGATAATATCATCGAGAGGGGACAGGTGAGAGTTGATCCCGCGAAGATCCGGGCTGTGGTGGAGTGGCCCAAACCCACGGACCGCAAGCAACTCCAACGGTTCCTGGTGTTTGCGAACTTCTATCGTCGGTTCATCAGATACAACAGTCAGATGGCGGCTCTCCTTATCCGAATTACCTCAGCTGCCACCCCTTTCCTACGGAACTCCGAGGCGGAATCAGCATTCGCCGAACTGAAAAGGCGTTTCACGTCTGCCCCTGTTCTGATTCAAACGGACCCCTCCTATCAGTTCATTGTGGAGGCTGACGCCTCTGACTCCGGGGTGGGAGCGGTACTGTCCCAGCGTTCGGGCCCGGATCAGAAACTACACCCCTGTGCGTTCTCTCGCCGACTGTCTCCCGCTAATCGAAACTACGACGTGGGGAAACGGGACCTACTAGCGGTCAAACTGGCGTTGGAAGTGCGGAGGCATTGGTTGGAGAGGGTGGAACACCCAGTTATCGCCTGGACAAACCACAAGAAACTTTAATCTATCTAGACCACCTAACGCCTGAGTTCCCGCCAGGCCCGTTGGGCATTATTTTTTGGCCGGTTCAGGTTCTTCCTCACCTATTGTCCGGATTCCAAGAATGGGAAGCCCGATGTCCTGTCCTGCCAATACGTTTCCGAGGAGAATATTTCCAACCTCGAGACCATTCTTCCGCCATCCTGTGTAGTGGCTGTGCTCACCTAGGAGATCGAGTCCAAAGTCAAAGAGGCCCAAAGGACGCAACCAGACCCAGGCACCGGACCGGCCAATACACTCTTTGTACCCGATGCTGTTCGATCACAGGTTCTACAGAAAGGGTACACTTCTCGCTTTGCCTTCCATCCCGGAGTCGATCGGACCGTGGCCCTCCATGGACGCTGACACCCCTTCCTATTTTTCCACATATTCAGTCTGCGCCCGTGGAAAAGCCTCCCAGCAGCCACCTGCAGGATTACTCCGTCCCCTACCTGCAGCTGGGCGTCTGGTCCCACGTCCCTTTAGACTTCCTCACCGGTCTAACTCCTTCCCGCTGAAACAGAACTGTCCTCACCGTGGTATACCGATTGCCCAAGGCGGTGCATTTTGTGGACCTCCCTAAACTCCCATCCTCGCAAGAAACCGCAGATTTTTTAGTCCTCCACGTCCTCCACCTCCACGGAATCCCCGCGTACATCCTCTCTGATCGGGGTCCCCAGTTCCTCTCGCAGATCTGGAGAGCTTTCTGTCGAGCCCTAGGAGCAACGGCCAGCCTGTCATCCGGTTTCCACCCCTCCAGACGAACGGGCAGACAAAACGAGTCAACCAGGACCTGGAGGCGACATTACGTTGCGTAAGGGCAAAGCACCCGTCAAACTAGAGTGAACATCTCCCATGGATTGAGTATGCCCATAACTCGCTAGTGAGCTCTGCCATTTGGAGATCCCCGTTCGAGTGCTCCCTTGGGCACAAACCCCCGCTGTTCTTCGATCAGGAAGAAGAGATCGTGGTACCAAGGGTTCGGGACCATGTTAATCGTTGCCGGTAGGTTTGGGAGGAGACTCGCTCGGCCCTACTCCGATCGACAAACCGAAATAAGAAAACGGCCGACCGACACCGCACTCCAGCAACAGAGTAACAACCCGAGCAGATGGTGTGGCTTTCTGCCAAGGACATCCCTCTCAAATGCGAACCTAGGAAACTCGCCACCCGCTTCCTGGGACCATTGAAGGTCAAGTGGATTATCAACCACACAGCGGTCGGCCTCACCATGCGAATTCACCCAACCTTTCATGTTTCTCTGATAAAACCAGTCTCCGTCAGCCCTCTGTGACCCCAGCTGTGTCTCTGTGAATGGATTATCAACCCCACAGCGGTCCGCCTCACCATGCGTATTCACCGAAACTTTCATGTGTCCCAGATAAAACCAGTCTCCATCAGCCCTTTGTGACCCCACTGTGACTCATTCCCCTGCCCGGCTCATCGACAACCATCCGGCATACACTGTCCGACGATTGCTAGACGTGCGCCGTCGGGGCAAGTGCCTCCAATACCTGGTGGACTGGAAAGGGTACGCTCCTGAAGATCGTTCCTGGGTTCCCCGCTCCTTTATCCTAAACTCTTCCGTCATCCAGGACTTACATCGGGACCATCCAGACAGGCCTGGAGGAAAGCCGGGAAGCTCCAATTGATGGGGGTGGGTACTGTCATGGTTACGGTTGGCCGTTCCCCTTTAACACTTCTTTCTCCTTGATCATGCCTCAATTTCAGTAAATTGCTGCGAGTTACCGAATAATCGTACACCTGGCTTTCATCAGAGACTGGGAAATAAATACGACGACGACTCTATCACAAGTTACCAGTTCGTTTGTCAATTCTCGTGTGACACTTAGTTCCCTGTTCCGATTAGAACCGGTAGTTCTAAGTTCTGCTGTAGTTCTAGAGAGTCCCTGTGAATCCCGTCTCCTTGTCAAGATCATTCTGGTTTCCTGCTCTACGTTCAGGTCTATGCCAGCTTCCCCAACTGAGTCGACGTGCCAGTGTCCTGCACGAGTGTTCTCCTCCATCTTCCTCATGTAACAACTAAAGTTGTGGTCTACAAATTACTCTGGAAGATAGACGATGCGCTCCAAAAGAGCAATGTTACAAAAGGCTAAGGGATTTCAAAATGCAGGTAAATTGCAAAAATCAGTTTCGTGCTTCATTCCAGGAGGGGGAAATTTCTTGTGAGCTTCCATGATGGGGTTTAAACTGGCTCGTGCTTAACACCACTAGGGAATGGATTATGCTTGATTGGGTGTTATGCAAAAACCGGAATTGATTAATGAGTTTAACCTGAAATAACATAGAACATAGAACAGTATAGCACATTACAGGCCCTTCGGCCCACAATGTTGTGCCGACCCTCAAACCCTGCCTCCCATATAACCCCCCACCTTAAATTCGTCCATTTACCTGTCTAGTAGTCTCTTAAACTTCACTAGTGTATCTGCCTCCACCACTGAGTCAGGCAGTGCATTCAACGCACCAACCACTGTCTAAGTGAAGAACCTTCCTCTAATATCCCTCATGAACTTCCCTCCCCTTAACTTAAAGGCATGTCCTCTTCTACTGAGCAGTGGTGCACTGGGGATGAGGCGTTGGCTGTCCACTATGTCTATTCATCTTAATATCTTGTACACCTCTATTATGTCTCCTCTCATCCTCCTCCTCTCCAAAGAGGAAAGCCATAGCTCCCTTAATCTCTGATCATAATCCATACTCACTAAACCAGGCAGAATCCTAGTAAATCTCCTCTGTACCCTTTCCAATGTTTCCACATCCTTCCTATACTAAGGTGACCAGAATTGGACACAGTACTCCATTGTGGCCTAACTAGTTTTATAGAGCTGCATCATTACATCGCACCTCTTAAACTCTTTCCCTCCACTTAGAAAGCAAACAACACGTAAGCTTTCAACTACCCTACCTACCTGTGAGGCAAACTCCAGGGATCTGGGGGCATGTACCCCCAGATCCCTCTGCTCGTACACACTACCAAGTATCCTGCCATTTACTTTGTACTCTGCCTTCGAGTTTGTCCTTCCAAGGTGTACCACCGCACACTTCTCCGGGTTGAACTCCATCTGCCACTTCTCAGCCCACTTCTGCATCCTATTAATGTCTCTCTGCAATCTTCGACAATCTTCTACACTATCTACAACACCATCAACCTTTGTGCCGTCTGTAACCTTGCCAACCCACCCTTCTGCCCCCTCATGCAGGTCGTTAATAAAAATCACAAAAAGTAGATGTCTCAGAAGTGATCCTTGTGGGACACCACTATTCACAACTCCCTCCACCACGACACATACCTTCTTCAGGCAAGCCAATTCTGAATCCACCTGGCCAAACTTCCCTGCATCCCATGCCTTCTGACTTTCTGAATAAGACTACCGTGTGGAACCTTGTTAAATGCCTTACTAAAATCCATGTAGGTCACATTGACTGCACTACACTTACCTATATGCCTGTTCACCTCCTCAAAGAACTCCATCAGGCCTGTTAGGCACGATCTGCCCTTCACAAAGCCATGCTGACTGTCTCTGATCAGACCATGATTCTCTAAATGCCCATATATCCTATCTGTAAGAATCTTTTCAAACAGCTTTCCCACCACAGACGTAAGGCTCACTGGTCTATAAGTACCTGGACAATCCCCACTACCTTTTTTGAACTAGGGGACAACATTCGCCTCCCTCCAATCATCCGGTACCATTCCCGTGGACAACGAGGGCATAGAAATCCTAGCAAGAGGTTCAGCAATCTCTTCCGTCGCATCGTGGAGCAGCCTGGGGAATATTCCGTCTGGCCCCGGGGATTTATCCACCCTAATGTATTTCAACAACTCCAACACCTCCTCCCCTTTAATATCAACATGCTCCAGATCATCAACCTCACTCATATTGTCCTCACCGTCATCAAGTTCCCTCTCAGTGGTGTATACCGAAGGGAAGTATTCACCGAGGACCTCGCTTTCTTCCACAGCCTCCAGGCACATCTCCCCACTTTCATCTCCAATCGGTCCTACCTTCACTCCATGTCATCCTTTTGTTCTTCACATAATTGAAGAATGCCTTGGGGTTTTACTTTACCCTTCTCGCCAAGGCTTTCTCATGCCCCCTTGCTCTTCTCAGCCCCTTCTTAAGCTCTTTCATGCTACCCTACATTCCTCAGTAGGCCCATCTGACCCTTGCTTGCTTTAACTTCAGGTATGCTACCTTCTTTCACCTGACAAGATTTTCCACTTGTCACCCGTGGTTCCTTCACCCTACAAATCTTTATCTTCCTCACCGGGACAAATTTATCCAAAATATCCTGCAAGTGATCCTTAAACATCGACCACATGTCCATTGTACATTTCCCTGCAAAAACATAATCCCAATTGACACCCGCAAGTTCCAGCCTTATAGCCTCATAATGTGCCCTTCCCTAATAAATTTTTTTCCTGTCCTCGTGATCACTGTCTCCCAGATGCTCTCCCACTGACAGATCTGTGACCTGACCCGGTTCGTTATCTAATACTTGATCTGGTGTGGCATTCCCCCAGTCGGCCTGTCAACATACTGTGACAGGAATCAATCCTGGACACACTTAGCAAACTCTGTCCCATTTAAAACCTCGAACTAATCAAGGGCCAATCGATAATAGGGAAAGTGAAGTCAGCCACGATTACAACGCTGTTATTTTTGGATCTTTCCAAAATCTGCCTCCCAATCTGTTCCTCGGTATCTCTGCTGCTGCCAAGGGGCCTATAGAATGCCCCCAGTAGAGTAACCGCTCCCTTCCAGCTCTGGACCTCCATCCATACTGACTCAAAAGAGGATCCTGCTACATTACCCGAAGTTTTTGCAGCTGTAATAATATCCTTGACCAGTAATGCCACCCGTCCTCACCTCCCCCCCACCCATCCATTTTAAAGCACTGATACCAAGCAATATTGAGAATCCATTCCTGCCCTGGTGCCAATCAAGTCTCCATAATGGCCATTACATCATAATTCTGTATATGTAGCCAAGCTCTCAGTTCATCACCTTTGTTCCTGATGCTTCTTGCATTGAAGTACACACACTTTAGCCCTTCTACCTTACTACCTTTATACCTTTTATTCTGCTGCTCTTTCCTCAAAGCCTCTCTATATGTTAGATCTGGCTTTAATCCATGCACTTCTTTCACTGCTCTCTCGTTCCGGGTCCCGTCCCCCTTGCAAATTAGATTAAACCCTCACGAACCATGCTAGCAAACCTACCAACAAGGATATTGCTCCCCTTCGACTTCAGGTGCAACCCATCCAATCTGTACAGGTTCCACCTTCCCCAGAAGAGGTCCCAATGGTCCAAAAGTCTAAAACCCTGCCCTCTGCACCAACTCCTCAGCCACGCATTCAACTGTCATCTCCTCCAATTCTTACCATCACTATCACGTAGTACTGGCCGCAATCCTGAGAACGCCACCCTTGAGGTCCTGTTCCTCAGTCTTCTGCCTAGTTCCCGAAACTCACAATTAAGGAATTCGTCCCTCTTCCTGCCTATGTCATTGGTCCCAACATGTATCACGACTTCTGGTTGCTTTCCCTCTCATACTAGGATGTCATTCACCTGGTCAGAGACATCCCGGACCCTGGCACCCGGGAGGCAACAAACCATGCGTGTTTCCTTCTCATGTGGTCTGCTCCACTGAGTATATAACCCTTAGGGGAAAGTAATTATGATACGATCGATTTCACACTTGAATTTGAGAGGAATCTAAAGTCGGATATATCAGTGGAGTAAAGGGAGTTACAAAACCCTGGGAACTGGGATGGCCAGAATTGCTTGCAAAATAACACTGGTGGGGATGATGGTAGTGCGCCAAAGTTTGTAATTTCTAGAAGGAAACTGGAAAACACAGGACATATGCATTTGCAAAGAGGAAGATGTATTCCAAGGGCAAGATGACACAACCGACGCTAAAAGAGAAGTCAGAGCCAATTAAAAGTCAACGTGGGCACATAATAGAATAAAAATTAGTGGACAGTTGGAGGATTCGGAAGCTTTTAATTCATCAGAAGGCAACAAAAAAAATTAAGAGGGTAAGTAAGGATAGAACATGAAAATAAGGTAGCCAGTCAAAAAATTCTTCAGATACGTAAAGAATAAAAGGGAAGGGAGCGTGGAGATCTGCTTAATAGAAAATGATACTAGAGATAGTACTCGGGGACAAGGAAATGACGGAAAAACTCAAAGTACTTTGCATCAGTTTTACTGCGCAAGACACTAGCTCTATGGTGGATGTTTCAAGTGTTAGGGGTCATGAAGTGTAAACACTTACTGTTGCTGGAGAAAGGTTCTCTGGAAGCTGAAAGTTCTGAACATAGATAAGACACCTGGTTCAGGTGCTGAACGTGATGGTTAACGAGGCATTAGTAATGAGCTTTCAAAAATCACTAGATTCTGGAATCGTTGCAAAAGAATGGATAATTGCTAATGTCAATCCAGTGTTCCACAAGGGAGCGAGACAGAAGGTAGGACACTTTAGGTCAGTTAGTCTGAACAGTGTTTGGAAAGATGTTGGAGTCAATTATTAATTAGAGTTCTCGTGGTACTTGGAGGTGCATCATGCAGTAGACTGTAGTTAGCATGGCTTCCTCAAGGGAATGATTTGTCTGAGAAATCCATTGGAATTGTTTGAAGAAATAATTAGCAGGATAAACAAAGGAGAATTGGTTGATTTCGTGTATCTGGATTCTCAGAAGGCCTTTGACATGTTGTATCAAGAAAGATTAAAGCAGTGGCTGATTGTAAGGAGGCAAAGGCTGGGAATAGTGCGAGCCATTTTTGGTCAGCTACCGGTGACTAGTGGTGTTCCACAAAGTTGGGACCGATTCTCTTTGTGTTATATGTTAATAATTTGGACAATGGAATTCATGGCTTCGTTGCAAAGTTTGCAGATGAATTGAAGAGAAGTCGAGGGTCAGTTAGTTTTGAAGAAGTTCAAAGCCTAAGGAAGAATATAACCCGATTAGAAGAATGGGTAGCGAAATGGCAGATGGAATACAGTACTGAGAAGTTTACGGTCATGCACTGTCATAAGGAGGGCATTGGGAGTGGACCCAAAAGCAAAACACAGACACTGAACTTCCTGGAGCTGGACTAGGGGTGAGAAGGAAGCAAGAAAAGTGGGGAACAAAGGACACTGCACATGACATCGGCCCCGGACAAGACAAGAAATTTGGGCCTGGGCTAGGACCTGACAAGAACAGGGAACCAGGACATGGAACTGAGGACTAGGAGCCTGGGCTTGGACTCCGAGCTAGAGACTGGACAGTCCCTGAACCTGGGTATTGACTTGAGCTCTGACTCCAGAACCCGGCGAGGACAAGATGTGGCACAGGGCTGGACGTGAGATTCCTGGACCGGACAGGGGAACCTCAGCACAGGTCAAGGGAACCCCAGCACCGGGCTGGGCAAGGTACTCCTGTGCTGTGCGAGGCTTACGGACAAGACGAAAACACAGAGCCTAGGTTGAGGAAGAGACAACAGGACTGAAGGTGGGACTCCTGGACAAGGGAATCCCAGCACAGGACGAGGGAATCCCAGCACCGGGCTGGGCAAGTTACTTCTGTGCTGGGCAAGGCACCTGGACGTGACGAGAACCCAGAAGTGACAGGAACATGGAACACCGAGCCGGGACCCTTCTTTGGGTACAGGACGTAGGGCCGGGATTCATTACACAGAATGCTGAGCACGAAGAGACAGTTCCCAACGCTGGGTGGCGGGAAAACGAAGGGACCTACCTAGCGAAGGCGTGGACACCGACAGACAGTTCCGAACCACGCAAGGCTACAGACACAGGCAAGGCGGGGCAAGTCTCCAGGCAGAGTGAAGGCGAGGCGAGGCAAGGCTCCAGGTAGAGGCCAGGGGAGGCAAGGCTCCAGGCAGAGGTGAGGCGACGATCCGAGAGGAAGGTGAAGGGAAGAGATACAGACAGGAGGTTAGGACAGGAACCATCCAGCAGCCCAAGGCTTAATCCTGCAGCTATTTACGAGGCCAGCCCAAACAAGAATGAGCTGCCTCAACATCGCTGGGGAAACCCGGAAAACCTGGAATAAGGTGCTTGGACCGGACCGCGAACCAGAATGCGGATTTCATGGACCAGACTATGACATGCTCTTTGGTCAAGGAAGTTAACTTCTTGATACTTTCGCCTCTAATTCCGCTCTAGCAATGGCCATACATTGGCTTGTTGCCCGCTCAGGAGTCTGTGCTCTGCTGTCTTGATTCGGCGCGTGTCCACCACATGCTTGAATTCACACCGCAAAAATACAGGTTGTTCAAAAGCTGTAATAGTAAAACGAAGTTGCAGGATATTCATTGCAGTGATTATTTTTGATTGTTTGATTCATACCTTACTTAGTAGTTTGGTTTGCTGAAGCTATGTTCATTCTGTACTTCACCAGCGCTATCTAAACACGGAAAACAAGTTAGCCAGCCTGTAAAATGCAGACAGAAGGATTGAGTTAAAGTCACAGATGGAGGTAGTGCCGATAATTAAGATAAATAGAGAACATGTTTGCGGCCGGTCATCGTAAAATATGCAATTGAATCTTAAAGGTTACATTTTCCCATACAGCGTATGGTCTATCTTGTTAGGACTTTTTAATATTTCTGATCTTTCAGGAGGTGCGAAACGGGTGAGTCAGAATGGACGGAGCACGTCGAACCTGTCCAGCGCATGGTCATGTCATATATCTGCAGCATATTGCTTCTAAGTTTCTTCAGCCTATCCGATCTTCAGAAGTACTACTTTCCAGTCCTTGCAAATGTTGGTGAATCTCAGTTGCAGGCATTATTGCTCTGCAGACTGTATCAGTAATGTCGTGAGCAGAAGCAGATCCAAAGCTTAAACAATGTTTTAACTGGAGTCATATACAATTCTAGCAGAATCGCCACCTTCCACATACTTTGCCAAGCTGATAACGTTCTGGAGTACTTAAGGAATGGCTGAGGCAAACCACTTTAATATTGCCTTTTTGAGCCACAAGTTCTTCTTTCAATTTCAGTGTCACTGGCGGACGAGCAGCACTATTAGCAGTGCGCAGAGAATGAGAGCTTGCAGAATCACGGTGTTGCGTCATTTAACAGTAGATTTAATACAGGAAAAGAGCAATCAGTTCATCATATCAAGAATATCTGTGCTATCTTCGCTGTTAAAATAGTTGCACATACTGCTGGTGTGATGCGCAGTTTTGGAGATAATTAAAACACCACTCGTATGATGGTAAGACGGGAAAATAGTTAGGAATGGAAACAATGGGAAATCCTCCAGGATCATAAGCAAAATCTGAAGCTGTTAGAAAACAGATTTCAATGAATGCATCTCAGGCTTTAATTTCTCCTTTTCGTTGTTTACATTAGCTCTACATCGGCAGACATTCTACGTCTTTATTTTTAAACGGCAGGAAATATCTTTCTCTGTTTCTTTATAAATGGACACAGCATGCTGATCTACAGGGTTGGAGCGAAGGATGTTTTCTAATTGGAGAAGAATCGAAGGAAACTTATGGAAAGAGAGTTTCTTGAATCAACCTCGAGGTATTGTAGTGCCTTAAGAAAGAGCCACAGAAATCCGAAACGGGAAGGAGAAGGATGGTTTAACATTCCAGCGACATTAAGTCGCGCAGCCGTCGAATATCTCTACAGAAAAAGAGGCACAGGCCCATCCTATTAATGACGATAAAAACATTTCCAACATAGCGCCACTTCACTTGAAACTCGTTCCAGCGGGCTGTAATAATTGGCTGAACTTCTGTGGCTGTTTAATTAACTTTGAATATAGATTCAACACCGCACTATAGTAGGCACAAGAAGCCAGCCTCCTCAAATCCCCCAAACTGCTTGATATATATTCCTCTTAACTGTTTTTCGCCCTTTTCCAATCCAGCTGGCGTGGCAGTCGTTCAATATTTTTTCTCCAGTACCCGTCACGTTTCTTATACTCCTCGTGAAAATGTCTTGTTAATCTTCCTTTTATTACAAAAAGCAGCCTTTCCGACCTTCAAAAATGTTATTTCCATATCCTAGTAATAGACTCCAGAATCAGCGGCCCATCGTTTTCAATTACTATCATATTACGTATAGTGCAGTGAATAATGTTTTGTATGCAACCACGAATTATCGAACTTGTGTAATCTGGATCTGTCGCAAGATGCCTGTTGTTGAAAATGTCCTACTGCCTAATAATGATGAAGACGTATTTTGGATAGCAGAGCATTTCCCTCTAAGACCAGATGATTATGTGCGGATGAACATTTGTTTTACATTTCAGATACATCAACATCAATCGCTGGTGTGAAGAATGAGCTTTCTCAGTGGAAGAGTAATGGTGAGTGTAAAACTACAATTTGTTGAATTGCTGTACATATAGATGGTTCATATCCTCCAGTTGTTCTCCTGAGTCCCACCGTCAGTAAGGGCTCGAACTGATTTCTATGCTGGAGGACATTGGCTCCACCTGTGGATAATGGAAGAAAAGAGAGATAATTCGAAAGTGTCAGTGTCAGTACAATGTTTAATCTATCATGTCCCACCTCACTGAGCTCCATCTATCCATCCTGTAGAAATAGCAGCTGCCTTGCCCCAGCCCTATTCAGGACGTTACTTGAAATCATTGTGTCAAAATTATGTCTGCAATTGGCTCTCAGTCATATCCCACGTGTGAATCTGCTGCGAGTCACTAACGTTGTGTCGCGTATTATCCACCAACAACATTGCCCGCAGCCGTATTTCTTCCATTTCGCGTACGTCTGTCTCACCCCATCCTCCCACCAACCCACCAGGCAGAGGGTTCTCCGCGTCATCACTTACCACCCACTTGTCTCCGTGTCCAGCACATAATTCTCTGTAACTACCAAATCTCCTACAGGATCCCACCGCCAAGTACATCCTTCCCTGACACTTCTTGGCCCACTGTCCATTCTCCATTGGTATAGCCCCTACGCGGCTCCCTTGTTCACACGTCTTACTCTATTTATCGCCCTCCTGGAACTTACCCTTCCAACTGGAACAAGTGCCACACCTGCCTCTACCCCTCTTTCCACACTACCATTTCCAGCTGCAACTAGCCCTTCCAGGTGGTGTGACACTTCAGCTGTGAATCTGTTGCGATCATCTACTTGATCAGGTGCTACCTCTGCAGACTCCTGTATATTGGTATAGACGGGCATAGTTTGGGAGACCGCTTAGCCAAGCACCTTTCCTCAGTACACCAAAAAATTTGAATCTCCATGTAGCCACTCATTATAAATCTCCTTCCAATTCCCACTCAGACATGTCAGTCCATGCCCCCCTATACTTCCAGGATGCAGCCACACTCATTATAGGTAGCCTCCAACCAGCTGGCATAAAAATCAATTTCTCAAACATTCGGCAATTGCACACCCACCCTGTTCATCATTCCCCGTTCTTCACCTCTTCACCTTTTTCTGACCTCTCCATTGCCACCTTCTGGTGCCGCTCTTTCTTCTGTTTCTTTTATGGACTGTTTCTTCTATGCCCTTCTGTGATCAGAGTCCCGCTTCTCTTGCCCTTTATCTCTTTCACCAATCAACTTCCCAGTCTTTTACTAACACCCCCCCCCCCCCATCCCCTGGTTTCACCCATCACCTCCCACCTTGTACAACTTTCTTCCCTCTCTGTACCTTCTTATGTGACTTCAGGACGTTTATTCCAGTTTTGATGAAGGGCCTCGATCCGAAACGTTCGCTGTTTATTCCTTTCCACTGACCAACCTGATACAGCCTGACCAGCCCTGTTCCTCCACCATACTGTGTGGCTGTTTCCAGGGAAACACGTATCTGGCGCAATTTTGGTTTATGACTCCACTTTCATTGAAAACAAAAGAATGTAATGAGCCAGACTGTCTTTCTCGCTGACTGATTCAATACCAAACATAATTGTGCGCAACATTATTATACCTTGCATTATATTATCAGTGATATTGATGACAATTGTCATCGTTCTTTAAGACATAGACTTGGACAGGATGGGAACGAAAACAAAAGAATCTGATGTGTTGTCCTCATTCAGTTGCAGCGAACTACAAGATGGAGGGCGCCATCGCCAAACTTCAAAAATATATTTTGCAGCCGAGTGACAGTAAGTTAAAAAATTATCAGCTAGAAATATATCTCCGATTTTTTAGCTTCAACCTACACGAATGTTGATCCAGTGCAGAAGGGCGTTGTTTGCTAAAATTGCTTCAGCTACCCAGACGTATACAACAAATAATCATACTCTAACCCTCTTCTTCTTAAATGTTTACTGTTACTGCATTTCTCTTATCTTCCGACACCCATTCTCCATCCATTCTGCTCCGACACTTTCCCATAACCACTAGATGCAACATCCATTTTGGGAAAAAAAATCACTTCGGCTTCAAATACCTTTGCCGAAACAACTCCGTTGGATCAACCCCCAAGGCAACAGTACAGGGATCCTGATACGACAGGACGAAAAATTAAATTGTAACACAAAATAGGGGGGGGGGGTTGCTGTTGAAGCACTCGTATTGGCTGTTCAGAAATATGATGGCCGAGTGCGCTAATCTGTTCCTGAAACAATAAGTCTGTGTCGTCAGGCTTCTGCTCCTCCTCCCTGATGGTAACAAGGAGTAGGGGACATGTTTTGGGTGGTATGGGTCCTGAATGATGGATGCCACCTCTCTGTGGCATCATCCATTCAGTGATGTCATCTTTACACTCCGCAACCGAGTGTCCCTGAAATATGTCCATCTATGTATAAGAATCAGAATCAGAATCTGGTTTTATAGTAATGTCACGTGTGATATTTGCTTTTTACGGTAGCGATGCAATGCAACATATGGTAATAAAGCGATAAGTTAAAAAGCATATATTTATAACAAAAAATAAATAAGTAGTGCAAAAATCTAGGGAGATTTGCTCAGGAAGTATTTGTAGGTTCATTGTCTATTCAGAAATATAATGGCGGTGGGAAACAAGCTGTTTCTAAAACGTTGAGTTTGTGTCTTTAGGCTACTTTTCCTCTTCCTCGATATTAACAATGAGAAGTGGACATGTTCTCGGTGATGGGGGTCCTTAATGTTGGATGCCACCTTTTTGAGGCTTCATCCATCCAGGGATTTCCCCAATACGCTCCGCATTCAAATATCCCTGAAATATGTCCATTCAAAGCAGCACACTGCCTTTGACATTAACAGTACTTCAATTTTGTCACAGATCTGCTACGATGTCCCACGGAATGGATTCAGTTCAGGAATACCTGTTATCATCTTTCTTTAAGTACAGAAACCTGGGTAGAGGCTCAGAGACAGTGTGCATCGGTAGATGCCCATCTTGTTGTCATTAACAATGCCGAAGAACAGGTAGGAGATTTTTTTTGAACAGTCAAGGTGACCAGCATCTTTTCATTGCTCCTCACTTCGTGATGGCTTTGAGTCACAAAAGCAGAGAGAAGGCATAAATAACTGAGTGCTGGGCTGTTGCTAGTCACGGTCTGGATAAATCTTTGTTCCCGATCAATGGCAGCTCTTTTTTCATTTATTTATATATTCTTATTTAAACATGTTGCTATTCATTGTTATAACCTCTGAAAATCGAGTTCACAGTATTACGAACTGTAATGTTTTAGAAATCAACTGGCAGCAGTTGATTACACGTGGAGTCTGGGTTTGATGTTAAGATCACTATCTTTATTAGTATATACTTATAATATTTGTAACTCAAGGTGAAACGTAGTGAAAAGGTAAGTACGAAGAATTCCACGGGTACCACGTTGGTAAAACGAGACAAATATCGCCTTAGCTCTTGTCCGACATGTCGTTCCAAATCCACAGACAAATTATTATCGAAAGTTACCTGCAACAGGGATACCGTCTTCCAGTAATTACCACACATCATACCCAGGCAACGGTTAACAGATGAGTGGATGAGTGTTCCCACAGGATATCCCAAACTCCATTTCTATGGATTTGTATTCCCTCCCCTTCCCCCTCCCCCCACCTCTCCACCTCCCCCTCCCCCTCCCTCTCCCCCTCCCTCCCCCTCTCCCCGCTTGTGTGTAGCTCTGTATTTTAATCTGTAGAGACCGCGGAAGCCTGTGACTGACCACCTTACTTAGGTGCTCTTCCAGCGACTGACCACAGTAAACGAAACCTGCGAGTTCTTAACAACTGGCATTCCAAGCCTTGATCTTCCCTTAGTTTTACTTAACATTAAACGCAGTAATGCACGAGCATTCACAGACTGAAATATGGCTGGGAACGGACACAGACTCCTTGTTTAGTTCCACCAACAATCAACATCCTGGGAGTCATCTCCGACTAGGAAATTGTACAAAAGGCATATTTGTATCATGGTTGTAAGATGTGTCTCTGAGGTTTTGTATTCTATTCTTATTCTTCTCTTCTCTTCGGTTGTCCATCGGAATCAGATAACGACGTCCACACCATAACGATGAGATTTGATGACAATATAGTCCTTTCCTTTACCCATAAGTCTATTGCCAGTGCGACGTGTATATATGGTAGTGGTAGTGATAGTGGGGGTAGTGACGGCAACCATGGCTGCATTTCTCCTGGCTCTCTTCTGCTGTCTGATGTCTGCTCTTTCCATCTCCAGAATACAAACCCCATCCCTACACAGCTCCCGCCAAGTGTTATGGTCAGCAGCAACAACGTCCAGGTCCTCAGGTCTGATCTTGCACTTCCTTAAAACGTTCTTCATTTGATCCTTATAGCGCTTCTTCGGCCCTCCAGCTGAGCGTCGACCATGATGTAGCTGGCCGTATAACACTCTGCGGAGTAGACGACATGGGGATATGCTTATCACGTGCCCCAGCCATTGCAACTAACGCTGGGTGATCCAGGCCTCAATACTTCTGCAATTGGTCTTTACAAATATTTCAGTGTGAGGCACCCGCTCACGCCAAGTAATTTCCAGGATGCGCTGAAAGCAGATTATGTGGAAGCGCTCCAAGGACTTGATGTGTCGGCTGTAGGTTACCCAAGCTGCACAGTCATAAAGGAGAGTGGTGACACAGACCGCTTGGTCTACAGCTAAATTTATGGAGGGATGAAGGCTCCTGTTCTGAAAGACTCTGCGCCGCCGAAGTCTCCCAAAGTCAGCTGATCCCTGTTTAATCCGGCTGTGGATGTCGGGAATGCCACTATTCTCAGAGAGAATGTTCGCCAGATGTTTGAAAGATGCCACTTCTGACAGCTTTTCATCACCAACAGTGAAGGCAGGCAGGGTGGGTGTGACACCAACACTTCATTGGCAAATGACTTCTCTCTTGGTGGTATTGACGGTCAGCCTCATCCTGCTGTACGCTCTCACCACCACAGCAAAGATAGTCTGAAGATCCTTTGGTGTATGTGCCACAAGAGCACAGTCATCTGCATACTGCAGCTCCAGAACCTGTTCTCTATGGAGTTTGGTGTTTGCTTGGAGCCTCCTGATGTTAAAGAGGTTGCCATCTAATCTGACGTCCACTGCCACACCACTGCTATCCTCAACCTCATTGTGGAGAAGCTTGATAACACACAAGAGGAAGATGTTAAAGAGCACTGGCGCTAGCATGCACACCTGCCTCACCCCTGTGCGTCAAGGAAAGGCTCGGACACTTGTCCTCCTATGATCGCCCGAGCAGTCATCCCATCATAGTACTGGCGGAGGATATTACTAATTTATTGTGACAGCCAAACCTGAGGAGGACATCGCATAAGAGCTCTCTTTGCACAGTGTTGAATCCTTTGGAGTGGTCGACAAAGCCATAAACTGGTCTTGATGTTGCTCCTGGCACTTCTCCTGAAGTTGCTGGGCTGTGAAGATCATGCCGATCGTGCTCCTGTTCTTTGTAATTCCACACTGTGACTCTGGTAGCATTGACTCGGTGATGTTGCTGATGAGCCTCTGAAGCATCACCTTAGCCAGGACCTTTCCAGCAAGAGGAAGGAGTGAAATGCACCTACTATTTGTCGCAGATGGCTTTGTCAGCCTTATTATTATAAATTACAACGATGTTTGCATTTCTCCACTGCTGTGGAATGTTCTCGTCAGTCCAGGTCTTGGTGATGTACTGGTAGAGGGTGCGCATACACAGGTACCCTCTGTTCTTCAGTAACTCGGCAGGGATATTGTCAGTGCCAAGGTACTTATGGTTCTTAAGTGAATAGACAGCTGATAGAAGCTTCTGGAAGGTTGCTGGTAGACTGAGGTCGCAGATAGAAGGAAGATCAGGGAGTTCGTCCAGGGTGCTGGGGTCTGCGTTAGAATCCTCATTAAGCAGTGTGTTAAAAATGCTCAACCCACCTCAGCAGAATGGTATTCCGATTTTTCAGAAGTGTTTGACCATCTGCTGTTTTCAGGGGTTTATTTACACATTGACTTATTGGACCGTGGATGGTTTGGAGAACATTGTAAAACTTATGCTTGTTCTTCTAAGCCATCATGCAAAGACACAAAGCAGGTCTGTGTTAAAATGATGCTCTCTTACTTTGCGGCTCCAGAAGTACACAAAACATTCAGCACCAGAGCATAAAGCATATTCCTTAATCAACTGTTTATCAGTCGCTCTGATACATTCATTTATTTAAACGGCTTCAAAGGAACATATCTAATTTGTATAGTCCTGGTAAATCTACAGGGAGAAAACCAACAGACCTAGGGCACACGAGGGACTTCAAAAACAATCCGAATTTCTCAAAGCTGTAACTTCAAAGGTAGCATTTTATTACTTCTGTTTTTCTACATTGAGGCACTCAAAGGACGGTCAGCCAATAGCATCTGTGAAAAAGTAAATTCAGGCAAGGTTCACGACAGGAACTCTTCCACAGAAGTCAGAAAATGTAGAGATTCTTAGTTGCCAAAGCAAAGCTGGCGGAATGGTTGGAGATGTAAGACAAGTGAACGCCTGGTGTCCGTTTAAGGCAATGTCGGTTTCTTTGCACAGCTACGAAAGGCTAGCTAAATTATCCCTTCTTCTCATGCCACTGCCGCTGAAATTTTGAGCTGTTGAACATGCCAACTACGCACCCACGGAGAAAGTATTAAAAAGAAGACGATCCAGTGTCATTCTCACGCACTTTCATTGGACCATTTATCTGCTTTGAAGTGAATAATTGGGCTTTGTTTACTAGTATATCAACTACGGAGTTGGTCAATACTATTAAATTAATTGTTGGTAGGTACTACATACAATGAGATATTTTTGTTTCCATGGCAGGAGTTTTTGGGAAGCATCCTTCAAGATCGTTACTGGATTGGCCTCAGTGATACTGAGTCTGAAGATGATTGGCGCTGGGTGGACGGAACCGATTATTCTTTGCCTTCAATGTGAGTTAATTTCTAGATTGTCTCACCTCTCTGGATTTGAATGATAAAGAGAAAATAAAATACCTCAGCACTTCATGTTCCGAGAATTATTTACAACATAATGATATAACTAGATTTTCCAATTTCAGCTAGACCTTACTGTCTGTAGTAATGGTTTACGCAGCTTGTTATTCAGCAGTTGTTCTCCCATATTTGTTCTATTTGCCATACCCTCTCTAGCCCCTTTTCCCTCCCTTATATCACCCGCCCACTTACTTCCACCCACCTACAAACCACATAGTTCACTAGATTCCATCCTCCCGCAGCCCTGCACTTATCTACCTTAATGGGCCGTTTACACGTCCTTCTTCCATATCGCACTCGCGCACTTTTAGTCCATGTGTCCTGGCTTGTCAATATACAAACCCTGTGCTTAAGTATACAGCTCTCCTTCACACACCTGGTTCTTTCTGCCCATTATACTAAGTGGTCTACCTGTCTCACCTGACGTTCCCTCCTCTTTATAAAGTTTGCACATCCCTCTAATCTTATTCCGGATACAGCGTCTGGACCCTAATTGTCGACAATTTATTTTGCTCTATTGGGGCATCCTAAAATCCTAAGTTTTGCAGCATTTTGAATTTCCAGCAAATTCCAGCATCAGTATTTTTTTTTCTCTAACGCCCTGCAGCACCAGGCTGGATTTTGAGCTTAAACTTCAAATGTAGCTGACAGAATTGTATTGTATTTTTAACTTGAAGCTGTGGCCTCCCGAATGTTCATGCGTATGAACAAGAATTCAATGGCAATGTCCTCACATTTGCTACTGAAAACACACATCATCTACTCGCAGCTCAGCTACTCGACAATTTATACAAACTGCCGTTCTGCTTCTGTTCTTTGTACTGCTTTAAGCTTACGTCTCCTTCTGTGGTGTGACTGGTGAATCAAGGCCTTCTTCACTGGCACAAAAACTCGCCTTACAACAGATCCAGAAAAGAATCTGCAGATGCTTATCCGATCGGTGGTTAAAACAAAGATTTAAGGCTAGAAGAAAGAATTGGAGCTACCCAAAGTGAAATGTGGATCTGTGGTCCCTGAGTATGTTGTAAAGATTGCATTAACTCTGTATTCCAGAGAGCGTTGATTTTATTGGACATCGGCTGTGTACAGCGGCCCGAAGAATCAACGGGGGCTATACAGTATGTATATGGATTTAATGCCTGGACAAAAAATTGAATTTTGTAGAAAGTTGTGGGTCTGGTGTCGCGGAATCCCTAGGTCTGTGAAAACAAAGACTTCTGACCTACTGATCATATTGAATTTTTTTGAAGAGGTTATGAGGAAAGTTGACGAGGTAAAGCAGTAGATGTTGTCTATATGGACTTCAGTAAGGCCTTTGACAAGGTTCTGCATGGAAGGTTAGTTAGGAAGGTTGAATCGTTAGGTATGAATATTGAAGTAGTAAAATGGATTCAACAGATGGCAGATGACAGAGATCATTGGTGGATAACTGTCAGGTTGGAGGCCGGTGACTAGTGGTGTGCTTCAGGGATCTGTACTGGGTCCAGTGTTACTTGTCATATACATTATTGACCTGGATGATGGCGTGGTAAATTGGATTAGTAAGTATGCAGATGATACTAAGGTAGTTGGTGTTGTGGATAATGAAGGGTTTTCAAAGTTTGCAGAGAGATTTAGGCTAGTTAGAAGAGTGAGCTGAACGATGGCAGATTGAGTTTAATGCTGATAAGTTTGAGTTGCTACATTTTGGTCGGAATAATCCAAACAGGATATACACGGTAAATAGTAGGGCATTGAAGAATGCAGTAGAACACAGTGATCTTGGAATAATGGTGCATTAGTTCCCTAAAGGTGGAATCTAATGTGGATAGGGTGGTGAAGAAAGCTTTTGGTATGTTGGCCTTTATAAATCAGAGCATTAAGTATAGGATTTGTGATGTAATGTTAGAATTGTACAAGACATTGTTAAGGCCAAATTTGGAGTATTCTGTACAGTTCTAGTCACCGAATTATAGGAAAGATGTCCACAAGATAGAGAGAGTACAGAGAAGATTTACTAGAATGTTACCTGGGTTTCAGCACCTAAGTTACAAGGAAAGGTTGAACAAGTCAGGTCTTTATTCTTTAGAGCGTAGAAGGTTGACGGGGAACTTGATAGAGGTATTTAAAATTATGAGGGGGATAGATAGAGTTGATGTGGATAGGCTTCTCTCCATTCAGAGTTGGGGAGAATCAAGCAAGAGAACATGAGTTGAGAGTTAGGCGGCAAAAGTTTAAGGGTAACACGAAGGAGAATTTCTTTCCTCAGATAGTGGCAGCTGTGTGGAATGAGCTTCCAGTAGAAGTGGTAGAAGCAGGTTCTGTATTGTCATTTAAAGTAAAATTGGATAGGTTTATGTACGGGAAAGGAATGGACTGTTATGGGCTGAGTGCGGGTCAGTGGGGACAAGGTGAGTAAGCGTTTGACATGGACTAGAAGGGCCGAGATGGCCTGTTTCCATGTTGTAATTCATATCTGGTTATATATAATGTTGGAGGTATTAGGCAAAAAACAGCAGATGAAACGGAATTGGCGAAGGTGTAACAGTTTCACTCATAGAACGAGCCTAGGGAGCAGGCAGTGAGTGTTCCTGTAGAGGGAATAGCCTGTACCTACGACCTATGTTGCCGTCGCGAGCCGATTTCACAGGGAAATCTTGAATGTATGAAGTAGGAAAGAGACACGTGGGTAGAAGAATATTAAGTCCTGAGATGAGAATCATGGAAGACAACCCGCTCATAAAGAAACATAGAATATAACCGAAGATTCTATAACCCTATTTTAGGGGCTCATTTTTTAGCAGCGGCCATTCGGAGATCTGAAACGTGAGAATACTTAGCTCACTCAGCTTCGCTGGTTGAGCACAATAATGCATCGACTGGCGACAGCTTGCTGTTTTAGAGCAGCGGCCATTCAGAATCAGGATTGATTAGCAAGAACAAAATAAAATAAGGCGGGGAAAGCAGACCGACCAATGTTACGGCGGGCAGTGTTAGAGTGGGGATTTTAAGACTTTCGCTCTTTGAGACTTCAATGAGGAGATGCTTCAGTCTGAAGAAGTGAATACATGATTGTAGAATTTTCCACGTGTGTTTATTGTTTTTCTTTCTTTATATTTGCTAGGTTAGAACAGTGGGGATAGCAGGAACACTAGCTGAATGCTCCTGTGCGGGATATGGGAAAGCAGGGAGACCTCCGTACGAGACATGCACCCGATTACAGCTTCTGTCACCCTCTGTTAAGGATATGGAGTTGGTAATTAAGAAGTCCGGATCATTTGGGAAGCTGAGGGGTGATAGTTAAGACATATGGAGCGATAGGTACCACCAAGGTGAAGGACACAGGAAATGAGGTAACAGGCAGTAAGGAGAAAGGGTTTAAATAGCCATTAGAGCACACCTGGGGCCATCTGCCTGAATAACACTTTGGTGAGTGTTGAGGGGGATGGCCGAGTAGATGAAAGTCACAGCGGTCAGGTGTCTGGAACTGAAACGAAGGAGGAGGGAGATGTGGCGTCCTATTGGTGATAAGGGATTTGTTAGTTAGGGGAACAGAAAGGTTCTGTTTACGAGAACGAGATTCCCGGTGGCATGTTAACTCCCTAGTTCCAGCATCCCAGATATCTCGGATGTAGTCCTCAGCACCTCACAATGTGAGCATCGCGAGTTGGTGATCCAAGTAGGTACCAATGTCATAGGTAGGAGGAGTGAAGAGGTTATGCAAAACGAGTTCAGTATGTTAGGTGCTAAGTTATAGTGCAGGACCCCCAGACTGCCCTTTAGAATGCCATAGCCCTATCTAAGCTAACAATGAGCTGAGCACCTGCGAGACAATATATTATCTGGGTGGCTCTATCGTTTCCACAGAAACTTATCTTTATTTCTTTAATTATCCCTCTATTCTGATCACTACTGCTGACTTTTTCCACCTTCCTTCTCTTCAGAAACACAGAGCCATACTCATCGCCATAGATCTGGTCGCTGAGGCTTCTCCTGAGAGGCATTCCCCCTCAAGACTATCCAAAATGGTACACTAATTATTGAGGGGAACGGCCACAGGTGAACGATATACATGCTGCCCAATTCCGTTTATTCTTCTGGCATTCACACAGTAACCTGCCTCTTGAAACCTCGGGGTGATTACAGCCCTATAGCTCATGCCTTTAACTTACTCATTCACCAGTATGAGCAGAACATCATAGAACTGCAGCTCCAGTTCCTTAATGTTCTGTGAGACGTTCAAAATCGACGTACCTGGTGCAGATATCATTATTTGGGAGTATAGATATCTCCGGAAATTCTTGCATCCGGAGCACAAGAGAAAACATAGTTCCTATCACGATTCTCTTTGCACTGACTGTGGCATAGCAAATGAAAAATCAAAAATAACGCAGACGCTAATCAGATACTTGCTTCTCTGAAATCAGATGAACCAAAGCCACTATAACACTGGTCCAGTCACACAATTCCTGCTCCGCCTGCCCTTGCCTTATCCCTTTTCTCTTTTTTTTAATGAATCCTCTTCAGAGATTGGACTCAGTGCTGCTCTGTAAACTGCCGTGAAGGATTGCCAATTATAATCATATATGCATTTAACAATTACAGCACGGAAACAGGCCATCTCGGCCCTTATAGTCCATGCCGAACGCTTACTTTCACCTAGTCTTACTAGCATGCACTCAGCCCATAACCCTCCATTCCTTTCCTGTCCATATACCTATCCAATTTTACTGGAAATGACATTACCTAACCTGCCTCTACCACTTCTACTGGAAGCTCGTTCCACACAGCTACCACTCTCGGAGTAAAGAAGTTCCCCTTCGTGTTACTCTTAAACTTTTGCCCCCTAACTCTCAGCTCATGTCCACTTGCTTGAAACTCCCCAACTCTCAATGGAAAAAGCCTATCCACGTCAACTCCATCTATCTCTCTTATAAATTAAATTACCTCTATCATGCCCCCATCAAACTTCTACGCTCCAAAGAATAAAGACCTAACTTGTTCAACCTCTCCCTGTAACTTAGGAGCTGTAATCCAGGTAACATTCTAGTAAATCTTCTCTGTACTCTCTCTATTTTGCTGACATCTTTCCTATAATTCGGTGACCAGAGTTGTACGCAAAACTCCAAATTCGGCCTTACCAATGCCTTGTACAATGATTACATTACATCCCAACTCCTATGCTCAATGCTCTGATTTATAAAGTCCAACATACCAAAAGCATTCTTCACCACCCTATCCACATGAGATACCACCTTCTCTGAACTATGCACCATTATTCCTAGATCATTCTGTTCCACTGCATTCTTCAATTCCCTACCATTTACCATTTACCAAATGTCCTATTTGTCCTAGCATAATGTAGCACCTCACATTTATCAGCATTAAACTCCATCTGCCTACGTTCAGCCGACTCTTCTAACTGGGCTAAATCGCTCTGAAAACTTTGAAAAAATACTTCATTATCGACGACGCCACCTACCTCGGTATCATCTGCATACCTACTAATCTAATTTTCCACCCCATCATCCAGATCATTAATGTATATGACAAAAATCATTGGACCCAGCACAGATCCCTGAGGCACACTACTCGTCACTGACCTCCAACCTGAGAAACCGTTATCCACCACTACTCTCTGGCATCTCCCATGCAGCCACTGTTGATTCCATTTTATTACTTCAATATTAATACCTAACGATTGAAACTTCCATGCGGAACCTTGTCAAAGGCCTTGCTGAAGTCCATATAGACAACATCCACTGCTTTACTTTTGTCAACTTTCCTCGTAAACTCTTCAGAAAATTCAATAAGATTTGTCAAACATTACCTTCCACGCACAAATCCATGTTGACTGTTCCTAGTCAGACCCTGTCTATCCAGATAATTATATATACCAACTCTAAGAATACTTTCCATATAATAACCTACCACTGACATCAAACTTACAGGCCTATAATTGCGAGGTTTACTCTTAGAACGCTTTTGAAACAATGGAACTACATGAGCAATGCACCAATCCTCCGGCACCTTCACCGTTTCCAATGACATTTGAAATATTTCTGTGAGAGCCCCTGCTAATTCTACACTAACCTCCCTCAAGGCCCTAGGGAATATCCTCTCTGGACACGGAGATTTATCCAATTTATATTCCTTAATAGCGCCAGTACTTCCTCCTCTTTAATCATCATGGTTTCCATAACTTCCTGATGTGTTTCCCATACCTTACACAATTCAATATTCTACTCCTTAGTGCAGACCAAAGAAAAGATATTGTTCAAAATCTCGCCCATCTCTTTTGGTTCCACATATAGCTGTCCACTCTGATTCTGTAAAGGACCAATTTTATCCCTCACTATCCTTTTGCTATTAATGTAACTGTAGAAACCCTTCGGATTACTTTCACCTTACTTACCAAAGCAACCTTGCATCTTCTTTTAGCTTTTCTAATTTCTTTCTTAAGATTCTTCTTATATTCTTTATATTCCTGGAGCACCTCATTTACTCTTTGCTGCCTACATTTATTGTAGATATCTCTTTGTTCCTTAACTAAGTTTCCAATATCCCTGGAAAACCATGGCACTCTCAAACTTTTATCCTTTCCTTTCAACCTAACAGGAACATAAAGGTTCTGTACCCTTAAAATTTCACCATTAAATGACCTCCATTTCTCTAATACATCGTTCTGATAAAACAAATTGCCCAATCCACTCCTTCTAAATCCTTTCGCATCTCCTCAAATTTAGCCTTTCTCCAATCAAAATCTCAACCCTGGCTCCAGTCCTATCCTTCTTCATAATTATATTGTAACTAATCGCAATTGTGATCATTTGACCCAAAGTGTTCCCCAACACATACCTCCTTCACCTGACCTATTTCATTTCCTAACAAAAGATCCAACTCTGCCCTTTCTCTAGTTGGTGCCTCTATGTATTGCTGCAAAAAAAAAACTATCCTGCACACATTTTATAAACTCTAAACCATCCATCCCTTTTACAGTATGGGCTTTCCAGTCTATGTATGGAAAATTAAAATCTCCCACAATCACAACCCTGTGCTAATTACAGATATCTGTTATCCTCTTGCAAATTTGCTCCTCCAATTCTCGATCCCCATTAGGTGGCCTATAATACACCCCTATAAGTTTTACTACACCTTCCCATTCCTCAATTCCACCCAAATAGTCTCCCTAGTCTAGCCCTCTAACCTATCCTGCCAGAAACTTTATACTTTAAATGGCTCAGTATGTTTGCGGGTGACAGCAAGATGGGGGGGGGGAGCGGAGGGTTGTAATGGACAACTAGGAGGACTATCAGAGCTTTCAGCGGGATCTGAACCTGCTGAAAAATGGGCTAAAAATGCCACATCGAACTTATTGGAAACAAGTGCGAGGTGCTGTACTTGGTTAAAAAAAAGCTAGGGTAGACCCTCCACAGTGAACGCTCGTGCACTGAGATGAGTTGTAGAACAAGGATATATGGGAATACTGGTCCATAATTTATTGAAACTGGTCTTACAAGCAGATAGGGTCGGAAAGAAATCTTTTGTCACACTGGTCTTCATAAATCAAAATATTGCATACAGCAGATGGAATATAATGTGAAGTTGTATAAGACGTTGGTGAACTCTAATTTGGAATATTGAGTGCAATCTTGGTTAGCTACCTACAGGAAAGATGTCGCTAAGGTTCAATGAGTACAGAGAAAAATTACAAGGATGGTGCCAGACTGGATCACCTGAGTTAGAGGAAAGTTGAATAGGTTAGGATTATATTCGATAGAAGTTAAATGACGGAGGGGAAATTTCATAAGGACTTGCTAAACTATGAGAGTTATAGATAAGGTAAATGCCAGTAGGGGTTTTCCAGTTTGGGTGGACTACAACTAATGGTCATTGGTTCAGGATGAAAGGTGAAATGCTGAGCGAAAAGTTAGAAAAAATCTTCACTCAGAGTGGTGTGAGCATATGGGATGTGCTGCCAGCGCAGATGGTGCATGCGAGCTCGGCTTAAACATTTAAAGAACGTTTGAATAGGCACCTGTATGGTAGGAGTATACAGAACTATCGTCCCCATACAGTCGGATGGTTCTACACGGATTAGCTCGGTGAAGGGCTTGTTCCTGTGTTGTACTCTATGACTCTATTACAGGAGTGCTGGTTTCAGATCCATATATCGATTGTTGAGATCGGTTGCTCGACCTACCCTTCGGCTCACAAAATGAAGATTGCTGGCAGAATGGCAGCCAGTGGTAACATGCAGTCAAGATTGGAGGCAGATAAGTCAAACATCAAGGCATATGCCGCTTTGATGCAGGAGGGAGAGTTAGTCCTGAAGATGGGTGGAATTTTTTGGAGAGGTTTGATGTTCAGATATTTACTGAAATGTAACTTGGAAAATGATAATGTTCGAATAAACTGATGTGAGTTTATGTACAGGTCATTAAAAGCCAAAAGCATGTCAACCAGATTATTAAGAAAGGAAAAGGTATCCTTGTTTCTATTCTGAAGGAGTTTGAATGCAGCAGTAAGTAGTTGTTACGTTAGCTGGACAGTTACATTGTGAACAGTCTTGTTCTATTACAATATGAATTTACGTACCGCAGAATGAGACAATGAAGGTTCAAAACAACTGATGCAGAGTAGCGGATTTGCTGAAAGAGGCGACTGTGAACATTATCCTCAAATTTAGAAGAATGAAAGATCTTGATGAATACTGGTGAAGTTGCATGCAAAAGACAGAGAGAAATCGCTCTGAAACAAATGCATTCGATTATTATTATACAGCCCCCACATATCAACTTATAAGTAATGATAAATAGTATTTACTAAAGGGAGGACGGCATTTCGATTCTGTGCACATACCATGAAAGAGCTCTATGCCAAAGTCATGATTGGAGCAGTCATCACCGTCTCCACTTGGAAGGGACAAATGCCAGATGCCAAGTCAAGCATTTCTACTTGAAAGTAACAAACGCATCAGATCACAAAAGGGAGAAGCAACGGAAAGTCTATCAGACGAGTGGATATTTCTGTTGTAGTGATGATAATAAGTGCTACAGCATTGCATGGGCATAAATTCCGTACACCATTTCACCATTCAGTGGCCTCTGTTGAGAATATGCCCAGTACTATCTACAGATTCTGTGAAAACAAAACAGACCCTGCCTGCATATGCTGGTCTTCTAGCTGCACCATGAACTGCAGCATGAGTATGGAACTAAAGCAGAGATTGAATTTGGCGTCCTATTAATGATACTGTTTTTCTTGTTCTTTTATTTAGAAACTGGAACGAAGGGGAACCAAATGATGCAAACAACGCCGAGGACTGTGCGGAGATACTTGGCGATGGAAAATTGAATGATTTGTCATGTGATAAAAGCCAACGTTGGATCTGTGAGCGATCTGCATTGATTGTTCCTGAAATATACTCATTGGCACCAAGAGAACAATGACCCAGTTTGTCAATATTGAATATGATATACAGATGTTATGTCGTATAAGCACACATTTTATTCTATCCGAATAGTGCTAATGTTTAAAAAGTATTCCAGTCACTCATTCGTGTCCTTTACTGTAGTGTCTTCATTTCGAAATTTCATGTTTGTCACTTTTTTTTTACTCCAGCTGAAATAAATTTAGATCATGACTATTATCAAAGTATAAAAGTATTCATCGCCTTTCAAAAACCAATAGTAAACTGTCTCCAGGGTTTGAATTTTCTTGTAACTGGAGGTGGTCCAGCTTCCTCAGTGAACCCTTTGAGCTTGAAAATGTGCTTTACAGAAAAAGTGCCTGCGTTTACACGGGAAGGAGATATGCATCCCTGATTAGTTGAGGGAAACAGACAAATATGCATAATGAAAAAATACTGACGGAATGCATTTGGGACAAGCGACAAGGCAGATAAATTTGCAGTCAACTAGAAACTTTTTATTTATTATCAGTGACATATGACGTGATTATTTCCATTTTGAGCCAGAAGTCAGTACAAGACATAAAAGTCTGTAAGTTACGCAATTAAATTCTGCAATAAAAGTATGAGGAAATGTTCAGGTGCAAGGATTCAAACGTTCAAAGGTTAATTTATTATCCAAACTTGTACAAACATTTGTAAATATGTACAACTCTGAAATTTGTCAGGTTTTCGTACCTGCTCAGATGTCTGATGGTAGAGGGTAAGAATTTGTTACTACATCGCCAGGTATACGTCTTCCGTCTCCTGTAATCCTCTGGACGATAATAACGAGAAGATGACATATAAACATAACATATACCCGTATAACAAATACAGCACGGAAACAGGCCATCTCATTCCTTCTAGTCCATACCGAACTCTTACTTTCACTTTGTCCCACCTACCTGCACTCAGCCCATAACCCTCCATTCCTTTCTTGTCCATATACCTATCCTTTTTTTTTAGTGAAAAAATCGATCCGGTCTCTACCATTTCTACTGGAAGCTCGTTCCACACAGCTCGCACACTCGAAATAAAGAAATTCCCCTCGCGTTACCCCTAAACTTTTGCCCCTTAACTCTCAACCTATGTCCTCTTGTTTGAATCTCCCCTGCTCACAATGGAAAAAACCTATCCGTGTCAACTCTATCTATCCCTCTCATAATCTTAAATACCTCTATCAAGTCCCCCCCGACTTCAACCTTCTGCGCTCCAAAGAATAAAGACCTAACTTGTTCAGCCTTTCTCTATAACTTAGGTGCTAAAACACATTTACATTCTAATAAATCTCCTCTGTACTCTCTCTATTTTGTTCACATCTTTCCTATAATTCGGTGACCAGAACTGTACACAGTACCCCAAATTTGGCCTCACCTTTGCCTTGTACAATTTTAGCGTTACATCCCAACTCCCATACTCAATGCTCTGATTTATAAAGGCCAGCATACCAAAAGCTTCATTCACCACCCTATCCATATGAAATTCCACCTTCAGGGAACGATGCACCATTATTCCTTGATCACTCAGTTCTACTGCATTCCCCTATACTTTACCATTTACCATGTATATCCTATTTTGATTAGTCCTACCAAAGTGTAGCACCTCACATTTATCAGCATTAAACTTTGTCTGCCATCGTTCAACCCTGTCTTCTAACTGGCCTAAATATCTCTGCAAACTTTGAAAACCTACATCACTAGCCACAACGCCACCACTCTTAGTATCATCTGCACACTTACTAAACCAACTTACCACCCCATCATCCAGACCATTAATGTATATGACAAAGTGTATTGGAGCCAGTACAGATCCCTAGAGACACACCACTAGTTATCGGCCTCCAACCTGACAAACAGTTATCCACCAGTACTCTCTGGCATTTTTCATTCAGCCACAATTGAATTCCTTTTACTGCTTCAATATTAATACCTAAAGATTGAACCTTCCTAATTAACCTTCCGTGTGTAACCTTGTCAGAGACCTTACTGAAGACCATATAGACAACAACTACTGCTTTACCCTCGTCAACTTTCCTGGTAACATCTTCAAAAAATTCAATAAGTTTGTCAAACAGGACCTTCCACGCACAAGTCCATGTTGACTGTTCTTAATCAGACGCTGTCTATCCAGATAATTATATATACCATCTCTAAGAAAACTTTCCATTAAATTACTCGGCACTGACGTCAAACTTGCAGGCTGATGATTGCAAGGTTTACTCTTAGAACCCTGTTTATAAAAAGCAACCATATGAGCAATACGCCAAACCTACGGCAACATCCCGGTTTCCAATGACATTTGAAATATTTCTGTCAGAGCCCCTGGTATTTCTACTGTTAGGTACTCATGACACATGACAGTGGTACCCTTGTCATCTGACTGGGGTTGAAGCTATACTGGACTTGAAGTAATGGTCTTGTGATGGTGGAGTGATGTCATTTTCCAGCCAGGAGAGGTCATGTGACTTTTTTTTACAGGTTATAAAAGGTAGACCCCACCCTGTGAGGAGGGGCAGTTCGTGGCTGGATTTGCCAAGTTGACTTCATGCCACTGCGTGTTTTAAGTGATGACGCAGTTTAGTTGAAGGATGAAGTTTTTATCCAATGCCTAAAGTTTAAAAGGTCAGTGCCAGCAGGTTCTTTACGATTCTGCTAGTTCGGGACAGTGGAGAGTGAAGATCGAAGTTCGGGAGTTAAAGATCGAGGAGAATCGCTTTCTACGGTGAAACGGGTTTCGACCTTTGTTTGATCCTTATTTGGAAGGATTTCGTTGACTATCTTCGTTGTTAATCCTTAGGTTTTACCAGACAGGATTGAAGATAGTGAGGAAGGAAAGGTCAGTGCCTTTAAGCCGTTTGGTTTCGTAAATTCTTCGTGGGAAGTTCGACGTCGGGGATCGAAGCCAAGCGACGTGAAAGAGAATTTCAATCTTTTTATAAAGTCTCTCCCATCTAAATGGACTGTGAGCATATCGAACTTTTGGCAATACCACTTTAAAGAACTGTTTTTGCAATATCGCTTTAAGAACTGTTTGAGCTGCCGCACCGCAGTTGGTTTCCGGTTACATTAGTGTTTGTTTACTTTTGGGGGGGTTTGTTTTCTGTGTTTAATAAACGTGTTGTTTGTTAAAAAAAAAAACCCTTGCCGAACTCATGGATTTATTGTTGCCTAAATACGTAATACTACACTAACTTCCTTCAAGGTCCGAGGGAATATCCTGTCAGGATCCGGACACTTATCCACTTTTATACTCTTTAAAAGCGCCAGTACTTCCTCTTTTTAAAACATCATAGTTTCCACAACTACCTTGCTTGTTTCCCTTACCATGTTGTGTCCTTGATGTGAAGGCCCTTAATAATGAATGTGACCTTCTTGAGCAACAGACACTTAAAGATGTTCTCGGCAGTGGAAATCGTTGCACCTTGATACAGCAGGGTAAAATTGTATTCCTCCTCATCTTCTTGCGATCCCGTTTATGGATGGCCCCATACCATTCAGATTATTCGCTGCCTTACATCTAGACGAATTTGTAATTCTTTGGCCATAGAGCAAATCTGCTCAAACTTTGCAAGCTTTGGAGGAAGAGTATGTTCATATATCTCCAATCAAAGTAAGTAAAGTTAGACAGTGATTAAAATAATCGGACTGGCTGTGTTTATCTACTATCCAAGAATAACAAGAAATGCAAGGTGTACTGGAAATTGCAATCTGTACTTGCCTCTCCGTCTGAGCGTTGCTTGCAATTTCGATCCCGGGCATAAAAGTTCTGATTCGATTGGAGTGTTGTAGGGGAATTAAGCACGGATATAGTTAGGACTTGCAGTATAGCTATATAGACTATTTGAAAAAAAAATGAAGATTGCCTTGGAACAGAAATGGCTTACTGGATACGTAACTGATTAAATTAGGAAATATATTGAAGCTGTTATTAGATAGGAACTACTTCCCTTTGCAGAAAGACGATGAAGCAGATGATATGTTTCAAATAGAAAACACTTCTTTTTCAACCAAATGGGGTGTGGAATTTGTTGTCCTGATGCAGGGTACACGATGCAGAAACCTTTACAGCATTTGAACCACAGAAGGCGTGTTCATGACGAACCGGGGCATTTAAGAATAGATATCTAGCGTTAACACGTTGTATTAAACTGGGCTATATTATATTTCAACAAACAGAAGCAACTTGGACTGGATGCCAGACCAATGCATCTTCACTGGTCCTTGCTGCTCCAGGATATTTCAAAATACATTTGATTTCTGATGCATTGAGAATCACAAACCTTCAGTGCTACTTCGAAACCACCTCTTCTTTCTTTAAGGATTGGGAAAGTTCTTAAACAGTTTTTAATCCCGTACACCTTAGGTACAAAGTAGACCGAAATTGGGGTTTGTGACTCCGAGTGGCGGGGAGTCCTGCTTCTCTCACCCTGTTTGCCCCATCCGCCATTCTCTGTTTATTTTTTCTCTGACGGCAAATAATTACAAAAATCTCTCAATGTAAACTACAAATAAAGCATATCGTACAGATCCTCAGCTTTAATGAACGTCTGCGTGTATGCTGTCCTATAATATTGTTGCCCAATATTGGAATACGTTGATAATTAGGCAAGTATAAAATCTCAAAAAAGATCATCTTCCACTGAAAATTTATGACGTTCCCAACGCCATCTTTACAACATAACGCATTTCTTCCCTCTGATGTTCTCCCACTTTTGTGCGACCATTTTATAATCAACTCAAACTTTAAGTTCCTTTTTTACTGCTGACCGTATTCTCTTTTTTAACTTTTTTTATTGAGTTTTCAGATAATTACAGAAAGAAGGGAAAAAAAGAATACCCTTCCCCCCTCCCCTTAGCCCCTCCCCCCTAACAACCCTATAGAAAAAGAAAGAAAGAAAGAAAGAGTGCCTGGAAATCGGAAGATCCCCACATGCTCCACGGTGTTCGTAATAACTTTAGTATACATATATATATTTATTTCTTTCCCCAAATAACAAATTATTTTATCTTCAGAGCACCTATATATTTAATCCTGTCTTTTGTAAATAAGGGTGCCAAATTTTCAAAAATGTTTCATATTTATCTCTTAAATTATAAGTATTTTTTTCAAGTGGAATACAGCTGGAAATGGCATTCTTCCAACGATCTATACTTAAGTATGCATCCGATTTCCAAGTAACTGCAATAGCCTTTTTGGCTACTGCCAGTGCAATTTTTATAAATTCTTTCTGATATTTATTCAATTTGGGTTTCGATTTTATCCCTTCAATGTCGCCTAATAAAAATAATATTGGATTATGTGGAAGTTGTGTTCCAATAATTTGTTCCAAAAAAACTCTTAAATTTGTCCAAAAAGGTTGAATTTTAGAACTGTTTCCGATGTAACCAAGAAATTGGTACTATTTTACATTCTGCTGACCGTATTCTTCATAAAGGATCAATGATATCTCCTGTTTCAGAATCTCGGGTCTCGATGTGTTTCTTTAAACCATTCAGGAGTATACAGTGAAACATTTGCTGTATCTATTGACTATTTGCAGTGTACTACTTATATCTGTTTATGTTGAATCCAGCCACCCTGCATTAATTCGTGCTACAGGCAGCGGCTCTTTTCTATACCCAGTATTCAGTTTAACACACAACTACGTTTAACAAGTAGCATCATGCGCTTGTAGAATAAGGTTCTTAAAGTCCAGTTCTACAAAGGAATATAAATAGGTTTTTTGCTCGTTAGTGAAATGACAAGTTAATGACACGGAAGTCCAAGGAGATCCCAAAATCTTCTCATTTTGTTACAAGCCCAAGATATTCTACATATACTGCAAATTCAGTGTAACACAACCAAAATCCTATAGAAATTCAGCAGTCAGGCAGTGTCTATAAAAAGGAATAAATATCCGACGTTTGACGATTAGGTCTTACATCAGCGCTGGAAATAAAGGGGAAAAAACCAGAATGAGATGGTATCCGAAGGGAAAAGTCTATAACGCAGACAGATGATACGTGAAACCAGATGAGAGGGGCATAATAGATTTGGGGAGTGTGGGTAGCAATTGAGAAGCTGGGACTAGATAGCTACAACATATAAAAGGGCTTAAGAAGGAGTCAGTTAAAAAGGAGAGTTGTTCATAAGGCGAAAAGAAAGACGGGGGCATTAGGGGGATGCGATATGCAGTTGAGAAAAAGATAATAGGTAAAAGGGGTGTCAGAATGCGGAATGCTCAAAGAAACGTTAGGAGGGAGATAAAAGTACAAGAATTTAGAGGAATCAGTGTTCATGCCATCATGTTGGAGGCTACTATGACGGAATATGAGGTGTTGTTTTTCCATTGAGAGAGTGGCCTCATAGTGCCAGTAGAAGAAGCCTTTGACCTACATTGTAATAATGGGAATGTGCAGTGGTATAAAAATGGTTAAACATAAAGAATCCCTACTGTTTGCGAATGGAGCAAAGGTGCCTTCCTTTTCATTTCTGATGAAGGATCCCAGTCCGAAATTTCTTTCAATAAATACTGTCTGTCCTGTTAAGTTGTTGCGTCACTTTCTCTGTGTCGTTTCACTTAGATAGACATATATTACAATTCTTCCCCTAAATCCATCCGCACAAACCTCAACGTCAATCTCTCCCCATAGGGTGTCCGTCGCTGCTTGCCGTCAACGGCGTTGTTTGGGGGGAGGAGGGAGGATAGTGACATTCTCCTCTTTCTCACCATTCTCTTCTTTATTTGAGAAGCTTCCGTTTGGACCCTCAGTGGGATCATGCATGGAGAACCAGGTGTATTGATTGAACTCCAATCATACAGATATATAAAATGACTTGGGACTAGTACAGATATTATTCATAGCATTGATTTCTACTTTGAACAGATAACGTGTGCCGGTGAATTAAGACTACACCATTATGACTGGGGTTGGGAAGAACAAGATGTGAAAACACTGCGACAAACGAATGTAGTGGGCATTCGAGTGGAGGCTGCTGTGAAGCTCTTTCCATCGGTGAAAATCACCCGACCTGAGGAATCTAGTCCAGTCGTAGAGTTCTCTGGTTAATATTACGCTCTTGCTTGTTCCACCTGAATCTCTCAATTGCCAAATGTGCACTCAAATTCAGCGACTGATTCTGGATTTTCCTCCAGTTAGCATAAATTCTTATCCCTTATTTATGAAGAAATGACATACACCGGGCAATTCTTCAATGGGTCAAGATGGAATTCCGTTCAATAACACCTATTGTCGCGTTGACTATTTTGGTATGTAAAATGAGCAAACTAGGTATTTCTTCTTTGAAATGGGACCGTGCAATGGAATGTGTGCGACAATATTTGTCGAGCAGTTATAAGAAATGTGTTGAACATTGTTTAAGGTTAGTTTCTGTTCAACACTTGAGTTCCTTACGTGAAGGATATAAGGTTGAGTGGCGGGAATGAAGACAGAAAATATTTTTTTTCTTCTAATATTGAAACGCTTCGGACTCAACACGCAGAGAAGAATGTTCAAAATACTATGTTGTTCGCTGGAGAGCATCAACAGTTTGTCGTTTTTTTTCAATAATCCCAGTGGCTCTAGAAATGTAAAAATAATGTTCATCATTTTTCCCTCTTTAGCGGTGTTTAAACGCATAAAGTCGGTTATTCCGGTTGCATATAGTCAGAAATCTTGATCTGGCCAAAGAAGAAGACAGAGTGAAAAGGTGCAGTATACTGAAGCAAAGCAAACTTCAGAAATATAATTACTTTTGGTCAGGTTGGTTTGTTTCAGTTACTTGTCTGGGTTTCATTAAAACCTCCAGATCGACGAAAAATACCCCAGAGAAAGCATTACCAGGAAATCCTGTTCTATCGGTAGGTAAGGATCTGACGGTAAGAGCTTGCCACATGTCCACAATTTTAATTGTTAATACTAAACCACTGTAGAACAAAGTAATAGGGCAGGAAGTGATCTTGTCCGATTGTGAACGCCATGATTTTTAGGTAAAGTAAAGGAGTTGTGTGAAAGGATGGTTGAATCTATATTTCTAGCTGTATCTTGATGTAAAACAACACCTGGCATTTCCAGCATCTGCAGGCTCCCTCGTGTTTATGAACATTGGTCTTTCCTGGGGAAGTGATTAGAAAATTTCGTAAAGTCCACCTCCAAATTGCTGCGTGGGAATATTGTCAGAATAAGAGTTAAGTGTTTGATGGGTACAGTGGACGACCAGCAGCAACAGATATATAAACTCGCACAATCTTTCATGCACGGACAGACTGTATCCCTCACTCCATTGTTACAATGAACCCAAATAGTCAGTCATAAAAGAGCATTGAAAGGTATCATACATGCGCTAGGCATTCAGCCAACAGTATCTGTGCCGACCACGATACTAATTTCAACTGCAAATCTGTCTGCACGCAGTCTTTGTACGGAATATCACCTGCTTGTCCATGTGCTTCTTAACTACACCATCATGTTAGTTTTCTCTAGCTTCTCGTTCATAGCCTTCCAAGTAACGACTACTCTCTTTAAAAGTTCCTTCGAAACATACTATGGTCTCGCTTGAGAAACTTATATTGATTTTTTTTTTTCCAAATTAAAACATCTTCAGTGGTCATTGCTCTCCTGGCCTTCGATAGTCCGCTGTTCGGAAGAGTCAAGAACAACAAATAGCGCAGATGTAAGTGTCCAGAGCATTTCCCTCGTTATCAATACTGTGGTGCCAACACAGCGAAAATAGTTTTGGTGAGGATGGGGGAATGGGTGCGGACAACGAAATATATGACAGTAAAGTAACTTAAGACAGAGAGAAAAAAAAAACAGATCTCGACTGTACCCATATTTGGAAACAACAAACAGTGGACAAATACAGGATGAGCAGAGGGAAGACACCATAGTTTCCCTTATGATTCCGTCGAACTTTTCACCTTTTACCCTTAATCCATAACCTTCAGTTGTGGTATCACCTGAAGTCAGTGGAAAAAAGTACTGTTGCATTAAACCTATCAATAGGAAGGCGGCCAGTGAGTGAATGGGCCAATGAAGGAGTGCAGATTTGAGGCTTTGACTCGAGAGATTCTGGCAGTTTTAGCAATTGGACTGTGCAATCAAGTCAATCATGATTTGAATAGCTCAGCAGAAAGCCGTTGATTAGACAATCAATATTTGAATAGCTCAGACTCGGCAGAAAACAGCTGATTGGGCAATCCTGGTCAGGTGAGCAAGCAGTTTGAAAAGATCAAACAAATAAGTAGAGGAGTAGCTCAAGCGGAGCGATCCGGCCAGTGAGTCAGTTGGCCAATGAAGGAGTGGAGATTTGAGGCTTAGACTCGAGAGGCTTCGGTAACAAGAGGCGGTGGACGAGCTTGTTCCCAGTTAGTCTTTACAATGCCTCATGAAACGGTGGCCTCTCCTGTGAGATGTGGCAGTCTTGGGGGAACTCCACTCTCCCACAGAATCACATCTGCCAGAAGTACTTGCGTCTGGGCGATCGGGAAGACCGTGTAAGGAATCTGGTGCAGCAACTGTATGACCTTCGACTCCTAAGTGAGAATGAGGCAGTCATAAATGAGAGCTACAGGGAGGTAGTCACACCTTGGATGCCGGAAGCAGGTCGTTGGGTGACATTCCGAGCGGGGAAAGCGAAGGAGAATAGACATATAGTGCAGACCACACCTGTAACCATCCCCGTGAATAATAAGTTTACCGTGCTGGATGATGCTGGCAAGGACGACCAACCAGGTGTCAGCTACAATGGCAGGTCCTCTGGTGTCTGACCAGAGTCTGACCCTGTGGTGCAGAAAGATGAGACAGAGGAGGAGACTTTATAGTCAGGGGAGCAGGCAGAAGATTTTGTGTACATGAGAAGGAAAACGGCATGGTTTGCTGCCTCCCGGGTGCCAGGGTCCGAGATGTCTCTGACTGGGTGCATGATATCCTGGTCCGAGAAGGAAAGCAACCAGAAGTCGTGATACATGATGGGACCAACGACATAGGCAGGAAGAGGGATGAGGTCCTTAAGTGTGAGTTTCGGGAACTAGGCAGAAGGTTGACGAACAGGACCTCAAGGGTGGCGTTCACAGGATTGCTGCCAGTGCTACGTGATAGAAATGCTAAGAATTGGAGGAGATGACAGTTGAATGCGTGGAAGAAGAGTTGGTGCAGGGGGCAGGGTTTTAGATTTTTGGATCATTGGGATCTCTTCTGGGGAAGGTGGGACCTGTACAGATAGGATGGGTTGCACGTGAACTCGAGAGGGAGCAATATCCTTGCAGGTAGGTTTGCTAGCATGGTCTGAGAGGGTTTAAACTAATTTGCAAGGCGAATGGGAGTGGAGTGATAGTGCAGTGAAAGATTGCATGGCGTGAAGCCAGATCTAACATATAGAGAGGTTTTGAGGAAAATGAAGCAGGAGAAAGTGTGTGAAGGTAGTAAATTAGAAGGGTTAAAGTGTGTGTACTTCAATACAAGAAGCAACAGCAACAAAGGTGATGAACTGAGAGCTTGGATGCATACATGGAATTATGACGTAGTGGCCAATACGGAGAATTGGCTCGCACCAGGACAGGAATGGATTATCAATATTCTTGGATTTCAGTGCTTTAAAAGGGATAGAGAGGGGATAAAAAGAGGAGAAGGGGTGGCATTACCGGTCAGGGATATTATTACACCTGCAGAAAGTGTGGATAATGTAGCAGGATCGTCTTTTGAGTCAGTATGGGAGGCATTCAGGAACAGGAGGGGAACAGTTATTCTACTGGGGGTATTCTATAGGCCCCCTGGTAGCAGCAGCGATACGAGGAGCAGATAGGGAGGCAGATTTTGGAAAGGTGCAAAAATAATAGGGTTGTTATCATGGGTGACTTTACCTTCCCTAATATTGATGGCACTTGATTAGTTCCAAAGGTTTAGATGGAACAGAGCTTGTTAAGTGTGTCCAGGATGGATTACTGTCACAGTATGTTGACAAGCCGACTAGGGGGAATCCCATACTAGATCTAGTATTAGGTAACGAACCGGGTCAGGTCACAGATCTGTCAGTGGGTGAGTATCAGGGGGAAAGTGATCAATGCTCCTTCGTCTTTAGCATTATCATGGAAAAGGATAGTGTTACGTACCCGTGACACGTGACAGTGGTGTACTTGTCACGTGAGTGGTGTTGAAGCTATACTGGACTTGAGGTAATGGACTTGGGATGGTGGAGTGACGTCATTTTCCCGCGGGTAGAGGTCATGTGACAGTTTCTTTTTACAGGGTATAAAAGGAGGACCCCTCCTTGTGAGGAGGGGCAGGTCGTGGCTGGATTTGCGATTTTGACTTCATGCCACTGCGTGATCTAATATTATGCCGCAGTTTAGTTGAAAGATGGAGTTTTATTTAATGCCTAAAGTTTAAAAGGTTATTGCCAGCAGTTTCTTTATAATATTGCTAGTTAAAAATCAGTGGAGAGTGAAGATCGGAGTTCTGGAGCTAAAAGATCGAGGATAGTCGATTTCGATGGTGAAAAAGTTTCGGCCTTGTTTGATCCTCATTCGGAAGGATTCGTTGGCTGTCCCCTTGTTAATCCCAGTGAATAGCAGACAGGATTGGGGTACAGTTTTGTAAAGGAAAGGTCAACGCCTTTAAGCTGTTTCATTTTCCATCTTCGTAAATTCTTCGTGGGAAAAGTAGTTCGACTGGGAACCGCAACAACACGATGTGAAAGAGAATTTAAATCGTCTTAAAAAGTCTCTCCCTTAAATGGACTGTAAGCATTTTGAACTTCTGCAATACTACTTTGAAGAACTGTTTTTGCAACGTCGCTTTAAGAACTGTTTAAGCTTCATTGCTTTAAGAACTGTTTAAGCTGCCGCACAGCAGCAGACTTCCGGTTACGTGAGTGGTTTGTTTACTTTTGTGGGTTTGTTTTTCTGTGTTCAATAAATGTTTTATTTCATATAAAAACCCCTGTCTCACTCATATATTTATTGTTGCTGAATCCGTAACAATAGAATCAGAGAGGACAGGAAAACATTTAATTGGGGAAGGGGAAATTATGAGGCTATAAGGCTAGAACTTGCGGGTGTGAATTGGGATGAATTTTTTGCAGAAAAATATACTATGGACATGTGGTCGATGTTTAAGGATCTCTTGCAGGATATTATGGATAAATTTGTCCAGTGAGGAAGATAAAGAATGGCAGTTTGAAGGAACCATGGGTGACAAGTGAAATGGAATATCTAGTCAGGAGGTTCACCACTGAGAGGGAACTTGATGACGGTGAGGACAATAATAATGTGGTTGATGTTCTGGAGCATGTTGATATTAAGGAAGAGGAGGTGTTGGAGTTGTTAAAACACATTAGGACGGATAGGTCCCCGGGGCCTGACGGAATATTCCCCAGGCTGCTCCACGAGGCGACGGAAGGGATTACTGAACCACTGGCTCGCATTTTTATGTCCTCGTTGTCCACAGGAATGGTACCGGATGATTGGAGGGAGGTGAATGTTGTCCCCTTGCTCCAAAAAGTTAGTAGGGATAGTCTGGGTATTTATAGACCAGTGAACCTTACGTCTGTGGTGGGAAAGCTGTGGGAAAAGATTCTTAGAGATAGGATCTATGGGCATTTAGAGAATCATGGTCTGAACAGGAACAGTCAGAATGGTTTTGTGAAGGGTGGATCGTGCCTAACAAGGCTGATAGAGTTTTTGAGGAGGTGATCAAGCATATAGATGAGAGTAGTGCTGTGGATGTGATCTACATGGAGTTTTGTAAGGCATTTGACACGGTAGGCTTATTCAGAAAGATAGAAGGCATGGGATCCAGGCAGCTTTGGCCAGGTGGATTCAGAATTGGCTTGCCTGCAGAAGGCAGAAGGTTCTGGTGGAGGGAGTACATTCAGATTGGGTTGTGTCTAGTGGTGTCCCACAAGGATTTGTTCTGGGACCTCGACATTTCTTGATGTTATTAATGACCTGGATATGGGGGTAGAAGGGTGGATTTGGCAAGTTTGCAGACGACACAAAGGTTGGTGGTGTTGTAGATAGTGTCGAGGATTGTCGAAGATTGCAAAGAGACATTGATAGGATGCAGAAGTGGACTGAGAAGTGGCAGATGGTGTTCAACCCGGAGAAGTGTGAGGTGGTACACTTTGGAAGGACAAACTCCAAGGAAGAGTACAAAGTAAATGGCAGGATACTTGGTAATCTGGAGTAGTAGAGGGATCTGGGAGTACATGTCCACAGATCCCTGAAAGTTGCCTCACAGGTAGATAGGTTAGTTAAGAAAGCTGATGGGTTGTTAGCTTTCATAAGTCAATGGATAGAGTTTTAGAGATGCGATGTAATGCTGCAGCTCTATAAACCTCTAGTTAGGCCACACTTGGAGTACTGTGTCCAGTTCTGTTCGCCTCACTATAGGAAGGATGTGGAAGCATTGGAAAGGGTACAGAGGAGATTTACCAGGATGCTGCCTGGTTTCGAGAGTATGGAATATGATCAGTGATTAATGGAGCTAGGGCTTTACTCTTTGGAGAGAAGGAGGATGAGAGGAGACATGATAGAGATGTACAAGATATTAAGAGGAATAGACAGGCAAATCCAGCCTAATTTGCCTCAAGATAGAAACACTTCCTCTTCTGTAATCTGCATTGTGCTGATAACCTCTTTGCTTCTTTGCCTCACTTCTATAGAGTCTGTGTCCAATTCCCGAGTAAATGCAGATGAAAGAATTTATTTAAGATCTCCTGCATTTGCTTTGGATCCACGCATAGATTACCATTCTGAACTTCCAGAGGACCAATTCTATCGCTGGCATTCCTTTTGCTGTCAGCATCTATCTATAATCCCTCAGGTTTCTCTGTTATATTGACTGTTAGGGCAACTTAATTTTTCTCAACTATGGCCTCAATACCTCTTGTAACCAAACTTCTTCAACCAGATTACACCTTTATCAGAAAACAGCCCCTCCCAATCCAGATCTGCTGGATCTTTTCTGATACCATCAAAACCTGTTATCTTTACCTATTTATCTCAGAGACACAAAGGCTTTATGCTCTCTTAATTTCACCTTGAAGGCCTTCCCCTTACCACATACGCCTTTGTCGAAAAAATCTTCTGCTCCAATCCACACTTACCAGATCATTTCTGATGCCATCAGAATTGACCTTCCTCCAATTTAGAATCATATCCAACGAAACAAACCCATCTTCCTCCATTTTTACTTTGAATCTAATGTCAATATGATCATTCGGTGTTCCCCTACTCAAACTTCTGTCAACTGTCCTGTGTCGTTCCCTACTAAGAGGTCAAGTATAACACATTCTTTCGTACGTAGGCAGCAAGGTAAATATCCGGAACACATTTGAAATACTCCATCGCATATATTAATTATACTAATATAGGAGTCAGTGGCAACCCGCGGAACGTTAAAATAGCCCACTATAACTATCTTTCAACAGTTTGAAATCTCTCTGCAAACTGGTCCTTATGTATCCTACCGGCTGTTGGTTGATCTATAATTACGTATTTACTGCGTTATCGCGGTTGGCTTTTAGGGCCCCAATGAAAATGCTCCATTCTGGTGATGTTCAGAGCTTCTTTCAAGTCAGCAACTTGCCTCTGTTTTTCATTTTTGCCATTCCTACAGTCGCGGGTGGAGATTCAGGAGTACAATTGCAATCTGATGTAGAAGCAATCTCCATAGCTGTTTCCGCAACAATTTCGTTTTGCCAGACTGGGTTGTTAACGTGGGTTGAACTGGCGAACCTGGAGGACCGACATACCACTATTAGTCTTAACTCTGCCCTTTAACTGTTTGGAATGGATGACCCTACCAAGAGCCCTGACTCCAGCCATCATAGCTCACCGCGTCATTGAAGCCTCCAAGCCTCCAAATCCACGGAAAAATTTGTGGTCGTCCTAGGTGGTGATCTAAAATGTAGCCCAATAACGTGGCCATACTTTTCATATTCTTAGTTCCAATTATAATGCCTAATTACAGCATTTCTTATGTCCTGTCGCCGCACTGGTGTGACATTTACCCTGAACAGTAACGCCACTCCTTCTCCCTCCATGCATAACCATGGAATACTGGGCTGCCAGTCCCGCTCCTCCTGCAGCCGCCTTACTACTGGCTACAAAATTCTACTTCCTAACGCTGATCCTTGCTCTGAGACCATCTGCCGTTCCTTCAATACTTCCTGCATTGAAATATATGTAGCTCATGACGTTAGTCGAAATATGTTACACCTTTTGATTCCTGACTGCGTTTGACTTACTAGCAACAGCTGTCTCCACAACTCCTGCAGCATTTGCTCTGGCACTCTGGTTCCCATCGCACGACAAATCTAGTTTAATGCCTATGCAACACAAGCAAACATTCGTCACCGACTTGTACTGCAAACCATCTCTTCTGTACCTACACTGCCTTCCGTGTAAAACAGCCCAAATGACCAAATATCTGATGCTTTCTCTCATACACCAAATTCTTAGCCATGTATTGAACACTAATGATCTTTCTTTTTTTGGCCTCACTAGCACATGGCACGGGTAGCAATCCTAAGATCACCACCCTGCTCCGGAGGTCCAGCTATTTACTTTAGCACCTAACTCCCTGAACTCACTTTGCAGAGCCGCGACTCTCTGCCTGCCTACGTCATTGGTAGGAAATGGACCACAACCTTTGGATGTTTACCCTGCCACTCAAGAATACTGTTCTTTGGAATAAGATTTTCCAGAGCTTTGGCACCCTGGAGGCAACATACCATCTTGCAATCTCGTTTTCGTTCACAGAAATTCCTTCCCGTCCTCTAACTAACGAATCTCCGATCACCAAACCCCGCACTTCCTTTCCCAATTACTGAGCCCGACTTAGTACCAGAGACATCTCATACAAGCCTCTCCTCGTTGAAGCCTCGAAGAGTTACAGCCTCAAAATCTCCACTCAAGCATTGTTTACTCACGGTATGGGAACGGTAATGATGGCCACTGTCTTATTTTCATTTGTTTTGCCAATAAATCATGATCACAGCTTGGACGCTGCACGAAAACGCCGAACTGCCGCGAATCGATGACTACTGTACCCAATTAGCAAACCTGAGGGAGTTGTGTCTTCTGGCGCTTCGAATGGCTCATCGTCCATCGCTCAAAAATCTGAGGTCCAGTGCTTGAAAGAACGAAAAACTTAAAATGGAACAGAAGACCAAAAATAACGGCTACAATAATTGTGGGCGAGTGGGTTTCATTAAAGATTTTTTGAAATAAAATGATGTAAGGTTAAGTCCAACAACTTCGGGCCAGTCAGTTTATTCTCGGTGTCAGGATGGAATATAGAACTATTTATTTGGGACAAAATTAAGCTGGAAAAATAGATCGATTTATGCAAAGCGACATATATGAAAATAAAAATAAAAATATTGTTTAACAAATGACAAAATAAATTTGATCGGGTAAAGATAGGCCTAGCCAGGTGCATCTAGTCAATATAGTGTAGTCCTCTTCTTCATCGATGCGAATCACATTGTAAGCACTGCGCACACAGAACTTAGTGTGTAAGATTTCTACTCAAATCAGAGGCAAGCATGGGAAGAGGGCTGTTTTTCTCCACAAGTTATTGTTGAGAGGTCGATCATCACTGCAAGATGGAGTATGCCATCCTTCTAGCTCACAAAACAGGTAACCCGTTCCTGCTGGTCAGGTAGGTGGATGAGTAAACCTGAGGCCGATGCGTTTTCCATGGTCACAATTTCTGAAAAAAGAGGGAAAGGAGCCGGCCCTTGGGAGTGCTAGACCAAGGTAGGAATTCAGTGTTGGAGTTGTGTGAACAGTGTGGAGACAGAACGGCGAACTTCTTCCCTGTGAAGAATTCAAGAATTTCATCATATTTAGCTGGAACAGCAGACATTTGATGTTGACCGAGGAGAGGACACGCTGACAGTGCTTGAGCTGGACCCAGGCAGTTACACAGGCATGCCGGCCTCCAATTCCAGCGCCTTAAGGGACAAAGAAATCCATGGGTTATGCCAAGAAACTCAGGAAGTCCAAGCAACAACGGCATATCAGGTGAATTAAAAAGATGGAAAGAGATCTGTACCTTATGGTAGCTCTCTCGGACTGGCTGGAGGGATAGAAAGTAAATCTTGCTGGTAACGTGAGGCCGACTACCCAAAGCATTGATATCACCATTCGTTCTCAGTTGTTGATTGGAACTCCTCATTTTTCAGCCTTACAGATATCCGGGAGACTCCTGGTTGACCCGGAGGCAATAGATAATCAGCGCTGATGGGTCTGAGAACTCTATTAACATCAAAGGGGGTACTATTCCGTGATTTGTGGAAGATGCCTGCAGTAATATTTGCCAGTCAAAATTGTTCTTCTAATTGACGGGTCTCTCTTTGACTGGGCGCTTGCATTACGACGCCCAGTAATAATTTGAAAGGGCACAGCGTTCTCGCGCCGAACTTTTGTGCTTAGCATACGCCGGAAAGCAGTGATGAGGCAGCGCTCGTTCTACAAGTCTCAACGGCAAGTGTGAAAAACTTTTCAAGAGAGCTGACCATCTCCCTGGGCTCGTGTGCAGCAGTCGTTTTTGAGCTATTTGATCCCGTACTAGGAGATCAAATACTCTTTCTAAGTCGACGACAAATTGCTAGAATCACTGAAATGCAGAGAAACCTTGCTCTTGTAGGGCGTTCAACAGGATGAAGTGGGGGAGGGGGTTCTTGCCCGAGAAGTTCGCCGTTGTACGTGCATTATCACTGACCCGATCTGACTCAGTTTGGAAAGTCATCTCACATTCAGCAATAAAGTTTCTGCAGTCGTCGGGGTCACTAGCTAACCATCAGACGAACGCACGTTTCAGGTCCAGAAGCAACCAAAGGAATCGGGAAATCTAGGCTGCGATTGGTGAGATAACAATTGATGATATGGAGGAGGTGCTGGTGATTGGAACTAGGACTGCTCTGGTGGAGAGCTATTGAATAGTGTCTATGAGATTGCAGTTGCTACCACCTGTTTCTGGTATTTGTTATGCGTTGCTGAAACACCATTTCAAATGCAGACTGGGGTGTTTTTCAGTTTGGACTTTGCTTGCAACTCTATGAGCAGTTGTGTCTCTGCGAGAGATACATTTGCCAACCCAACCACCTCTGAAATTAACTTCTCCTTCACCTGATTAACGAAAGCTTGCCACTCAGCACCACTTCCCAGCCTTCTCATTCTCATGGTAATCAAGAATCGATCGATCTCTGCTTTAAGTATACCCAACTACCTGGCTTCTACAGCTGCCTGTGGTATCAAATCAAAAATTCACTTGCCTTTGCCTAAAGAAATTTCTCTGCTTCACTGTTTTAAATGGAAGCCTAGACTTCCCCACAATGCGAAATGTCATTTCCATCTCTATTCTATGTAGGCCTTTCAACATTCGAAAGGTTTCAATTAGACCTCTCCCCACCCCATTGTTCTCACTTTCAACACCCATAGTTACCAAACGTTTGTTGTATGATAACCTTTTAATTTTTGAAAAACTCCTGCTGAAACTGCTCAAATCCTCTCTTATATCAGCACATCTTTTCTTAGATGAGAGCCCCAAAGCTGTTCACAATACCCAAGGTGAGGCCTCACCAGTGCTTTAAAAATACTTAGAGTTATTTCCCTGTTCTTGTATTCTAGACATCTTGAAATGAATGCTTACATTGCGTTTGCATTCCTCACTATTGACTGTACTTGCAAGTTAACCTTTTGTGTGTCTGCTCAAGGACTGCTAATTCCCTTTGCATCTCATATCTTTGGATTTTCTCCACATTTGGAAAATCCTCAGTTATTCCTACTATGAAAGTGCATGACCATGCACTTCCCAAAGTTGCATTTCCTTTGCTACTCTCTTGCCTAGTCTCCTAATCTACCTAAGTCCTTCTGCAGCCTACCTGTTTCCTCAACACTAACAGCCCCACCACCAGTCTTCGTATCATCCACAAGCTTGGCAACAGGGCCATCTATTCTATCCTCTAAAACATTGATATTCTGTGTAAAAAGAAGCGCTGGCAGCAGTACCCCTAAGGAACACCACTTGTCATTTTCAGCCAAACAGAAAAGAATCATTTTATTCCCACTCACTGCCTCCGACCAATGAGCCGATGATTAACCGTGGCAGTAACTTTCCTGTAATGTCATGTGCTCTAACTTAGTAAGCAGTCTCATTTGTGATACCTTGTCAAAGGCCTTCTGTAAGTCTAACATTTTAACATCCACTACATCCCCTTTATATATCATATGTGTAAGTTTCTCAAAGAATTCCAACAGGTTTGTCAGACTGCATGTTCCCTTAAGGAAACCATACTGACTTTACTTATCTTATCTTGTGTCACATAGTACTCCATAAGGTCATCCTTGACAATTGACTCCAAATTTTTCCAGTCACTGATGCCAGGCTAATTGGTTCATAACTTCCTTTCCTGCTGCCTTCTTTCTTTCTGCAAGTGAAGTCTACTTTTTCAGTCCTCTGGCACCATGCCAGGATCCACTTATTTCTGAAAGATCTTTACTAAAGCGTGCACAACCTCTACTGCTACCACTTTCAGTTGATCTGGTCCAGGTGACTTAAATACCCTTAGGTCTTTCAGTTTCCTGGGCGCCCTTTCCCTTGTATTAGAAACAGCACTCACTTATCTTCATTAACACCCTTCAACTTCTAGCACACTAATAGTCTGTTCACTGCTCCGTAGTCACAGCTGACGCAAAATACTCAACTTACTTAATCTGCACTTTCCATTGCCCCGTTTTCTATTTCTTCTGCCTCATTTTCTAGCGGTTGCATATGCACTTTCATACTTGAAATGCTTTTACAGACCACATTGGTATTATTTGCTAGCTTGCGCTAATATTTCATCTTTTCCCTCCTAATGTTTTTTTTTGTTGCTTTCTGGGGTTTTATAAAGTTTTCCAATCCTTTGTTTTCCCACCAGTGCTTGCTTTTTGTATGGCCCCTCTTTTGCTTTGATATTAGCTTTGAATTTCCTTTCTGCCGTTGTTGTACTATTCTGTAATTTCAGTATATATTTCCTTTTCGTATACATTTATCCTGCATCTTTTTCATTTTTTTTCTGGGTATCTGCTGCTCTGCTATAGTTCCTGTCAGCATCTCCTTACAATTTACTTTGGCTAACTCTACTCTCATATCTCTTTAATTCCCTTTACTCCACTGAAATACTGCTCCTTCATATTTCTTCTTTCCCTCTACCAAATTTCATGTTGAGCTCAAGCATATGTGATAACTGTCTCCGAAAGTTTTTTTTTAGAGAACCTGAAGCTCTCTAATTAGCTCCGTTTAATTCCCGTATAGCTGATCCCCTGTTTGGCTCAACGTCAAACTGCTCCTAAAAGCCATCTGATTGGTACTCAATAAACTCACTTTCCTGGTATCCATTTGCAACCAGTTTTTCCGAATCGACCTGCATGTTGAAAGCTTAGTTTTTCTTTTTTTTCCTGTTGTAATGTGTGGTTCAGAACCCCGCTACTGTTTCTGACGCCTGTTTATAATTTTCTCAGGGTCCTATTACCCCTGTTTTTCTGAACTCAACCTATAAGGCTTCAACAACTTCCGACCCTATATCACTTCTTTTTACAGATTTAATGCCAATTTATTTTACCAGCAGAACCACGCCACCCTTGTGCCTTTCTTCCACCACCCCTCCCCCCCCCACGCCACCCCCGATACAACCAGTAACCTTGGTCTTTCTGCGCCGAACTACAAACAAATTTCAGTTGCGATTTAGTGATGGCCGAAAATCTGTAAAAATGCAACTGGATCATCTACCTTATTTCTTACACTCCGTGCATTGAGATATAATATTTTGAGTGCTGTATTTGCTGCCCTTTTTTGATCCTGCATTCCTAATGTACTGATACTAACCCTGCTGGCGGCAATTATTTTCTGTCATCTGGCTGCACGCTATCTATGTTTTTTTTTTACCATTCGTCCTATCCTGGGTCCGCTTCTGCTCTCGTCCCCGTGCCAAATTAGATTAAGTACTCCCCAACAACTTTAACAAAGCTGCCCGCGAATATATTGGTTAACCCTCGGGTTCATGTGCATCCCGTCATTCTGAACAGGTGATATCTTCCCCAGAAGAGACCCCAAAGTTCCAAGAACCTGCAGCCTTGCTCTTTGGACCAGTTTCTCTGCCACACATTAATTTGCCCTTTTATCCTTGTTTTACTTTCGCTGGTGCGTGGCACAGGCAACTATTCGGAAATTACTACCCGTAAGGTACTGCTTCTCTGCTTTCTGCCTAGCTGTCCAGATTCTCATTTCAGGACTTCTTTTTTTGCTTTTCCTTCCTGAGCCATTCGTACCAATATGTGCCAAGGCTGCTCTCCCTCTGTCTTCAAAATGTTTACTTGTTACAAGCGTTGAAATAATTTTAATAACCTATATCAATTCTTTGGGTATTGACACATAATGTTGTAGAATGACTGTGTAGGTTTCCTCTGAGTGTTCTGGTTCGGCTTAGTAAATCATGGATGTGCTATGTTGCCATAGGAAGTATATTGACAATTGCAGGCTGCCTCCAGCACATCTCCAGACTGTGCTGGTTGTTGTTGCAAAATGATGTATTTCTCTGTATATGCGATAAAAGAAAGTTAATCTTTATCACTTTGAGTACATGCACACGAGCAATTCCGCGCCCCCCCCGCCCCCCCCCCCCCACACACACACAATTGTAATGCACGAATTGTTCTGAGGCAGCTGGTGCGGAAACGATAGACTAAATAGTTTTTATACGTTTATTTTCCGGATGGCAAGAGACAAACTGGACACAATGTAGGCTGTGGTAGAGCAATTGATCGGAAGGAAAATCCAGGCAATTCGGACTATGTTTCTAACCCTTTGCATGCCAACTTGGCTGAACACAGGAATACTTTTATTTATAGATGACAAGAAGCACTATATGAGGTCATTCTTACCCTCGGGCTTTAGGCTCTGTAATGAGTCAACCTACATCAAGGGAGCCGACTATTTGTGATAACTAGGGTTTTTTTTTAATACTTTTTCATTTCTCTTCTACTATTCGTATAGTTGGATATCTGTGCATTCGGAAGGCTGCTGTGACACAGTAATTTTGTTGGGATCAAAAATGTACTTAAGCTATTCGTGCTACTGCAGCAATGGATAACACAGAAAAAAAAATCAATCGTACACCTGTTAAGCCAAAACAGCGGGTAAGGGGTGGGGGAGGAGAGATAAGTAACAGTCCCGATTATTGTACTCATCAGCAGACGTTCAAACAACATGAAGGAATCGGAGATGCAGATATTTTTGCTAAATTTTTTATCAGCAAGTATTCCTTCGTGCCTAACTGACGAAGATTAATAGCAGGTCAGAACATAAACATCTTGTGTCGAGTGACAAAGCTCCAAATATCCTAAAACCATCTCAATCCCTTTTGACGTCAAACTCAAATTTGATGCAGTAAACTCCTGCTACTTATATGAATGGAACCACTGTCAAAAGAAGATTGATTTGTTAAACAAATAACGGTATTGAATCAGATAACCTGATTATGTTGCTATACATTGACAATGAAAGAAAAATAGCACGCAGCCGACAGAATGGAAGGCAAAATACATTGGAACGTGGAGATCGACTGTTGACATAAGTTAGACTGGACTTCACATCTCATGAGCTTGGTTAGGCGCTCCTTAAGAAGAAAATCACAATGGTTAATACCGTGAAGTGGAACAAGCCTGTGCTGCCACCTGCTCTGATTGCAACAAGGGAGAGAACCGGCCTGTCTTCTAAGTTTGCTTTCACCCATGACTCCACAGTTCTCTCGATTATGCAAAATAAGAAAAAGGATGTCATCCTTATGAGCACATTACATAAGGTTGCAGAGGTCAGCGCTCAGGAGGACAGAAAACCAGCCATCATACTTGAATACAATGCCAACAAAGGAGCAGTGGACAACCTTGACAAAGTAACATGCGCATACAGATGCACGAGAAGGACAGCTCGCTGGCCTCTCGGCATATTCCATGACATCATTGACATATCGACCTACAATGCCCTTGTCATATGGAGTGAGCTGAACCCTACCTGCAGGGCCCTTGTGACTCATTTTATGCAAAGGCAAGACCACCTTCCCTGCACAACAGCCTCATCAGCACTGGTAAGGGCAGGGCAGCGATCTGAAACTGGCCCTGGTCAACAACAAGTCCCACAGGAAGCCAACGCAAGGGGATAGAAGAGAAGGAAATGCAACTTCTGCTGTTTGCAAAGAACAATTATTCTTTTTTAGTTTGTTGGTTAAATGTTAGTTAATGTGTGAATAATAGTTAATAATTATAGTAGTAGATATATGGATTTTTTTATGCTATTGCAGTGAGGACCATGTTTGATGGTTGTAATTGTTATACAGTAAATGGTTATATAATAAACCTCACAGTTGCGGAATGTTCTTGCTACTTCCAGTTTCAATAAAATATATTTAAAATCATTATAGCTGTGATGTTTTCATGTCTTAGCTAAAATAGGACATGATATTGTCTGATATTAGATGTTTTTTCTCCATATACGAGTCGTGTAAAACCTAAACAATACACTCTCCCTTCTCTCTCAAGAACTATTACTGAAAATCACCCATTTTTTTAATATCAGATGGGCTATTTATACATTCTAAATAGATCTGTGGTTCAAAATTTGGTATAGACACTTGTTATTAGGAGATTCTTGGGCCGAGTCAAATCAAAGCAAACTCCGGAACCTCATCCTTGCTGAAAAATCACCAGTCTCATCATACTTGCTTTGTCTGTGGATTCCAAATTTGTGGAGTCATGTAATATCACAAAACGGAAGTATAATGTCCTTAATCTGGGGAGTGATACCAACGACTTGAAATGATGCGATACATCAGGGAATGGTAGAGCGGGAGCGGGTTATCGTCCCATCACGCAATCAATTACGCCCTGAGATCACTGCATGCATTCCCTGAGCATCATACTTCACCATGGGTACCGGTAAGGTAACGGCAGCGATTAAATTTAAGTGTCTCACTCTTGCTGAATGGAGTTTAACATTCCAAGCGAAATAGAGCACAGTAGTGTAGGGTACTAAATTTTTACGCAAGTGGGCTCTTAGCAGTGAATTATGCTGCGATAGTGGTAGCTCACTGGAGGAGATTAACTTAACTTCTGGAATGATGAAACACGGGGTTGCTTAACGGTTTTTCAATAACGGTGTAGTGCTGTCTTTAATAACAACAGCCGTTGGTCATCCTGTAGGTACAGCGATTGAAATATCACAAGGTTTAGAGTATGTAAAAGGGGGCACTCGTAGCCAGGTACGGAAGTTGATTAAGCAAACGGGGGAAGGGGTTGAAGTGACGGGAACGGGGTTTATGCCGCATATGCCGTATATAAATGGTTTTGGGTGCTGCAGGAATCCTGGAGGAACAGGGGAAATGGAATTACTATTCCTACCCTTTATACATTGTGTAGAAAGAACTGTCTGCGGAACAAGGAAGGAAGACTGTAGAGGAAGAAGGGCCCACGCCCACTGCTATTAAGCATTCCTTTTTTAATCTACCTCATTACTTGCATTCTACTCAGGATTCGCATCGAAGGACCGTTGCTAATGAACCCCAGCAGTTGAATTCGGGAGTTGTTCAGCGCCTTGTTGTTGGAGAGAGGGAGTCATTCCACTTGCATCGGTCTTCTCTGTAAATAGAGTGTGTATGATTTGAATGCAAAGAAATATGAGACGTGGCACACGCGTCAGTTTGCATTTGTGTGTGTCTGCCTGTGTGTGGGGTCAGTCGTTAAGAGACTCGGTGAATGTTTTTGCCCCAGCCCAGTTGACCTTTCCTTCTTATAAATCTGCTATTTCCGTTTGAGAAATTAACTGTCTTTGTTGAGTTTTTGCAGTTCCATACGAAATTTTAAATATCACAGCCGGCCTTTATTTGTGTTTTCATCTTAACTTTGTTTCTTATTTCTTGTGATTGTTTAGTCAGCTACATTGTTTCTTGTTCTCTTTTTTTTTAATCTATCCCTTACCTGAACTTGTTACTTTGTTGCTTGTTTCCACAGATAATTGTTTTTTCCAGACGACTTATTTCATACTGTCTGTATGAACTTTGAGTTGATGGAATAGAAATTTTGGCAGCTTTATTCCCGATTTTGAGATACCCGCATCTCAGAGGGAATGAAGTATGTGGGCAGAAACTCATCCAATTCTGCATTTTGGTGTTGCTAAGTATCAAGTGAATAATCAGAGATGCGTACCTTTAGATCTCTCTGCATTACAGAATGGTAAAGCAGTGGAAGTTGACTTGTGGTGGGATATCCTGACATACATTCCTAGGGGTGTGGCTTGAATTAGCATACTGGGCCACCCGGGCTAATTGTTGAATTTGTATGACGAATCCGTACTACATCCCGGAAGGGATGCCACTGATGTTGATTCCTTTCACATGTTGGGGAAAATTACCTGACTTTGGCATTCAGTTTTTGGCGAGTTGGGAGTGAGTAGTCTATTCCAGTCAAACTCAACACTGGGTATTATAACAGCCTTCAGAGACTTGAGCTCTGGTGGAGTAAGTGGTTTAAGCGCTGGCATTGCCTACGTACGATCTGTTGAATTGGAAGTTCCTGATTCATAAAAATGATTTCACCACCTGACTGAGTGTTGGTGGTCTGTTGTGTACAGGCACAGGGTGTAATCTGCATGGCAAGTGTTAGCAGAAACAGTATCCTGGGATGGCTGTGCCTATGCCAAATGGCAATGTGAAGCTGAGCGCTTGTTGGACGCTGAATGGCACTTACTGGATTTGCAGTTCTTAACCCTGCCCATGGTTCTATGCCATGGATGAGCACCTTGTTCATGCTGGTTGGTAAAAGGACAATAACAAAGGAAGACGGCTTTGAATGGTAGCCTTTCTCACCATGGTGTGACGAGACTGTCTCAGGATCAGGTTTTGATTAACTTAGATTACCTGCTCAACAAAAAAGGTGGCTCTTGTACTGTTATTAGTCAAGCATGCTGAACCTACCACCCTGAGGGGTCGGGTGACTTTGCTCACCTGGTTGAACATATCTCAGAGAATCAGCGTATAAGATTAAGTTGCAAAGCCAAGTCATTGTCCCTTACACTCCAGAGTGGGACTGGTAGCCTTTTGGGATACAAGGATGTCAGTAGACCACTGTAGCACACTGGGAGGTAACAAATGGCTATTCTTGAAAACTAGGGCATGAACCCAGATTTAGTGGTCCACGTAGGGACCAACGATGTAGGTAAGGTGAGTGAGGGGGTCCTGCTTAGAGAGTTCAGGGAGTTAGGAGTGACGCTGAAAGGCAGGACCTCCAGGGTGACAATCTCGGGATTGCTACCTGTGCCACGTGCGAGTGAGGCGAAGAATAGAATAATTATGCACATTAATACGAGGCCGAGAGCATGGTGCAGGAAGGAAGGGTTCAGGTTTTTGGATAATTGGTCTTTGTTCCAGGGACATTGGGATCTCTTTCGAAGGGACGGTCTACATCTGAACCGGAGGGGTACTAATATTCTTGCAGGAATGTTTGCCAGTGCTGCTCGGGGCGGGGGGGGGGGGGTTAAACTAGATGTGCAGGGGGCAGGGATCCAGATCCAGAGGGTTGGTCAGAAGGAGCATGGGGCTAAATGTGTAGAAGGTTTGGGTGATCTTGAGAAGGACATCAAAATTCAAGGTACAATTAGCCCGATGGAAGTTCAAGGAGCTGGGTTAGGTACAATAGACAGTGTTTTAATCAAAGAGAGAGGAATGGGCTAAGAATTCTGTACTTGAATGCGCGTAGTGTCAGAAATAAGACAGATGAGTGAAGCTCAGATGAAAATGGGGAACTACGATATTGTTGGGATAACGGAGACATGGCTGCAAGGGGATCAGGCCTGGGAATTGAGTGCACCAGGGTATACGTGCTATCGCAGAGACAGAAATATGGGAAGAGGGGGTGGGGAGGCCCTGTTAGTGAGGAATGAGATTCAGTTAAGCAAGAGGTGACTTTGGAACAGGGTAAGTAGAGTCTGTGTGGATTGAGCTGTGGAACAGTAAGGGTAAAAAGACCCTAATGGGTGTTGTGTACAGGCCCCCAAACAGTAGGGTGGATATTGGATACAAGTTGATTAGGGAGTTAACATTGGCATGTGCTAAAGGTAATGCAGTCGTTACGGGAGATTTCAACATGCAGGTGAACTGGGAGAGTCAGGTAGGTACTGGACCCCAGGATAGGGAGTTTGTGGAGTGTCTAAGGGATGTATTTTTGGAACAGCTTGTGCTTGAGCCAACCGGGAACGAGGCTATTTTGGACTTGGTGATATGTAATGAACAGGAATTGATAAGTGATCTTGAAGTAAAGGAGCCATTAGGAAGTAGTGATCATAACATGATAAGTTTTAATCTACAATTTGAGAGGGATAAGGGCAGATCAGAGGTGTCAGTGTTGCAATTAAATAAAGGAGACTACGGAGCCATGAGGGAAGAGCTGGCCAAAGTTAAATAGGCGGATGCCCTGGCAGGAAAGACAGTGGATCAGCAGTGGCAGATATTCTTGGGGATAATACAAAAGATGCAAAAGCAGTTCATTCCAATGAGAAGGAAGGATTCAAAGAGGGGGAAGGGGCCACAGTGGTTGACAAAGGAAGTCAGAGATTGTATAGCATTAAAGAAAAAGAAGTATGACAGGGCTAAGATGAGTGGGAATACAGATGATTTGGAAAGTTTTAAGGAACAGCAAATCAACTAAAAAAGCAATACGGAGAGAAAAAAATCAGGTATGAGCTCAGTCTAGCCACGAATATAAAAGGGGATAGCAAAAGCTTTTTTAGCTATGTGAAGAGAAAGTGGATAGTTAAGAACAATGTTGGCCCCTTGAAGAATGAATTGGGAAAAATTGTTATGGGTAACAGGGAAATGGCAACAGAATTTAATGCGTACTTTAGATCTGTCTTCACCAGGGAGGACACATGCAATCTCCCAGATGTATGGATGGGCCAGGGTCATAAGATATCAGAGGAATTGAGACAGGTTGACATTAGGAAAGAAACTGTAATGAGTGGACTGGTAGGACTGAAGGCTAATAAATCCCCGGGTCCAGATGGTTTCCATCCGAGGGTTCTAAAAGAGGTGGCTCAGGAAATTGCGGATGCATTGGTAATCATTTTCCAATGTTCCTTAGATTCAGGATCAGTTCCTGAAGATTGGAGAGTGGCTAATGTTATCCCACTTTTCAAGAAGGGAGGGAAGGAGAAAATGGACAACTATCGCCCTGTTAGCCTAACGTCAGTCGTGGGGAAGATGCTTAAGTCCATTATTAAGGACGAAATAGTAGCATATCTTGATGGCAGTAATAGAATTAGGCCGAGCCAGCATGGATTTACCAGGGGCAAATCATGCTTGACTAATCTGTTGGAGTTTTCTGAGGGTGTAACAAGGATGTTAGACGAGGGTAAGCCAGTGGATGTTGTGTACCTAGATTTTCAGAAGGCATTCGATAAGGTGCCACATAGGAGATTGGTGAGTAAAATCAGAGTTCATGGCATTGGGGGCAGGGTTTCAACATGGATGGAAAACTGGTTGGCAGATAGAAAGCAAAGGGTAGCAGTAAATGGGTGTTTCTCGGACTGGCTGGAGGTGACTAGTGGGGTACCACAGGGCTCTGTATTGGGACCACAGCTCTTTATGATTTATGTCAACGATTTAGATGAGGGCATTGAAAACTATATCAGCAAGTTTGCTGACGATACTAAACTGGGTGGCAGTGTGACATGCGAAGGGGACGTTAGGAGAATACAAGGAAACTTGGATAGGCTGGGTGAGTGGGCAGATACTGGGCAGATGTCATTCAATGTGAATAAATGTGAAGGGATCCACTTTGGAAGCAGGAACAAGAGGGCAGAGTATTGTCTGAACAGTGTAGAGTTAGGTAAGGGAGAAATGCAAAGAGACCTAGGAGTCCTAGTTCATCAGTCAATGATGGTGAATGAGCAAGTGCAACAGGCAGTGAAGAGGGCAAATGGAATGTTGGCCTTTATTACAAGGGGAATTGAGTACAAGAGCAAGGATGTCCTTTTACATTTGTACAGGGCCCTGGTGAGACCACACCTGGAATATTGTGTACAGTTTTGGTCTCCAGGTTTAAGGAAGGACACTCTGGCAATTGAGCAAGTGCAGCATAGATTCACTAGGTTGATTCCTGGGATGGCAGGGCTGTCTTACGCAGAGAAATTGGACAGATTGGACTTGTACACGCTGGAATTGAGGAGATTGAGAGGGGATCTGATTGAAACGTTTAAGATAATTAAAGGATTTGATAGGATTGAGGCAGGAAATATGTTCCAGATGTTGGGAGCGTCCAGTACCAGAGGGCATGGATTGAGAATAAGAGGTCAGTTATTTAAAACAGAATTGAGGAAGAGCTTCTTCTCCCAGAGAGTTGTGGAGGTGTGGAATGCACTGCCTCGGAAGACGGTGGAGGCCAATTCTCTGGATGCTTTCAAGAAGGAGCTAGATAGATATCTGATGGATAGGGGAATCAAGGGATATGGGGACAAGGCAGAGACTGGGTATTGATAGTGAATGATCAGCCATGATCTCAGAATGTCGTTGCAGACTCGAGGGGCCGAATGGTCTACTTCTGCACCTATTGTCTATTGTCTTTTGTCTATAAATGGATGTGCAATATTGCGTATTTTACTAAGGTGCTTCATCTGTAACCTAAGAGTTCGCACTGGTCATACCAGAGTGCGGCTTGGATCATCACATTCGCAACTTTCGAGGGATGTGTGGGTCCTGCGGAAGGCGTGGCTTATTCCGGTTGGCAAAGATCGCTTCCGTTGTGATTGGTTGTTTTACAAACGGCAGCTGCGCTTCCCATTGTTTAGCCGCCTGGTGTCCAGTTTCAAATATTATGTGTTTTCAGAGAGTACACGTATGTGGTTATTTCTCGTTTCCTTTGTTTAAGCCAAGTGGGAAAGTTTGCTTTGCTCGCGCTTTTTATTAAGTACGTTTGGTGAATGCATCATTTCTGAATATTCAGCTTTGCAGTTTCTGAAACATCAAGAACATGAAAGTTTGATCGAATTTTTACTGTTTGTGAAACAGTTTGGAATTCATTGTGCTTTTATTTTGAAGAAGCGACGGGACCGGACTTTAGGGATCGAATTGTGCCTTATAATTCATTGACTATAATCCATGTATTTCCTCTCTAAAATGAACTCCAATGATTCAATTTCTGTAATATGCGGAAGATGTTATGAGTTGTTTGTCATCCTCTGCCAGATTTTGCTGCACTATGAATAAACGACCACTCTAATGTAGTAGCCTAAGTGTTCCTTTTTTGCAATCCAGCTGGTTGTAATATATCACGATATGGTGATTTCTACGTACAACCATTAAGCTAAATGTTTCCTTCTTCGTGATGTTAGCTAGTGGAATGAGTTCGTCATCTATCTAACATACCCTCTCAGGATCACCCGTCAGTAATCTGATTAAACGAATCTGATATATCCGATTTATCAATTCATGACAGAAATTCATTATTACAGGAACGACCCTAATCCATCTCCACTGACAGCTTTCAAAGTCACTGCAAACGACCAAACCACCTGCAAAACAGACCAATGAATCATGAACTGTTGTTCTCTGTTAAATATTCACAGTCAGTATAAAACATCGTCCTTTCCCTTACTTGCTACCTTTCACTAGATATTAACCCTCTACCTCGAGTTATCCTTTCGTGGTGCGTAAACTCACATATTACATTTTTAATTCTGTTGTTCAGATTTCTATAACTAAATCTCTCTGTATCGTCTGCATACTTTAATTATAGATATTCGAATGTGAACTCCCACATTTTGATGTTGCGTTGAGAATCAGTACGTTAACCAAAAATTATCCTAAGAACGATATAAAAGCAGAAGTTACTGGAACCGTCTAATCTGCCTGCTTTGATCAGCCAAGCTGTTCAGATTCCCTCAGCTAATGTCGGAGTATGATGTCTTTAATATTCGGCCAAAGAAGGAACAGAATATAATAAACAATTTTGATCCGATTAGTTCGCACTCCACTCTCACTGACGGGGTGTACTTGAGAATTCAGTGAAATGTCAACGCGTTGTCGGGAAATGGTTGAAATCGGGATACAGACCAATTAAAAATGACAAAATGTAATAACCTTGCATTCGAATGTGGACTTTCCCTAACCCAAAGCTCCTTGCGCAGTGAACTGGCTACAGAAAGAAAAGAATGGAAAAGCAGCAAGGCGCCGAAATATAGTATAGTCAACTCAAAATTTCGGGGACTAGATTCTGACTGCAGGAGAAGACCACTGTCCGGTACAGTGCCGGTCCAATTTTCAAACACGTGCCTCTGAAAATTACAGCTGAGCATCGAATTAGAAGGAGGCAGGAATGGCATCAACACCGTTGAAAAAAAATGTCCCGATCTGATAATACAATGAATGAAGGAAGATACTTATCACGGCAATGTTTCCTCTGTATGCTATGGGAATGAAAACATACTTTCGAAGTAGAATTATCGAGTTAGATTACAATGGCTAGGTCAACAAATATGGATAACCAGTTACTTGGGGGAGCTGCTAAAGGATCGATAGGGATGCAAAATGTAAACATGAGGCAATGGAGTGAGTGGACTGCACAAAGGCCAGTGAATTTTTTTTGCTAATTATCTAGATGAGGACATTGAACGTGGCGTGCTTAAGTCATGGACATGCATATTACTTAGGTAAAAGCTATGCACTCGTCACTGTCACGCACAACCCACTTTCCCGCTCCACACCATCACCACCGATAACAAAATGCAACCCTGTCTCCCAACTCTGACAGCTATTGGTCTCTCCCACAAATGTCAGCTGAGCAAGTGTCACTGTTCTTCTTTATGAACTCCAGTTATTGACTTACATTAACCACCCAATCTCCTATCCTCACTCAAATCTCTTCTTCTTAACCCTTCTATTGCCTCGCACGACTTCATGCCCCTCTGCTACAATTACCGTTTCTCTCTTCCGCCCACGTTATTCTACTCTCGAATATCTCCAGTATCCTCTGCCCGACGTCAAATCAAAACAAACTGCGAAACTGCAAAGCATCTCCAAATTTCACCAATCTCACTATATATCTTTGCCTTCGAATTCCACTGAGATGATACCATATAATACCAGAAAACAGCAGCATAATGTCTCTAATCTAGGGAGAGGTATGAATGAGCTGGACTGCTGCGATACTGCAGGAATATAATTCAATGCCCAGAAATTCTTTTTGGGTGACCTCAGGTAAAAGGTCTGGAAAATACTTAAGAGGTCTAGAGCAACGACAAATCCCAATGAACAGAAGAAACAGGGTCCATTAGATTCGAGTTCCCACTCACCATTATAATTCCACCGGGGAAGTTCAATCTGGGTACCATTGATTGCAGACTTGAATTCTCTTGCCATCTTGTTTACCGAAATAGAATGAGGCCCTGAAACGCACATGTTTGCTTATGCTGAGAGTACAACATCAAAGCACGTAATTCAGAGCATGAATTATCAGTGTAACTGGATTTACAACAACATTTGTAACCATATTACAAGAGGGTTGTGAAAGCATTGATAGCAGAGAGGATTCACAAGGATGGGGTCAAGATCCATTATTTATATATTGGGCAAATACGGGAGAGATTGTGATATTTACCTTTGCCATAGGCAGAATGGGGAGTGGATGTAAAGGAAATTTAGTGGAGACATATCAACTGCAGAATGCGATTGTGGATTTAAAACAGAATTATCCGGTCTCTGTTTTCATTTCTCTTTACAAATTTCGTCACGATTAATTGAATTTCCAGCTCCTGCATTGTGACTTCACTGTTGGGAACATAGCTCGCTGTTGTTGCTATAAGCTATTCTCATCTATGTCACAAGGTCTCGCAAATGATGTTGGCATTGTTGAAACCTCAGTCCTAACACAGAACCGGAAAGGGGAAATGGAGATTTACAGCAACATTGCATTTCGAAATCCTAGTAAACGAATCACCTAGACTTCCCCTTGTACGCCACAGAAACCATTAATCCAAACAGCCTAGAATCCGCAGAGAGCAATCAAGATCCTACCTCACGAACTACAGAATCCCTTCACTGTATAGTGCCCAAATTTACACATCATTGACAAGCGAGTCTTGGGAACACAAATAACCTTAAGCTGCCTAAATCCTGTCTGACCCAAACTCTGGCGCCTGACTCGCACGTCTTGCTCTAGATACACCACCTCATTCTCTTATCCACAATCACAGTGTTACAAGTAAACGGATTGATGAAATGGGTAACATAAAATAATTCATGTTTCAAGGCATATAGATGGATGGGCACGTAATAGTCTTGGATGGGCATCAGCGAAATGAGAATTCATAAGGCTAGGATGGAGTAGGGACGTCATAGATTAATTGAAAGTCATTTCAACTTGTTGACAATGTCACAAAAAGAGGGGAACAGCTTCACGGGAGACAGCATGTGTCATTATGTTGATATACATCATTTGATCATGGGGAAGGGGAAACTTAATGAAGCTAAGCAGTGAGCAGGACAGACACCAACAGCAACAAGTGATGTGAAGTCCTGGATAATTTTTCCCAAAGCCCCAGTGATAAATAATGTTAATAGGGGAAATGTAACGTTATCAACTCAGGGTGAATGCTGTCAAAATTGTATTTGGCCGATGTCACAAAAGGAAGCGATGATGTTGTACCTTGGAGTCGGAGGATGGAATCATGAGACCGTGGCGAGCCATCATTTTGAAGACCCCGTTATCCTGGACTGTTGCAGCAGCATTCAGGGTACTGAACATAGCTTCCCTCCGACATAGTAGATAGAGTATGAGCCCAATTAACCTGCATCTTCCACCTCTGCTCAAGCATAAAGTTCTCAAATTTTATCGCAGAAGCAATTATATTTAGTAAATGTCCTTCACAATTTCTGCCACTTTCAGCAACCTGTCACTATCAGGAAAATATTCTCTATTCACGTTTCCGAATTGTGATCGGACAGTTGCATTTCTGATTGACAGGTCTGCTGTTATGTCTCAAAAAAAGACAACCCTTCTTTCAACACGTTCTGATGCAGCCATTGAATATTCAACGACAAAACCTTCACCTCTTCCCTTCCCAAAATCCAGTAAAGCAGGGAGAACTATGTGGAGGAGCTGCGACTGAAATGCACTTCTTAGCACTTGAATTGCAGTTACTTAATTTGGAGTTCAACGAGTGGGCTTAATTGTATTGGAGAATTGAAATGGATATTAGGTGAGTGCTTTGCGGGACAGAATAACTCAGTCCACAGACCCTTCCCAGACCCATTTGTCATTGGACTCCTAAGTTGTTATAACATTGACCAGAGCAAGCAAAAGGAACCATCCCTCGTCTCCTGTCTGTACACCCTGTAGCCTCCCGCACTCAATATTGATTTGTACAATAACCAGTAAAAGTTTTCTTCACCTTTATATGGAAAGTTTACAATCATATATTTTTGATTTTGAATTTGTCATTCTCATCATTTGCAGATTCACTACTGGGATACTTGATTAGTTTTGCATTTCGCAATGATTTATACCCTTTTGGGCGTTTCATTGCTATCCTCTGGCCGCAATGAATCATTGGAGTCCATGAAATACTCGGGTGAAAGCTGGACTTGTCCTATCACAGAGATTTCATGTTTTTCACACCTTATCTGAAACTTGATCGTGATTTCCCCATTTCCCAGTGAGGATGAATGGTCTTCAGGAAGGTATATCAAATATGTTTCTGCTTCCCCGAATGCAAGCTGACCCAGTATCCGTTTCGAGCATTTTTCTGCTTTTACTTTGGGTTTTTAGATTCTAATGGTACTTTAATCCCAAACTTCAGTGCCTCTGGAGCAGGGTTTTGGAACAGCTTGATCAGATAGGCAAAGCGATCATGTTGTGCAGCACGGATCCAGGCTCCAGTAATATGCCATCCTGGATCTGCTGACATCAATTGTTTGGGGTCTTTCCACTACTGCAACTTTGATATCCCTCCGGCTTTTCACATCCCACAACAGTACGTCACAGGGCACGGGAGAAAACCTGGAGGAATATTCATTATTCTTAGGATGTGTCACTTCTACAATGCCAACTGATGAAAGTGATATTGATGCACTGTAACATTAAATACATGAGTTATGGTTGCATCACTTAGGCTGTCCACCACTGACTAGCTGAGAAATGAATAAAAAATGCAAAAGAAAGTGTCGTTGAGTTGACAATTCATTGACCATCGTTAATGCTGAATTCTACTTTTCTGAGCATATTCTATCGCCTTCTACGCAGGAACTCCAAATGAACGTAAAAGCTGCTCTCATTCAGCCACCTTTGAATTTATCCAGCTACATTGCTAACATCTAGTAGATTGTGCATACCCTAAATTAGTTCACATTTTTAGTGTCAACGTCCCTTATTCAAGTAATCTTACCCCATGTTACGGCAGTGCCAAGCGCCACTATGGATAGTATGATAGAGATGTCCATGAGAGTGTAGACGATTCGGGGAGATTGCTTTCTTAGCATATTCCTCAATTTCTGAACACGGCACTCTGCAAAATGCCAGCTACAATCATTACCTGAAGTACAAGAAGAAACCGAACTTTGAAGTAGACTGCAAACTTTAAACATGAAGGGCTGATTGTCCAGCAAACATGCCTCAGTCTTTAAAACCTAATAGAAAGCAAAGAAATCCGAACTGTGCAGGCGAAAACAGAATTTCGCTTCTCGATGAGCTCAATGCCTCCTGTGCTCACTTTGGCAGTCAAACCATTGCAGTCCATCATCAGGTATCTCCGTGGACAGGGCCTTCTTACTTCTCGCTGCTGCCAACAGGAAGAATGTACAGTCACCCCTTGGTTCAAACCACTAGGTTTGGGAAGGTTATTATCCTTCAGCTATCAGGCTCCTGAACCAAAGAGGATAATGGTACTCAACTTCACTTGTGTCATCAGTGAAATGTTAACACAGCCTATCGAGGCACTTTCAACCACTCTCCATCCCATGCATTTCAGGTTTGCGACAATTATTGTTTAATTATTATTATTATTATTATTATTATTATTATTATTATTATTATTATTATTATTATTATTATTATTATTATTATTATTATTATTATTATTATTATTATTATTATTATTATTATTATTATTATTATTATTATTGTTGTTGTTGTTGTTGTTGTTATTATTATTATTATTATTATTATTTTAAATACTTGAATATATTCTTGTCTTACACTCTGTTTGAAAGCCCAAGATGGTGCGACCATGCATTGAAACTATTATGGTTATTATTCTATTATAGATTTATTAGGTATATTTGCATGAACATGAAACTCAGGATTATATTGTGATATATATGTACGCTGATAAGAGAAAGTTCCTGGAAGTTTTCTGCAGTTACACAAAACAAACACATCCTTTCATTTTCTCAATTAAGCCAAAAGTCTAAGAAAGTTCACCAATTTCCTTTTTCTTTATTAAATCCATATATCGCTCTCGAAATCTTCACTTCTAATGACTGTAATACTTTAAGAATTCTAAGTTACTCACTGGAGTTGAAAAGATTGCAATAACTATTTTCCTATTGATGTTTACCAAGGTTAACTGACATTTGCCTCCAGTTTGTTCCAGAAGAGTAATTACGTACATCGATTTCAGCCCTAACAACATAAAAAAAACATGCTATTGAATTGATTTCAGAGAACTTATGTCAGCAAATCTTTGTTATCAGTCGAAATAGCTGATACCTTTTCGCGGGATTACAAGCCAAGTTCAAGGCACTTGTGGCAATAACTGCCTCCTCCATCTCTTGGTGTTTGATAGCCTTCATAATTTTGTTGTTTTTTTTTGTCCTTGTGACTATTAATTCTGGCACACACCAACATTTCTGTAATCTTTCCCATCACCGAGATTAAACTAACAGCCCTGTGATCCCGGGGTTTATACTTCGTGCATTTTATTTTGAGTCAGGGAGGATTATTTGCTCGAGACTCGAGTCATCGCTGCAGCTACAGCTGGGATTTTCGACTCAGTCAATTTTCGCTCTATTCAGTACTCCCAGGTAGACAGATAGGGCGCAATTCTGCAGGTGCCATGATCCAAAAAGTACAATCACCGACAACACATCGAAGATCTCTTCTCGACAAGGAAATCAGGTATTGCAAATAATAGGCAATCTACCATTGCTCCAGTTAACCGAGGCAAAAAGAATAAAGAAATTTGTCTGTTCTACTTCATTATCCTCTCTTTTTTTTTTCACAACGCTCCAAATCTCACTGACGCCTTTAATTTTAAACTGCCACAACATTGATGGCGAGCCTCAGACAATTCCTATCTGATAGATTGCTGACCGCTTAAGTTGTTTCCCAGTATATTACTCTCATCTGCAATTAAAACACAGTTATAGCGCAGCTTTGACTCCATTTGCTTAACTTCTGTTAGTTCTGTCATCAATTTAAAGGATTAGAATTTTATGACAGCGCATGCTTCAGCCAATCGGAAATACTACTTGTACTGTGATTAATCTACCCGAAGGTGTTGCTGATTTCCAAGTCAAGAATTTAAATAGAATTAATTGTGAAGCGGTGGTTAGATCGCTGATACTTACCAGGCTTCAAAGTTTCTCCTGCACGTTGACGACTGAGAAGATTTTCGATGTTCTGATAAGTTTCTTCAGCCTCCATGTTTTCAAGTGGAACAATTTCTTGTCCTGAACCTATGAGGCACAATAACAGAAGTCTAATTTTGTACTGCATCATTCAAAGCGAACTTTCAATACATATTGCAAAAGAAAGAAAACCTCACAACTGTAGGCAGTGTGCAACTGAGACGGATATATTTTAAACATTTCTTTTTGAAAGGTTCCAATATTATTGTCCTCTGTTTAGCATTGCTGAGGTTTAATAAGACGTTGATAAATTTTGTCACCCGAACGGTGTTGGTGGTGAAGCTGTTGCACTAATCCGGATTCTGAGTCATATATTGTTCTGAACAATGGAGGCAGTATCCGTGGGAGAAGGAGTTTATGCTGTTAAGATGACTTATTCTGTCAGACGATCCCATGCATGATATTAGATTGAGTTTGGATGCACTGATTTCGACTTAGTACTGAACTTACAAAAATGCAGAAGCTGGAAGTACAACCTAGAGGCAAGGAATGATGCAAATTTTCGGCAGCTCAGGCATCTTCTGCGATGAAAAACACAAAGGTAATGATTCATATGTATTTGTCTGAGCTTCCGTTTTGTCAAAAGAAGGTTGCTGAGTCTCATCAAATACTTTATATAATTTCAACTGAGCACAGTTGCAGCCTTTACCAGTTATTACCTTCTGTGCCGTGGTGTGCTGGGTGAATGGGATCAACAGGGCTGATGCCAACTGGTTCTATAAACTGATTAAAAAGGCGGGCTCTATTACAGGAGTCAAGATGGACACACTGGAATTTGTGATAAGGAGCTTCCGGAAAATCCCGGCAGTTCTGGACAATAATTCTCACCCTCTGCATGCCATCTTGGCTGAATAGTAGAGTAATTTCAGTTGCAAAGAGAACTGAGCCCTTCCATAGAACGGTGTGCAGAGGTATGAAAATGTTTGGGCACCTTGCAAACTCAGTACTTAGTAGCAGCCCTTTGGAAAGAATCACAGCTTGTAAACGCTTTCTGTAGCCTGAAAAGCGTCTTTCAATTCTTGTGTTCTAGTTCTGTGTGATCCTTAGCCCTTCTTGCATGCACTGCTCTTTTGAGGTTTACCCAGACTTTTTATGATGGTTCGGTGAGTGGACTTTGAGGGCCATGGCAAAACCTTCAGCTTGCGCCTCTTGACGTAGTCCATTGTGGATTTGGAGGTGTGTTTAGGATCATTATCCTTTTGTAGAAGACATGAACTTTTTATCTTTCAGCTTTTTTTTTACAGATGATGTGATGTTTGCTTCCAAAATTTGCTGGTATTTAATTAACTTATTTTTTCCCTCTACCTGTGAAATGTTCCCCGAGCCACTGTCTGCAACAAAAGCCCAAAGCATGATCGATCCACCCCCGTGCTTAACAGTTGGAGAGGGGTTCTGTTCATAAAATTCTGCACACTTTTTCGCAAAAAAAAAATACCTTTGCTCATTGCGGCCATTTTAACTTCATCAGTCCACATGGCTTGTTTACAAAATGCATCAGGCTTATTTAGATGTTCTTTTGAAAACTCGTGACGCTGGGTTTTGTGTTGAGGCCGCAGGAGCGGTTTAAATCTGACTCTTCCATGAAGGTCATATTTTAATGGTTTCACTGCACAGTAGAACAGTGCACCAACACTCCAGAATCTGCAAAATCTTCTTGAAGTTCTTTTGCAGTCAAATGGGGGTTTTGATTTGCCTTTGCAGCAATCCTACGAGCAGTTCTCTGAAAGTTTTCTTGGTCTCCGAACCTCAACTTGATTTCCGCGATTCCTGTTAACTGCTATTTCTTAATCACATTACGAACTGAGAAAACGGCTACATTAAAACGCTTTGCTGTCTTCAAATAGCCTTCTCCTGCTTTGGGGACTTTATCTATTTTAAATTTCAGAGAGCGAGGCAGTCGCTTAGAGGAGCCTATAGCTGCTAATTGTTCGGACAACATTTGATGAGTCAGGGTATTTATAATGCTTTGAGTTTTGCATCACCTGGCTTTTGCTGACGATGACAGTGAACAAGCCAGAGCACTAACAATCTATTCAAGGTCTGAGACCTTAAATGTTGAATCTTTAACTTTATGACTTTTGGAGATCAGTTCATCTTCTACTCATTTAACTATTCATAGTAACAGAAATTTTGACCAGGGTGCCCAAACTTTTGCAAGCCACTGTACTTGCTTTATCCCTTACCCAGCCTCTCCAATTTCTGCAATGATCGCTCCCTCTGGGATCTTCTGGTCCATGCATTCCAGACTAATCTCCTTCTCCATGGAGGCGGGAAAAGAGCTGCACCTTCTCTTTCAGCTCCAGCCTAAGCTCCAAACAGTCCTCACAGATGACACAACAGTTAACTGCGAATTTGCTGGGGTCATCTAATGTTTGAGGAGATTGAACTTTAATAAGAACTGTGCAAGACTGTTAAGTAAAGTCCTCAAACTGAGCTGTCGCTGACACTGCGTTTCGGAAGAAGTAGCAACATTGAATAAATTGAATAAGTTTCAATTTATTTTCTTTCCCAGAACAAAGGCTGAGGTAAGCAGAAATGTTCCCGTCGCTTTTCTTTGGTTAAGATCCAGTGGCAGAGTCCATGGTAGTGACAGGAAACCCCTCCCTAGGCGCAGATCCCGAGGCGCTGAAGACCTGTGCCCCGATGTGCCAGAGCAGAAACTTGTCCAAGATGTAATTAGCAGGAACCCAAGTACGCCCCGTCCGAATCCCGGGGATTCTGGACAAGGCCCCTCATCTGGAACAATGCCAGATTGTGCACCATAGCACAGCGACAAATAAACCAAGCAGTAAGGAAGAGGAGATGGTGACTGAAGCGAATAGGGATGAAGTCACCGGCTTAAGCTGGGAATCTTGAAACTCTGGCTGAAGCTTCATTGATGACGGTAAGCGCAATCAATATGATGATAGCATTCTGCACAACGAATGGCTCCAACTTGCGTGAGACCAAGTTGTAGTTCTTAAGTTTCAAAGTAAGATCCTCGATGTTATCATTTTAGTCACACTGTTTGGGCTCAGCACCTAAGAGCATTCCGTTAATGTTTGTGAAGATTTGGCGTGATTTGGTTGCTTGATTTGGTAGTTCGTCGGCACGGACTACAAGGGCCGATATGGCCTGTTTCCGTGCTGTAATTTTTATATGGTTATATCTAAAATTTTGAAAAAAAAAACTTCTATACAACTGGTTCTATACAGCTTGGAATGGAAATGCCAATGGCCTTGTACAGAGAAGCCTACTTAAAGTAGTACATATGTGCAGTCCATTACAGGTAACACCGTCCCCACTATTGAGCACATAAACAAGATAGCGGCGCGACGCAGCTTGCAGCGGCTACCCCGGCGCTGATTATCTGTTGTTTGTGAAGTGGGGTGCCGTGCGCAATCATAATCGATTGAAAACGGATGTGGGAGCACGGAGGAACATCGGGAACAACACCAGGAAGACCTTCTGCGTTGCTGCTGCTGCTGTGAGGTCTGGGACTCTGCTGGGAAGAACAGGCCCCCAGTCCTTGGGGTCCGATGCCGATGGCCGCTGGCGGAGCCGTCTTCATACGCTCGGCAGAGGATGGTGCTCGGAGAAACTGTGCCGGAGGGGATGGTCGTCGGCGCTGAGGTTTGACGGAGCTTTCATTGTTTGCTGCGTCTGTGAGGCTGAGTCGGGCGGCGCCGTGGAAGTCCTTAGCGGAGGTATTTCCTTCTGCCGCCGGCGTGGTACGGCGAGTCTGTCGGGACCCTGGGGAATTGTGGAAACTGTGTGCTGATTTCTTTTGAACTTATAGTCCTTTAACATCTTTGGACTATTTTTACTGTGCCCATGGTTTGTTGCTTATCAATTATGCTATTGTTTGCACTGTTGTAACTTTCTGGTTCTGTGCTGGTCTTGTAGCTTTAGTTTTTGGTCTTGTTTGTCTGCTGGATTCGGAGCTCCTTTCTGGGGAACGCGCTAAAACGGTAGCGCGATATTAATACACAGCAGCCTCTCCGGACTCTGGATTGGGGATTGCCAAACGTTATGTGGATTTTCTGCTGTAGTCTGTTTTGTCATATGCTTTTGTGATATCATTCTGGAGGAACGTTATCTCATTTTTAACTGCATTGGATTTGTGGTTTCTAAATGATAATAAACTGAATCTGAATCTGAATCTGAATCTACATGAAATACTCCCGCAGGAATGCAGCAGCACTGTCGGGGAGAACCCTCCAACGAGGACATACTTTCTTCTAGACTCTGCCATCAAGAAGAAGATACAGGAGATGCAGACTCACACCACCAGGTTCAGAAACCGACATTACCCCTCAAACATCAGGCTCTTGAACGAATGGGTATTACTTCACTCACCTTGACTTACACCATTAATGAACTATGTCTCACAGACTATAAAAACACTTTCAAGAGGTATTTATGTCATGTTCTCCATAATTTTGCTTTTTTTTCACTTCTGTTCTCAGCTCAAACTGAGATATTGACATAGCCAAGCACACTCATTTGTCAATAGCCTGGGAGCTTTCAGACTTTCCTCGTAGTTTTTAGTATTGCAGCTTTCCGGAGACTTACTTAAGTATTGTTGTGTGCATTTCGTTGCGTAATGCGGTTGGGTAGTGAACTTGAGATGATACCAGTTGTAAGTACTAATATTGCGACAAAGTGTTCCTGTTAATGTTCCATCGTCTTTCAATTTCCTCCTTTAATCGGAATATTACTGGTTATTTTCACTTATTGATTTCTGTTTTATCTGTTTTTGGAATGGCTACATCTATTAAGTCAATACTTCTTGCTTCTTTGTTCTTTAATGCTATATCCTACCATCTGTAATGGTATAGGAATCGTCCAATCTGTAATAGTGAATCGTTCATCCTATAACTTTTAGGACTCTGATTCCAGAACTTGATCAAGCTTATAAACTCTGAGTCGAGCGTCCGAAGCTTCCTTGTCGACATCCAATCAGATTAGGTAGAGGGAATTTCTTCCATGGCGGATCAAGCTTTCTCATTGGTTATTTTTTTCTTCTATATAGACAATTTCTTCATTTCTTAATTATCATAATTTTAATTATGATTTCTCTGCTCAAGCTGGTAAAACGGGTGGTACAGGTATACCCAAACACTCTCATTAGGACTATTCAGATGGTTTTCAATATTGTGGCTTTCTGAAGATCTACTTAAACATTGCTGTGTAAGTCATTTTGTTTAAGCAATATGGCCTACACAGCAATGTTTAAATAAATCATCAGTAGGGGCTTCAGGAAGGCACCAGTTGTAGATATCACGATGGGACAATGTTTACCCTATCAATGTTCCATTGTTTTTCAATTTCCTCTTTTATTTCAGCATATTTCAGATCTTTTCATTGATTGATTTCTGTGTGTTGTGTATGTGTTTCAAATGTCTATATCCATTAAGTAAGTTGTTGCTTGTCTATCGTGTAATATAATACCTGGACAGTTATTGTTGATTCTCCTATCTGTATATAATGGATCAGTCATAAAATAATTTGTAGAAACCTGACTCTAACACTGGAGCAGGTATGTGTATTTGCTAAGGTATGATGTATTTTATGACTTTGTATTTTAAAGCAACCTTTTGGTAAGTAATGTTTGCCTGATGATTGTGCGCGTGCAAGTACTAAGATTGAGTTAATCCTTTGCAGGAATATAATGTGTTGGAATGTTTCTGGTTTCTCTCAACAACTTCTGCATCCAGTATCTTGAATTTGGTGGTCTTTTATCGTCTAGCTTGGATTTCGTGTGTGTGTGTGTTAATAATCAGTTCCTGTATTGCCTCAGGGAAAGTCTCTATTTCTGGTCAGATTTCTCCAACCCTGAGCTTCTTCGTCAACATTTAGTCTGCTCAGAATCTGGGCATGTCTTCCATCGAGAATCTATACTCTTCCATTGGTTAACTGTTTCTTCTACAGAGAGCCCGAGCATGCCTCCATCCTGAACACATGTTGAACATCGAGCCAACGGGAGCTTAAGGAGAGCAATGAAGTCGGCAGCTTTTTGTGAATGGGAGCACAGTCATCGGAAACACCATAGTGCTTCTATTTGAAAAGGCAAACAAGTGACAAAATCTGCCGAGAGATGGGACCGGGGGATGGGATGCACAGGCAGCAAGGAATGTGGACCAGTAGGACCCTGACGTGATGTTATGTTCTGGACACAACTGAGATAGGCAGAGACGAAATTGTGGACATCCTGGGACGTGCACACCCACCAAAACCGTCTCTTTATAAATTCAAGGGTTCGTTGAATTCCCGGGTGGCCAGCCAGACCAGAAGAATTATCCTTGCCAGAAATCTGGGGCAGACAATTACAGGAAGAAACGAACTGTTCGGATGACCCCCAGCTCGTCCTGGATCCAATTATCAGACCACCCTCACCTCTACTTCTATTCCCCAGATTAGAGGGGCAGCCATTCCCGAGCAAGGAAGGATGGGCATCGGAGTAATGTTTTCCTCAAAATTGCCAAACTAGAGGAGTGAGCAATAGCGCTTGTATTTTTGCTGTCAGAAAGTTAGGTACGGTGAAATTGAACCGGATATGAACCAGATGCGCATTGTATGTATCTGTCTTTGACGGTATCACCTTTCCCTGGAGATGTTCAAACTCGGAGGCAAGCGGAACAACAGAGTTGCAGTTCTTCACAATGTCCTTGTTGATGAGTCATTATTCAATGCATGGACCGAGCTGGACATCCTTCTTGTTCAATGAAAAAGACGCCCACTCCTGCTGGGGAGGTTGACGGACGGATATATTATAAGACTAATGCCTCCGTGGTTTATTATTCCTTGGCCACTGTTTCAGGACGAGAGAAAGGAAAGAATTAGCCACAAGGTGCATTAATATGGGGTAGGAGGTCATGAGTCACGATATGGCCGATATGGCGGCAGAAAGGCGGCATTCTTCTCACTGAAGTTATCAGGAATGTCAGCATATTCAACTGTAACACCAAACCGGTCCATACAAGCAGTTGGTACATGAGGCGATACGCTGACAGGGGTTTGGTTTAGACCCAGACCTGTAGACGGGCATGCCGGTACCCGATCCTGAAACGCCCATCGATGCGTTGGTTATGACGAGAATAGCAGAAAGCCCAAGCACTATCGGTAACTGAGGCCAGTCAACAAGATAGAAGGAAAGATGTCCCCTATAGTTCTCTTCTAGCACAAGCTGCCGAGTTGCTGTGGAAAGTGTATCCTGCCTGTGCACCAGAGGGCAGCCATCCAGAGCCTTGACATCAATATACTCTCTCAATTGTTGGTTGGAAGCTCCCCACCTTTGAGACAGAGAGGTATCCATGAGGATTCCTGCTGCCACGGAGTCAATATATCTTCGATGAAAAGATGGTCTGAGAAACCCATGACTAGAAAGCTGGGAGCATTACCGATTAGGAGAAGATACTTGCAGGTAAAATTGATCCTTCATAATTTCACTTTGTGCCCATGGGTATTCTCTTTTACCGAGCTCTTGGTACATGATGCCCGGGTGTCCTGGAGCACCATAGGAGAGGCAGTAACCTGTTTTCTGATGCTGGTTTGTTTCTGCTATGACAGGGGCATGCCTCACCCCCACTCCGCACCTGCTTGGATGCCTCCGTGGACTGCGTACTAGGAAATGAAAGTGAACACAGACAGAGATCCAAAGAGGAGGCTCGGGGCATTCATTCATTCTCTCTCTCTCTCTCTCTCCCTCTCCCTCTCCCTCTCTCTCTCCCTCTCCCTCTCCCTCTCCCTCTCCCTCTCCCTCTCCCTCCCCCTCTCCCCCTCCCCCTCCCCCTCCCCCTCCCCCTCCCCCTCCCCCTTCCCCTCCCCCTCTCTCTCCCCCTCTCTCTCCCCCTCTCTCTCTCCCCCTCTCTCCCCCTCTCTCCCACTAGGTTTCCTGGTAACCAATTCAAATAGTCAAATGTATCTGGGCATCCCAGCCGACCTGTTCATCACGCACTCCAACCTCATGCTGAAGCACTGTGCTCAGCTCACGCTGGAAATCAGTGATGAAGATTCTGTCATTCAATTTCATCTCAGACACAAGCAGTTGGAACTTTACTGCATCGACTTCCACTGTCCCAGTCGCTTGGTGCAGGTCTAGGAGTCGATGGGTTGCCACATAATCCCGTACATAAAAATCACACTCAATCTTGAAGTCAATCCCCAATTGTTGTAGACTATGCTTCAGAGGAACTTTATTTTCATTGAGCGTTGTACAGTCTAAGATAATCAAGGGCCTTGTATCTATGTAAGCCAATTTACGCGCATCATCACTGAATCGAACTGGCTGGGCTTGGAATGTCAGCTCACCTAGGTAATGAAATTACTGCAACCAGCGGAAGATCAGAAGGAACTGGTTGGTGTAGCAATACTCATCCAGAAGTTCCTAGGGGATTAAGGGTATTAGAGGCTGAGGCTGATGACACTGTTAAGCCTGAGGATGCTGAAGCTTTGTCCCGACAAGGATGAGGAGTGGGAGAGTTTACCTCCCTGGGGTGAAGGCCATGTGTCAGTTTGCCACCACGGTGAAAGCAGACAGAAAACTAGGGGCACGCTTGAGCGGTGGATCAATTGGGAGCTTCTAATAACGCCATTCCACGGTTTACTGCAACTTGACTGTTCCGAAGAGAAATCATTTGCCAGATTTGAGTTCTGGGGAAGTGGCAGCTGCTCGGCGAGATGACCTGGGCATCGGTACCATTTGGTCAGCGGTCGAAGAAGGAGACATGGCTCAGGCGGAGAAGACGAAACATGCCGCAGTGCCACCTTTACTGAAAGAATGGTCTTGGATGGACCATAAGCCTGTTGGGTCAATGCAGATAGCTCTAACATTGTGATATCAATATTCTTAATATTTTGAATATTGTAGGAGTGAATACATCATCAGTTTACATTCAGAGCATGAATTTTAAGCTTCAATTCTCAGTAAGGAATTCATTGGAATGCATCTGAATGAAATAACTGTTATCAATGTGTTCAAGTATAGGAGCTGATGATGTATTTAATTTGAGAACTATAAATGTTTTCAAGTATTTGATTCATCTGCCCCTGCACTAAATTCTGCAATGAACGGAGCCTTTCGAGATTCTGGTGATGTTGTGTGCTGAGATTGAATGGAGCTACAAGATTAAGCTAACAAAATGATGCAACACTTATTTTCAAAATTACAGTCAGAATAAAAACATTTCTAACCCTCCACCACCCTAATTCAGAAGGAAAAAACATATCTGCTTGTGCTTACTTAATGTAGGCACTAGGCTACAGTATAACTTTCCCCTCATGCAGTAACATATTCACAGCTATCCAAAGTGGGTTTTTGAACAGAAAACACACACAGTTGATACTATTTAAAACCTGTTTGCTCTAAGTACCGTATACAGTCTAGCAGATACACACATACGCACGGTTCAGGCTTGTTAGAAACTGTTCTTCAATAGTCTCCTGTTCCAATTAAGCGGCACAATGTACCAAGCAAACAAAGGGAATCCTGGCAGAATTCTTGATTAGTGTTTTGCTCTTTAAATGTTGTCCCAAACAAATGGCTGGCCTGATTGTCCAATTTACTGGAAACGACCTTTTTTTGCAACAGAAAAATACAGCATATTTGCTCACTGCATCGTTTATTTCATTAATAAGCCTTGCTTGTTATGTGCCAGTCATTGTAAAAAGATGGAATGGGCTGATTTTCAGTGCAATTATGTGAAGTGGGACTGAATACGATGAAATTAGAGGCCAGCAGTTACCTACATTTGGAGATGCAGATCAAGTGTTGGGAAGACTCTGGGAGAAAAACTGAAGTGCAGCTGTTGGGGCAGTAGATTAATGGTAGGAGTGTGATGAGGGTGATAATAAGCATTTCAGTTATCTGCAGATATAAATCAATGTCATGGTTAATATTCCCTGCCAGGGGTCAGCAACCTTTACCACTGAAAGAGCCATTTGGACCCGTTTCCCACAGAAAAGAAAACACTGGGAGCCGCAAAACCCGTTTGACATTTAAAATGAAATAACACCGCATACAACGTTTTTTTTGCCTTTATGCTATATATAAACAAACTATAATGTGTTGCATTTATGAAATTGATGAACTCCTGCAGAGAAAACGAAATTACATTTCTGCATGCAACAAAAACATTTTGAACTCCGAAAAAAAGACGTTGGGTTGAAAGTTACTTTTAAGTAAAATACTCAATGTCTATTTGAGTCCTTCTTGTATTTATGAAAAACGCCGAACTTAAATTTTCCGCCAGCAGCAAACCAAAAATAACATCAGCCAGCTGTCAGCCTGAAAAATAAAAGGACTATTTCACTGAACAATGAAAAAATATGAATATACATAAAATAATAGGCAATTAAAATATTTATCGTACTTGGTTAATGGGATTTCTGCTCCTGGACCTCAACGCACAGCGTCTGCACATCAGGGCTGTATGACGTCACCTTCATCTTTACACAGGATCGCAAGCTGTCATCTGTGAGGCGTGCGCGATGTTTGTTTTTAATAAAGTTCATGTTGGAGAACACCTGCTCACTTACATATGTGGATCCAAAGATCGACAGGACTCAAAGCGCATACTTTTTAATGTTTACATAAATGTCTGGCATAGCATTCCATGTTTCGAACACAAGTTTGTCCGGTTTTGGAAGGTATTCAATATCACTCCATTTGTGTTTCTGAGCAAGAACGGCCTTCTGACGGGCAACATCTTCAAGGTCTGCTGTCAAGCGTCTAAACTTGGACACCCATATGTCTTTGTCGGCTATGTCGGCCAGCTCCATCTCAAGATCAGGTTGACTCACACCTGCCAATGCAGTCGTATTCAGTAGGGAAGGATCGATGCTTAAGGGAGTGACCGGGAAGGATAATGTGTTTTTTTCCTCTCTGAATTCACAGAAGCGTTTCCCAAACGATGTTTGCATTGCGATGATTGCAGAATGTAAATACTCCGAAATTATCATGTCGTGACCTTGTTTGAACTCTCTCAAATTGGGGAAGTGAGACAAAGTGCCTTTCTGTAAATCTCTGGCAAGCAATGTCAACTTGCGCTCGAATGCCAAAACATCCTCCAACATGTGCAGGGCTGTGCGTCCTTTCCCCTGAAGAGCTGTGTTCAGCGTGTTCAGGTGCGCTGTCATGTCTACCATGAAGTGTAGCTTTTCCAGCCACTCTGGCTGTTCCAGCTCAGGAAAGGTGAGACCTTTGCTGCCCAGGAAAGTTTTCACTTCTTCCAGACACGCGACAAAGCGTTTCAGCACCTTCCGTCTGGACAGCCAGCGATAAAAACACGTTGTAGCGGTGTCAGTAAACTGCAGTCAAAGATAGCTTTATTCGAACTAAACAGCCTTGCTTTTAAGCCTCCCTCAACCCAGCCCCCATGGACGCAGATGCTGCAAAAGACACGTACTCACAAACCCCCGTAGGCTATCTCCCTTAGCCGGAATGCTGGCTAATTGTGAGCCGTTTCGGATGTGCCAGCCACACTTAGATTGTACAAGATCACCATAAACTTCAAATTTAGAATTACATTTCAAAAGCTAACAAACTAACATAAAATACATTTTAATTAAATACTGACCAATTATTTCCCAAAGCCACAGGGAGCCGCAGCACAGAGGTGAAAGAGCCACAAATGGCTCGGGAGCCGCAGGTTGCCGACCCCCGGTCTAAGAGAAAAGTTGGCCCTCAATTCAGAAGTTGCTTCTGAGGTCACAAAGGTAGCTTGCAGCAGCAATTATTGGCCCTTTATATTTTCCACTTCAACATTCCCTGGAACTGTTACCTTTACTTGTGGAAAAATGATTTCATAACGAAGATATTAATGCACTTAGACTTCTAGGTAAATCTGCTTAAATTTGTTAAAGACTTAGTATAGAGACAGTGGAAAGAATCACATCCTTTGCATGTTTATAAATAAAGCAATTATTTAGCTGTTACTAAACAGTCAACTGAGTTCATAGGCTTTTTTCTGATTTTGTAGCTGAAATCCAGTAGAACTTTAAAATAACAGTTTCAATTTAACAACGTAAGCATTACTGCTTTGAAAAGTAGTCAAGATTATTTTAAAGGCAAACATTTGTGTATTTTCGCAGTTTGTTTTTAGTCTTTATTTAAAGAGGCAGAAAGCTGTTGATACTTTGGTTAAAATCTGTTTGTGTGGTGATTTGCTGAAGGATACAAACACATTAATACTGAAGTGAGAGATGGTAATCTAATGTGAACCTTGCACCCCAGAGATGTTACAGCTGCAACTTTTTATCTCTAAGCAATTTATCCAGGATAGAGAAGGGGCAGAATTTGAGAAGATTAGAGCTTAGTTAGTTATTGGAGCTCAAGGTCATCACCTGAACTTCCAGCTGGGTTCTTCACAGACCTCTGGGTCTGTGATCAATTAAGTAATTTCATTTTATCTAGAACTTGCCTTTGTTGTTGCTGGCTTCTCTAGTTTTCATTCATTGGAGTTGCCATTCTCTCCTTTTCATCTATCTCTTGCTACTCGCACTTCCACCAAATCATTTGCAATGGACATACATTTGCTGCTATCATTCAGCTATAACCATTACGGTTTGCATTATGGTATCTCTTGCTCTTTGAAGGAGGCCCTTTTAGGATTGATGACTCCTATTCCATTCTGACATAAGTGGTGAGGCCAAAATCAGAAGTGACAGTAGTGCAGAAGATGCTGGCAAGACATCAGGTTAAGAGTATGGCACATGGTGTACAATTTTTGTCATTTATCCTGGCCTTCTACATGCTCCCATCAAATGGACTTAATATTTTCAGTCTCACATGCTTTCTATCCACACTGCGTGATTTCGAGGAGATGGTGAAGAGGTTGCGCAGTTTTCCAATGAGATGGAATTTTTTATTCTGTTTTCCTGCGCCAACAGAGCACAGATCAATGCCTTTATTTGCAAGAATCTGGCAGGCAAATCAATTGCATGCTTTGCCCAACGAACTGAGCAAGAATATGTCAAGGTTTGGAAGCCTAAACTGAGTAAAGCCCTTGAGGAAGACGGAAGAAGCAGGATTTAAGCTGGCTGAAAAGGGCCATGAAATGCCTTTTTAAGTAGGATTACGGATAATTCCGAGGTATATTATACATCTCTTTACAAGAGTGTAGCTGGGGAAAAGGGAGATCCACTCAAAGACAAAGGAGAGAATTCATGTGTATTTTACATTTATATTCACCAAAGAGAAGCAAACAACTGATGACGAGATTAGGGAATGGCATGATGATATTCTAGAGCATGTCAATATCAAAGAAGAGGAGAGTTGGATTTCTTGAAAATATTAAGGTGGCTTTGTCCCAAGGACCTGATTGGGTCTGTCCCAGAATACTGAAGTATGCATGGGAGGAAATTGTTGGTTTTTCGACCAAGACTTTTAAAACCTCTTTAGCCATAGGTAAGATTGTAAAAGACTTGAGAAGAGTCAAAATTGTTCCTTTGTTTCTGAAGTGGAGCAGGGACAAACAGGGAATCTGTAGGCCAGTGGCTGGACAATCACTGGTGATGATGTAGAGGGGGAGGATCTACTCACATTTGCTGAAGCATTTGTTAAGGGCTTGCAGATGGTTCTCTCAAGAATAAAGGAGCAATTCCAAATGAGATTGGAGGCAGAATCAGATGCACATCAACACTCTTAAGGTTTGCAGGCCTTTACATTGAAACACAGAGTATAGAAAACCTACAGCATAGTACAGGCCCTTTGGGCCAGAAAGCTGTGCCAAACATGCCCTTACCTGAGAAATTACCTAGACTTTCCCATAGCCCTCTATTTTTCTGAGCTCCATATACCTGTCCAGGTGTCTCTTGAAAGACCCTATCATATCCACCTCCAACACCATCGCCGGCAGCCCGTTCCATGCACTCATCACTCTGCATAAAAAAAACCTAACCATGATATCTCCTCAGTACCTACTTCAAAGCACCTTAAAAACATGCCCTCTTATGCTAGCCATGTCAGCCCTGTGAAAAGCCTCTGACTATCTACATGATCAATGCCTCTCATTATCTCTCACTCCAAGGAAAAAAGGCCAAGTTCACTCCTACAAAGCAAAACATAACATCATGATTGGGAAGTTTGCTAAGGCTATTGAGGAGAGTTTAAGCTTGGATTGCTGGGGGTTAGGAATCAAACTGAAGTGACAGAACAAGAAGTGGTTGGCTCATAAATAGAGAAAGCTTGGATTCAGTGTGAGAGGGAGGATAGGCAGGAGATTGAGAAGAGATGCACTCAGACTGATGGTTTGAGATGTGTCTATTTTAATGCCAGGTTTGCTATGAACAAAGTGGATGAGCTTAGGGTGTGGATCAATACTTGGAGCTATGATGTTGTGGCTATTACAGAGACTTGGATAGCCCAGGGGCAGGAATTGTTACCTTGAGTGTCAGGGTTTAGAAGTTTCAGAAAGGACAGTGAAGGAGGAAAAATAGGTGGGGGCATGGCACTCTTGAACAGAGATAATGTCATGGCTGTAGAAAAGAATGAAGACATGGAAAGATTGTCCTCGAGGCTCAGTGGGTGGAAGTTAGGTGCAGGAATGGGCCAAAAACTCTACTGGGTGTTTTCTTTAATACACCACTCATTAGTAACAGGGATATTGAGAAGCAGATAGAGAGAAAGATTCTGAAAAGGTGGAATAATAACAGGGTTGTCATGGTGGGAGATTTTAATTTCCTAAATATCGATTGGCATGTCCCTAGAGCGAGGGGTTTAGATGGAGTGGAGTTTGTTAAGTGTGTTCAAGAAGGTTTATTGACACAGTATGTAGATAGGCCTACAAGAGGAGAGGCTGTACTTAATCTGGTATTGGGAAATGAACCTGGTCAGGTGATATCAGTGGGAGACCATTTTGGAGATAAGGATCATAACTCTGTCTCCTTTACCACAGCATTAGAGAGGGATAGGAACAGAAAGTTAGGAAAATGTTTATATGGAGTAAGGGGAAACATGAGGCTAACAGGCAGGAACTTCGAAGCATAAATTGGAAACAGATGTTCTCAGGAAATTGTATGTAAGAAATGTGCCAAATGTTCAGGAGATATTTGTGTTGAGTTCTGCATAGGTATGTTCCATTGAGACAGGGAAAGGATGGTAGCGTACAAGAACCATGGTGCAAAAAATGTTGTTGTAAATCTCGTCAAGAAGAAGAGCTTATGAAAGATTCTAAAAGTTAGGTAATAATAGAGAGCTAGAAGATTATAAGGCTAGCAGGATGGAGCTCAAGTGAGAAATTCGGAGAGCTAGAAGGACCATCAGAAAGTCGTGGTGGACAGGATTAAGGAAAACCCCAAGACATACTACAAGTATGTTACGAGCAAGAGGATAAGGTGTGAGCGAGTAGGACCAATCAAGTGTGACAGTGGAAGAGCATGAATGGAACTGGAGGAGATATCAGAGGTACTTAATGCGAATATTGCTTCAGCATTTACCATGGAAAACGATCTTGACGATTGTAGGGATGACTTACTGTGGACTGTAAAGCTTAAGCATGTAGGTATTAAGAAAGAGGATATGCAGAAGCTTTTGGAAAGCATCAAGTTATATAATTTGCCGGGACTGGATGACAAGTACCCCAGACCACTGTGCAGGCGAGAGAGGAGATTGCTGAGGCTCTGGCAATGATATTTGCATTATCAATGAGGACAGGAGAGGTTCTGGAGAATTAGAGGTTTGTAGATGTTGGTCCATTATTAAGAAAGGAAGAAGAGGTAGCCCAGGAAATTTTAGACCGGTGAGTCTTACTTCTACTTCAGTAGTTGGGAAGTTAATGGAGAAGGTCCTGAGAGGCAGGATTTATGAATATTTGGAGAGGCACATTATGATTAAGAATAGACAGTATGGCTTTGTGAAAAGCAAGTCATGCCTTACAAACCTGATTGAATTTTTTGAGGATGTGCCGAAACACTTTGATGATGATAGAGCAGTAGATGTATTGTATATGAATTTCAGTAAGGTATTTGACAAGGTACCCCATGCAAGGCTTATTGAGAAAGTAACGAGGCATGGGATCAAATAGGAAATTGCTTTGTGGATCCAGAACTGGCTTGCTCACAGAAGGCAAGGTGTGATTGTAGATGTGTCAAATTGTACATGGAGGTTGGTCACCAGTGTAGTGCCTCAAGGATCTATTCTGGGATCCCTACTTTTTGTGAATTGTATAAATGACCTGGATGAAGAAATGGAGGGATGGGTTAGTAAATTTGCTGATGACACAAAGGTTGAAGGTGTTGCCAGAATTTACAACGTAACATTGACAGGAAGCAAAAAATGGGCTGAGAAGTGGCAGTTGGAGTTCAACCCAGATAAGTGTGTGGTGGTTTATTTTGGTAGGTCATATATGATAACAAAATGTAGTATTAATGGAAGACTCTTGTCAGTGTGGAGGCTCAGAGGGATCTTGCGGTCTGAGTCCTTAGGACACTCAATGCTACTCTGCAGGTTGACTCTCTGGTTAAGAAGGCGTATGGCGTATTGGCCTTCATAAATCGTGAAACTGAATTTAGGAGCCAAGAGGTAATGTTGCAGCTATATAGGACCCTGGTCAGACCCCATTTGGAGTATTTTGCTCAGTTCTGGTCACCTCACTATAGGAAGGATGTGGAAACTATAGAAAGGGTGCAGAGGTGATTTACAAGGATGTTGCATGGATTGAGGAGCATTCCTTATGAGAATAGGTTGAGTGAACTCGGCCTTTTTTCCTTGGAGCATCGGAGGATGAGAGGTGACTTGATAGAGGTGTATAAGATGAAGAGAGGCATTGATTGTATGGATAGGAAGAGGCTTTTCCCAGGGCTGAAATGGCTAGTACAAGAGGGCACAGTCTTAAGATGCTTGGAAGTAAGTACAGAGGAGATATCAGGGGTAAGATTTTTATGCAGAGGGTGGTGAGTGAATGGAATGAGCTGCCAGTGATGGTGGTGGCGGATATGATAAATCTTTTAAGAGACTCCTGAACAGCTATATGGAGCTCAGAGTATGGGCTATCGGTAACCATAGGTAATTTCTCAGGTAAGGATATGTTTGGCACAGTTTTGGGGGCCGAAGTGCCTGTATTGTGCTCTAGGTCTTCTATGTTTCTATGAATGGCAGTGATGTTTCACTCCCAGATGATCTTATGCTTGCTTTGAAAAGGAGAATAAAACTACAAATCTGAGGATCCCTGTCGCATATGGTGACTCTGTGATCTCTGTCTCAGAGGCTAACATAAGACTGTCTTTCATGAGGGTGAATGCTCGCAAGGCAAAGGCCCTGGTGGAGTACCTCCAACTGGCACTGGTGTTCAAAGACATTCAATCTCTTATTGCCACAGTCAAAATTTCTCCTGCACTTCAAAGGGCAACAATTAAAGCAGTGTTAAGAAGAACAGCATGAACTGCGTTAATGACTATTGTTCAGTAGCACCTACCTTGTGGTAATAAAGCGTTTTTGCAATTCATTTTTGCTGTAATAAACTCCTATCTCAGCAAGGACTTGGATCCACTGCAATTTCCATATCTCCACAGTAGCTCTACTGCAGATGTGATCTCATTGGCTTTTCACGTGGCCTTGGACATGAAACAATATAAATACATGAACAATATAAATACCTATCACAAGATGCTGGTTATTTACTACAGCTGTTACGTATTCAGGCAACAATAAATATATGATTTCTGCAAGGGTTTCTTATAACAAACAACACGTTTATTAAACACCGAAAACAAACCCCCCCATAAGTAAACAAACACTACCGTAACCGGAAACAGCTGCTGAGCGGCAGCCCAAACAGTTCATAAAGTGATATTGCAAAAACAGTTCTTAAAGTGATATTGCAAAAACAGTTCTTAAAGTGATATTGCAAAAACAGTTCTTAAAAGTGGCATTGCCGAATACAGTTCTTTAAAGTGGTATTGCCAAAAGTTCGATATGCTCACGGTCCATTTAAAAGGAGAGACTTCATAGGATGATTTAGGTTCTCTTTCACGTCGCTTGCTCCAATCCCCGACGTCGAACTTCCCACAAAGAATTTACGAAACAGAACGGCTTAAAGGCACTGACCTTTCCTTCCACACTATCCTCAATCCTTTCTGGTAAACCCAGGGATTAACACAAAGATAGTCAATGAAATCCTTCCAAATAAGGATCAAACAAAGGTCGCCCCCCCCCCCCCGGTTTCACCGTAGAAAGCGATTCTCCTCGATCTTTAACTTCCAAATTCCAATCTTCACTCTCCACTGTCTCGAACTAACAGGATCATAAAGAACCTGCTGGCAATGACCTTTTAAACTTTAGGCATTAAATAAAAACTTCATCCTTCAACTAAACTGCGTCATCACTTCAAACACACAGTGGCATGAAGTCAACCTGGCAAATCCAGCCACGAACTGCCCCTCCTCACATGGTGGGGTCTACCTTATATAACCTGTAAAAAAAAAACCCGTCACATGATCTCTACTGGCGGAAAAATGACATCATTCCACCATCACAAGACCATCACCTCAAGTCCAGTACAGCTTCAAACCCAGTCACATGACAAGGGCACCACTGTCATGTGTCACGAGTACGTAACACCTCCCTCCAAAAAAACATTTTTGGTCTGACAAGAACAAAAATTTTTAACAATTGCTTACAAGAAAAACAAAGGTATAAATTTTATAACATATACAATACACAACACCATCATATAACAGCTTATAACTCACAATACAGTAGGAGTGTTACAATTTAAAAAAAACCACTCCATAAAAAAAATTACAGTGTACATTCAACATCGAGATAGACAATCAGCAACCACATTATCTTTACCTTTAATATGAGTAATCACAATATTGTACTCTGGTAACATCAAATTCCAATTTAATAATCTTCTGTTTTTGTTTTTCATCTTACTCAGAAAAACTAATGGATTATGATCAGTGTAAACAATAAGTGGTTTTTGAGTTGTACTAACATATACCTCAAAATATTCCAGAGCTAAAACAAGAGATAACAATTCTTTCTCTATTGCCGAATAGTTTCTTTGATGCTTATTAAATTTCTTAGAAAAGTAAGCTACTGGATAATCAACCTCATCACCCTCATTCCTTTGCATTAATACTGCTCCTGCAGCCTCATCACTAGCATCCACAGCCAATGAAAAAGGTTTTCCAAAGTCAGGTGCCTTAAGCACAGGTTGTTGACATATCATTGTTTTCAATTTTTCAAATACTTCTTGACAAGGCACCATCGACACAAACTTCTCATTCTTCTGCAGAAGGTTAGTTAATGGAAGGGCAACATTAGCAAAATTCTTACAAAATTTCCGATAATATCCTACCATTCCCAAAAACCTTCTGAGAGTCTTTTTCCCCGTTGGAGTGGGAATCTCTAAAATTGCCTGAACTTTTGCCTGAACAGGAGCTACCTTACCTTGACCCAAAACATAACCAAGGTAAGTCACAGTGGCATGTCCAAATTCACGCTTAGCTAAATTAATAGTTAAGTTAGCTTTTGAAAGCCTTTCAAACAATTTCTCCATCACAATAATGTGTGCTTCCCAAGTATCATTTCCTGTCACTAAATCATCAATATAAGCATCAGTATCTTTCAATCCCTGAATCACAAAGTTAATCATCCTCTGGAAAGTACCTGGGGCATTCTTCATCCCAAATGGAAGAACATTATACTCATATAACCCAGATGGAGTTACAAATGCAGAAATCTCTCTACCTCTGTCCATTAATGGAACACACCAATACTCTTTCAATAAATCAATCTTTGTAAGGAACTTTGCTTTTCCAACTTTATCTACACAATCATCTACTCTAGGAATTGGATATGCATCTGTTTTCGTTACAGCATTCACCTTCCTATAATCCGTACAAAACCTAATCCTACCATCTGGCTTTGGCACCATTACACATGGCGAACTCTAATTCGAGTGAGAATGTCTAATAATATTATTCTCTAACATATATTCAATTTCTTTCTCAGCAAGTTCACATTTTTCCATGTTCATCCTATATGGATGTTGTTTAATAGGTTTGGCATCTCCAACATCTGCATCATGTGAAGCTATAGTAGTCCTTCTCGGAACATCTGGAAACAACTCCTTATATTTAAAAATCAACTCCTTCATCTGTTGTCTCTGCTCTAACTGTAAATGTGCTAATTTTTCATCAATATTTTCCAGAATGGTTGAATTTGGTAACCTAACAGAAACAATGTTGGATTTAGAATGAAAGTCAGATGAAACATCTATCATGTTCGTAGTTAAATCAAACTCATTCTCACTAACCACAACAGTCACAGTATCAGATTGTTTCTCAAAATATGGTTTCAACATATTTATATGGCAAAGTTGTGTTGACCTTCTACAATCTGGAGTTTTTACCACATAATCCACATCATTGATTTTAGACACAATTTCATAAGGACCATGAAATCTAGCTTGTAAAGGATTTGTCTGCACTGGGAAAAGAACCAACACCTTATTTCCAGGCTGAAACATCCTCATCCTAGCTTCTTTATCATACCAAGTCTTCATTTTCTCCTGAGCCAACTTTAAATTTTCCTTAGCTAAGCTACAAGCCTTATGTAACCTGTCCTTAAATTTCAACACATAGTCCAACAAATTAGTGTGTACTTCCTTACTAATCCACTGTTCTTTCAATAAAGCTAAAGGTCCTCTAACTCTATGCCCAAACACAAGTTCAAATGGACTAAAACCTAAAGATTCCTGTACCGATTCCCTTACTGCAAATAAAAGTAAGTTTATACCCTCATTCCAGTCACTTTTGTTTTCCACACAAAATGTCCTAATCATATTCTTGAGGGTAGAATGAAACCTCTCCAAGGCACCCTGCGATTCTGGATGGTATGCAGACGAAGTGATTTGCTTAGCTCCCAATTTATAAGCTATCTGTTGAAACAATCCAGACATAAAATTACTGACTTGATCAGTTTGTATCTCCTTAGGTAATCCAAAATAAGTAAAAAAATTTATAAGGGCCTTTATCACCGTCTTAGCTTTTATATTCCTAAGTGGTACAGCCTCTGGAAACCGAGACGAAGTACACATGATAGTCAACAAATACTGATAACCAGTTCTTGTCTTTGGTAATGGACCAACACAATCTACAATAACTTTAGAAAATGGTTCACCAAATGCTGGGATAGGTTGTAATGGAGCTACTGGTGTAACCTGATTTGGTTTACCCACAATTTGACAAGTATGGCACGTTTTACAAAACATCGCCACATCTTTTCTTAGACCAGGCCAGTAAAAATATTTTAAAATTTTGTCCACAGTTTTCCTTACTCCTTGATGTCCACCTAAAGGCACTGTGCTGTCTTTACGACAGTTATTTAGTTTATAATATTTTTGCTTAGTAATTCATTCGATAGTATTTTCTAGTTCGAATTAGAAGTGTTTAAAGTATATTCATTGCCTGTAAAATATATCGGCATGCGATGACGTCACATCCGGTTTCGCCGCGTCTTGTGGGAAAATACCGGTTTGAAATTAGCGCGAGGGTGGGGGCTTACCACGAGGCTCACCTGAGCAGAAGTTGTTTTGCAGGCATGAGAAATCACAGTGAGAGCAATGCTGTAAGTTAATAGATAATCGATATGTTGAACTAAGATGTTAATGCCGATCCTGTTAGAAGTAACGACGGTAGATAATGTTTATGCTTTCGTTGGTTAAAGAGTCGCGGATAGTTTGCATGGAAGTGTATTTAAAGTAGTCAATGGAGCAGGTAAACTCTCCCTGTATACTGCACCTTAGTGTAATGTAGTTATAGTCACCTTTGCAAGTATTTACACTTGAAATGTGATATTAAGGAAGGAACAAATACTGTATCAATCTTGTATTGTTTTATCAACAGTTTTCACCATATGTTAATGTGAAGAGTGAACAGTAAATGGTTAATCTTACTGCGATCTGGTTCTCATTGGCTGTGGTTTATCTCGACGTTGAATTCGACGTTATCAGTTACACGCGAAGGAGAACGTTACAGTGAAAAAGCGGCATTATCAGGTGTTTCAAGTGCTGCAATGTCAGCTCAATCCAGCATCAAGTCGACGCCGCCCAGTGACAAGGGCAGTAAACCGACATCAAGTAAGCCCACCCGGGCGTTATCAGGTGTTCCAAGTGCTGCAATGTCAGCTCGATCCGGGATCAAGTCGATGGCGCCCAGCGACAAGGGCAGTAGAACGACATCAAGTAAGTCCACACAGGCAAGAGCCAAGGCAGAAGCCGCCAAGGTGCGACTGCGTTACACCAAACAAGAAGCAGTTTTGAAAATGAAACAGGCCACCAGAGAAGCCAAAATCCAGAAAGAAAGGGCCGCCAGACAAAGAGAAGAGGCTGCCAGAGAAGCTGAAATCCAGAAAGAAAGGGCCGCCAGAGAAGCCGAACTCCAGAAAGAAAGGGCCGCCAGACAAAGAGAAGAGGCTGCCAGAGAAGACGAAATCCAGAGAGAAGGGGCCGCCAGAGACGCCGAAAAGGCCGCCAGAGAAGCCGAAACCCAGTTGGAAATGGCAAAAATATCGACAGAGTTGCAAGTGCTGCAGCTAGAAAGAGAAGAAGAAGCTGCCATGGCGGAAGCAGAGTACATAGAAGAACCTGAAGGGTCGCCTGATCTGACCGAAGTAAGATCTACTTTAGAAAGGACCAGACCGGAACGCACAAGCGACTATGTACAATATCAAACAGACTGGCAGGCTCGTCTCCCCTCTCCATACCTATTCGATAACTTCCCCAGCTACGGGGAAGAAAATTTACCCTCGCGGCTCCGTGATGAAGTCAAGAATGAAAGAGCTGACAACCGATATTCTTTGACACCAAACTTACAAAGTTCGATGCGAAGAGACACGGAGGTCAAATCCAGGATGGCAAATTCCATGAGAAACGTGCGTTCTCAGTCATATAGGCTCCAACGTACTTCTCCAGCCCGCATGCCGCTTACAGCCGATCCCACGCTGCAGTATTTAGCACGACGGGATCTCGTCACTTCGGGACTGTACCAGTTTGACGATAAACCCGAAAATTACCGTGCATGGCACTCCACGTTCACCAACGTGATCGACGGGGTCCAGCTCAGTGCAACCCAAAGGTTGGACCTTATGGCGAAATGGCTGGGGAAAGAATCACGCGACCAGGTGAGACGCATGCATTCAGTGTACATCAACAAACCCGAGCTAGCCTTAAGCGAAGCGTGGGAGAGACTTTGGGAGAGATATGGGGCCCCCGACATTATTGAAGCGGCGCTATATCGACGTCTGGAAAACTTTCCTAAGGTGTCAGCCAAAGATCACTTTAAGTTAAGAGAATTCGGAGATTTACTCATGGAGATCCAAGGCGCCAAAGAAGATGGCTATTCAGCTGGTCTAGTATACCTAGATACTCCATCCGGGATTAGACCAATCGTGGACAAACTTCCATTCGGGCTGCAGGACAAGTGGCTGACTGTTGCCTCAGAGTACAAGGAAGACCACGGTGGTCGATTTCTTCCCTTTAAGCACCTCACTGAGTTTGTGCGCAAGGAGGCGAAGAGGCGAAACGACCCTCGCCTCGTGGGTCCAGGTAGATCCTCTTCGAATGTTTTCAACATTGATAAACCCGTGTCAGTGCTCAAGACTGAAGCCCTTACAACTAACAACGACCCTGGCAAGTATTGTCCATTGCATAACAAACCTCACCCCCTGAAAGCATGCAGAATGTTTAGGGGAAAACCCCTTGAAGAGAGGACGGCTCTTCTCAAGGAGAAAAGAATATGTTTGAGATGCTGTTCCTCAACCTCTCACCTCGCCAGAGAGTGTACGATCGCCGTGAAGTGTCCGGAATGTGATAGCCCAGATCACGTCGGGGCCATGCATCCCGACCTGTCACCGCAAACCAAGAGCGCTCCTTTACCCCCACAACAGGACGGCAGGGAGGGAGAGGCTCACTCTAGGTCAACAGCTGTCAGCACGAACTGTACAGAAGTTTGCGGTCAAGCTCAGTCAAGTCGTTCTTGTTCCAAGATCTGCCTCACTAAGGTGTACCCTAAAGGAGCCAAAGACAAGGCCATCAAAGCCTATGTGATTCTGGACGATCAGAGCAATCGTTCACTAGTCAGTCCAGAGTTCTTTAAATTGTTCAACATTGAGAGTGAGCGGTTCCCATACTACCTCAAAACTTGCTCAGGCAACATGGAAACCCAAGGAAGGAAGGCAGAAGGCATCCAGATCGAGTCCCTGGATGGTAAAGTCGTCATCTGTCTCCCTCCGCTCTTAGAATGCAATGAAATCATGAATAACCGCGCTGAGATCCCGACACCAAGTGCGGTGCTACACCAGCTGCATCTCCACCACATCGCCAAACACATCCCAGAACTGGATCCGAAAGCGGAAATACTCCTGCTATTAGGAAGAGATGTTATCCAGGTACACAAGGTTAGGCAGCAGGTCAATGGACCACTCGACGCCCCCTTCACGCAACGTCTGGATCTGGGCTGGGTGGTGATAGGAGAGGTGTGTCTCGGTGACGTACACAAACTGACAGTCGACACACTCAAGACCAATGTGCTAGAGAGTGGCCGCCATTCGATTTTTCAACCCTGCACAAGTTCCATGTATATCAAGGAAGCACAACAAGGCATTAACAAGCGTGAGGCAAGCGACGAGTCGCTGGGCCAGTCAGTCTTCGCTCAAACGAAGTATGACAATAAACTTGCACAATCAGCTCAAGATACCATTTCTTTAAAACCCAAAGACACCAAGGTCTTCAGAGATGAAGCAAATAATGGGGTTGCCCCATTGCCTTTCAGAGAACCACGCCAGCGCTCACCAGATAACAAAGAGCAGGCAGTCAAACGGTTCAAGTCCTTACGGAAAACCCGGAAAAGGAAACCCGAGATGCAGCAACATACCCGATTGGCCCACGAGGTACTGTGCACCCTAATGGCAGAGGTCACAGCCATTATAAACGCACAATCACTCCTACCTGTGTCTTCTGACCCAGAAAACCCCTTTATACTTTCGCCATCAAGGCTCCTTACGCAGAAGGCAGGAGCACCTCCTCCACCAGGAGACTTTTCAGACAAGGATTTGTACACAAAGCAATGGAGACAAGTCCAGGCTCTGGCAAATCAGCTCTGGTCCCGCTGGAGACAGGAATATCTACCCTCGTTGCAACAGAGACGAAAGTGGACAGAACCCCGCAGGAATCTTCAAGTTGGAGACTTAGTCCTGCTCAGGGACAAGCAAATCGCCCGCAACAGCTGGCCAACGGCCAGAATCACTGCTACATTCCCTAGCGAGGATGGACATATCAGGAAGATCGAATTGAAGACTACCGACCAAGGCGATGTGAAAATTTACCAAAGGCCAGTTACAGAAGTTATTCTACTTCTACCCAATGACTGATTAAGAGACTAAGTTTGTACTCTGCTCATTGTGACCTTACGAAGGTCAAGCAGGGAGTGTGCTGTCTTTACGACAGTTATTTAGTTTATAATATTTTTGCTTAGTAATTCATTCGATAGTATTTTCCAGTTAGAATTACAAGTGTTTAAAGTATATTCATTGCCTGTAAAATATATCGGCATGCGATGACGTCACATCCGGTTTCGCCGCGTCTTGTGGGAAAATACCGGTTTGAAATTAGCGCGAGGGTGGGGGCTTACCACGAGGCTCACCTGAGCAGAAGTTGTTTTGCAGGCATGAGAAATCACAGTGAGAGCAACGCTGTAAGTTAATAGATAATCGATATGTTGAACTAAGATGTTAATGCCGATCCTGTTAGAAGTAACGACGGTAGATAATGTTTATGCTTTCGTTGGTTAAAGAGTCGCGGATAGTTTGCATAGAAGTGTATTTAAAGTAGTCAATGGAGCAGGTAAACTCTCCCTGTATACTGCACCTTAGTGTAATGTAGTTATAGTCACCTTTCCAAGTATTTACACTTGAAATGTGATATTAAGGAAGGAACAAATACTGTATCAATCTTGTATTGTTTTATCAACAGTTTTCACCATATGTTAATGTGAAGAGTGAACAGTAAATGGTTACTCTTACTGCGATCTGGTTCTCATTGGCTGTGGTTTATCTCGACGTTGAATTCGACGTTATCAGTTACACGCGAAGGAGAACGTTACAGGCACACTATGAGCTAAAGTCAAAATCTCATTTCGATAAACTTTCGGAACATCTACCTGGTAAACAGCATTCCAATCCTCACTTGCAGGAATTGTAGGTGATCTCCATTTCCTCATCAACACTCCTTTCTCCAAGTAATATCCTACTGGCACCTTATGAATTTCACTACCTAGTAAAACCTGCTCTCTTAATTTTATAATCTCAGAGTCTCTATTCTGCTCTGCTATCATCTCCTTCCGAGACAAAGATAAATCTTTATAGTCAGACTTACTCCCAGAATCTTGTTCAAACAACGAAGATAAGAAAGTCTCTGACACATCCTCAAAACTTGAATACTGAGTTGAACAGTCCTGAGTAACAACCTCATTCTGTGCATCAATCTTTTTAGCCATAGCTCTAGTCACAACACAGGAAGAATCTGTGTTAGAATTCAACTCTGGTTCCTCTGCCTCCATTGTCAAATGCACTTCAGGAAAAACTTGTCCACCTGCCAAATCATTACCTAACAATAAAGAAATACCCTTTACAGGTAAGCTATGCTATAATCCTACTTTAACAAATCCAGTAACTAACCCTGACTTTAAATTCACTTTATGTAAATGTACAGGCATAAAATCACTTCCACCTCTTATGTAATTTACCTCACCAGTATCAGACTCTTCATTAAACTTCAACACACTGTCTAACATCAGTGATTGAGAAGCACCAGTATCCCTAAAGATTTTTATTGGCACCAGAGTAGATCCTTCTTTCAAGGATACAAACCCTTCAGTTATACAATGATCATATCCCTTTTTAACTTGGTCAGACTCTAACAAAGCCTCATTTGTGTTTATCAAACCCTGTAACTTTACAGGTGCTTCAGTATGTTGCACACAAGCCTCTGGAACTGCTTCCTTCTCTTTCTTTTTTCAATTTGAAACAGTTAGCTATTACATGGCCAGGCTTCCTACAATAGTTACAAATAAGACCAAACTGTCTTTCCTTCACAGGCTTTCCTTTCTCATCAACTTTCTCATTAACTGATTTAATTTCAGATTTACCTGGAGTCTCCATGTTATTTTTCCTCTTAAAACTCCTGCTCTGAGGAAATTTATTCTTATGGATTAAAACATACTCATCAGCTAATCTAGCACAGTCCTGCAATTTATCAGTATCCTTCTCATTTAAGTAGGTCCTTACTTCAACGGGAATGCTTCTTTTAAATTCCTCCATTAAAATCAGCTCTCTCAATGTATCATAGTCCCCATTTACATGTTTAGAAGAAACTCATCTCTCAAAACACATAGCTTTATCATAGGCAAATTCCACATAAGTTTTTTCCACAGACTTTTTCAAACTTCTGAATCTTTCCCTATATGCTTCTGGGATTAACTCATATGTGTTTAAGATATGCCTCTTTACAATATCATAATCAAGTGCTTGTGCAGCTGTTAAAGCTGTGTAAACTTGTTGTGCTTTGCCTTTAATTACACTCTGTAACAACACTGACCATTTATCTTTCGGCCACTCTGACATCCGAGCAATAGTTTCAAAATGTTGAAAATACCTTTCCACTTCTGTTTCACTAAATGGAGGGACCAATTTAATTTCTTGACTAGCAACAAACATTTTTTTAGAACCAGAATACTGATTCCCAGACTTTAATTCCTCCATTGCATATGCAAATTCTCTCTGCTTTTGTTCCGCCTCCAATTTACACCTCTCCAAATCAGCTTTACTTTGTTCCAATTTCATTTGTTCGATTTGCAACTGCATCTCCAGATTACTTATTGTAAACGACTCTAAAATCGAATCATCAAAAACACCCGAGACCACATAGTGTGACACGATTTTTCTCTGTATCACAGCCTTAGATGTAGTCTCCAAAATACCTTTAAGTTGCAATCTACTAGCTATCTCAAACACCTCCGCAGCTGGCGAAGCCAGAAACTCATCAATATTCATTGCTGCTGAATACCACAAGCCAAACAAAAGAACCGAGTAATCCCCGTTTCCAAAACACCGATTCAAAAGTTAGCAAGCATTTAAACTCAAATGATTCAATCCCGGACGAGCCCCCATATTTAATGTTACATATTCAGGCAACAATAAATATATGAGTTCGGCAAGGATTTCTTATAACAAACAACACGTTTATTAAACAGCGAAAACAAACCCCCCCAAAAGTAAACAAACACTACCGTATCCGGAAACAGCTGCTGAGCGGCAGCCCAAACAGTTCTTAAAGTGATATTGCAAAAACAGTTCTTAAAGTGATATTGCAAAAACAGTTCTTAAAAGTGGCATTGCCAAAAACAGTTCTTTAATGTGGTATTGCCAAAAGTTCGATATGCTCACGGTCCATTTAAAAGGAGAGACTTCATAGGACGATTTAGGTTCTCTTTCACGTCGCTTGCTCCGATCTCCGACGTCGAACTTCCCACGAAGAATTTACGAAACAGAACGGCTTAAAGGCACTGACCTTTCCTTCCATACTATCCTCAATCCTTTCTGATAAACCCAGGGATTAACACGAAGATAGTCAACGAAATCCTTCCAAATAAGGATCAAACAAAGGTCGCCCCCTGTTTCACCGTAGAAAGCGATTCTACTCGATCTTTAACTTCCAACTTCCAATCTTCACTCTCCACTGTCTCGAACTAACAGGATCATAAAGAACCTGCTGGCAATGACCTTTTAAACTTTAGGCATTAAATAAAAACTTCATCCTTCAACTAAACTGCGTCATCACTTCACGCAGTGGCATGAAGTCAACCTGGCAAATCCAGCCACGAACTGCCGCTCCTCACAGGGTGGGGTCTACCTTATATAACCTGTAAAAAAAAACACGTCACATGATCTCTACTGGTGGAAAAATGACGTCATTCCACCATCACAAGACCATCACCTGAAGTCCAGTACAGCTTCAACCCCAGTCACATGACAAGGGCACCAGTGTCATGTGTCACGAGTACGTAACACAGCTCAACATTTAACACAATCATTCCTACAGTTCTGATTGAAAATCTCCAAAACCTGGGCTTCTGTACCTCCTACTGGAACTGGATCCTTGACTTCCTAACCAGAAGACCAAATAGTGTGTGCAGTTTTGAAATAACATCTCCACCTCACTGAAATCAAATGTTCTTCATATGATGAACTTCTCAACTGCAGAATCATTTTTGTGAACCTCCTTTGAACCATCTCTAATGTCTGCACATCCTTTCTCTGATAGGGTCCCAAAACTTCTCACAATACTCCAAGTGAGGCCTCACCAGTGCATTATAAAGCCTCAACTTTGCATCCGAGCTTTTATATTCTGGTCCTCTTGAAATGAATGTTATTACTGCATTTGCCTTCTTCACACCATCACAAGCTGCACATTAATCTTTAGGTTGGTACTAGTACTCCTGTGTCCAATTACACATAAGATCTTTGTATTTTCCCTCCATCTAGAAAATTGTTTACACTTTCATTTCTTCTACCAAAATGCATGATTGTACCATTCCCAACACTGCATTCTAAATGCCACATATTTGTCCATTTTTCTAATTTGCCAAAGTCATTATGTAGCTTCTCTAATTCACCAAAAGTACCTGCCCCTCCACGTGTCTTCCTATCATCCTCAAATTTTGCTACGAAGCCACCATCAACTCCATTGACATGATGTAGAAAGAAGCAATCCCAACACAGACCCCTGTGGAACACCACTTGTTACCGGCAGCCAAACATAAAAGTCTCTTTTATATCCACTCTTTGCCTCCTGCCAATCAGCCACTACTTTATTATCCCTGCTTGCATTTTTCCTGTAACACCATGAGCTCTTAACTTGTTCAGCAACCTCATGGCAAAGATCTTCTGAAAATGTAAGTACACATCAAACGATTCTCTTTTGTCCATCCTGCTTGTTACTACTTAAAGGAATTTCAATGGATTTGTCACGCAAGATATTCCCATAATGAAACCATGCTGACTACAGCATATTTTATCAGCGTACCCCGAAACCAAAATAACAAGGATAAATTTCCCCTTGTGCTACAACCCCACAAGCTTCCACATTCTGCATTTCATTTGTTGTAATCTTCACCATCTTGACAGAGCTACCACTAAACATATCTTTCTCTACCCCATCACTCTCCGGTTTCTACAGGGATCATACTCTCCATTGTTCATTCATATCCTTCATCCCTCCCCACTGATATTTCTCCTGGAACTTATCCTTGTAGGCAGTACAAGTGTTACACTTGCCCATACACCTACTCCCTTATGACATATTAAAGGCCCCATTCATTTTGATTCTACTTCCCATTCCCATTCAGACATGCTGTTCCTTGGCCTCCTTCATTGCCAGGATGAGCATTCTTGCAGACTGAAGGAGCAACATCTCATATTTTGTCTGAGTAGCCTCCATTTTCATAGCATAAGCATCAATTTCTTTAGCTTCCTCATCTCTTTTTTTCATTCCCTTTTCTGGATCCACATCCAGCCCTTCTTATTTCATCACTTACCTATCACCTCCCTCTCATGGCTCTCCCAATACTGTTTTTCCCATGATCCACTTTCCTACCAAATTCCTTCTTCTTCAGCCTTTTTTTTCAACTGTCACCTGCCAGCTTCTCACTTCATCCCTCCTCTACCTCTTACCCCCTTCCCACATCATGCTATTCTAACTTCTTCTCCCTTCCTTTCCAGTCCTGAAGAATGGTGTCAGCTTGAAATGTTAATGATTTATTCCCCTCTGTAGACGCTGCCTGAACTGTTGTGTTTGTCCAGTATTTTGTTTGTGTAGTTGTGGATTTCCAGCATCTTCAGAATGTCTTGTGCTTAAGTTTAGAGAGAAACTTTGTTGGCATGGACCAATAGGTCAAAGGGCTTGTTTCTGTTTCCCCTGGCTAAACACTCATTATCTGAAAATTACACATTGAATCATTTGTTAAACTTTGAATTTATTGTGGAAGGAAAGTCACTGATGGGGCAATTCAATGTGGATTAATGTAAAGACCTGATCAATCAGAGATGGGCTGAGGTATCTGTGCCAAACAAAGAACATCTGTAACAAAAAAAAAGTAGTGTGCTGACTATATTTATATGCTGTGAGGTATTTCATTTTAGTAGTTTTCTGCAAAAGTATCGTGTTCTGATGATAGAATGTTTTGGTTTCAGGTCATGAGATAGAGCCATGTTGTTCAACTTTGGAATATTGTGTTAGCCAATCAGGAAAGTGGAACTGGGAGAAGGTTCCAGAGAGAGCCGGGTGGAGAGAGATTTGTGACAGACGGTGCTGGAGCGCTATTTTGGCTAGAGATGCAGAGAAGATAAGATCAGGAAGACCTGATTCAATCCAATGTGAAGGCACTATCGCAAGAAGCGCTTTGCAACAGTAAGGCATCCAAAATCGGAAGTTCTACTTGTAATTGTTGATGAGACTTCAATGCTTTGAGTAACACTATTTCCAGTTTTTGGAAGAGTGGAGCACTAATAGTCATGTGCACCTTTAGACTGGTCAAACTTTAATTGGCCCTTATATTTTTTTTCTTCTCTTTCTGATAATAGCTTTTTGATAAAACTGAAACTAACAAATGCATTTTGCTTATATTTGCAGGCTGGCATATGATTTGCCATTTCTCTGCAAACAGTAATTCTGTATGGACAGTATTTACAGAGCATTTGCTCAAATCAAGATTTTGTTAATCAGAACATCACAACTATCCTGTTCGTTGATCACCAACTCATACCAACACTCCATTGTATATTGTTATAAAGGTGGCCTTCTCACCACTGAGTTACATGGCTGTTTGCAGATTTGGCTATCAAGCCAAATTTGCATAGGAGCCCGTTGAATAGATTACAGTAGCTTTCAGCAATCTCAGATAACCAGTGTTCAGAACCTCAACTGGATAATGGCATCAAGAGCTGTTCACATGTCAGGTATCCTGCAACAAGTGACCTACCATGCCAAGAGCTTTCTACTACGTACAAGGCACTCAAACCTATGTTTCAATTCCTCCTTGCAGAACCCCAAACAGTTTGGATTGGCAACAACATATCCTTCTGAATCTCCACCAGCGCAGGTGCACCACAAGGCTGTGTGCTTAGCCCTCTGCTTTACACACTTTTTTCCTATTACCCTGAGGCTAAGCATAGTTCCAATGGCATATTTAAGATACCCGATGACACTCTTTTTTTGTCTGAATCAAAGTTGGTGATGAATCAGCATATAGGAGCGAGATAGAAACTCTGATGGAGCCGTGCCACAAGAACAACCTCTCACTAAATATCAGTGAGAACAAGGAGCTGATTATCGTTCTTAGGAGATGAAATTGGAGGTCTAAGAGACAGCTCTCATGGCCAGTCAGTGATGGAAGGGTCAGGAACTTTAAATACCTCAGTGTCAGCTTTTCAGAGGATGTCCAAGGTCCAGAACATGAAATGTCATTCCAAAAAAAAACATACGACAGTGTCTCTACTTTCTCAGAAGTTTTGGAAGATACAACATGCAATCAAAAACTTTTGAGAAAATTCCATAGATGTGTAGTAGAGATTATAATGACTGGTTGCAATGCTCTTGAATGAGGAACAACTCCAAAAACTAATTGTGATGCGAGTGCATCACAGGTAAAGCCCTCCCCAATATTGAGCTCACCTATGTAGAGCACTGTTGCAGGAAAGCCCATCAACAAGGATCTCCACCACACATATCATGCTCTCTTCTCACTGCTTTTGCTCAGAAAGGTGGTGTGGGGTCTCAGGTCCCACACCACCAGGTCAGGAACAGATAGTTCTTACCTCTGAGCCATCAGGCTCTTGAAATAGAGGGGTTAACTTCACTCATCCCAACACTGAATTATTCCCACAACCTTTAGGTTTGCTTTCAAAGAAGTTTCATCTCATGTTCTCTATCTATTGCTTAATTTTTTTTATTTTACATTTGCATAGTTTATTCTCTTTGTTACATTGGCTGTTTGTCCGTCTTTTGTGTGTGTGGCCTTTCAGTGCGATTCTTTGTATTTACTATGAATGCCGAAAAGAAAGGAAATCTCAGGTTTATATATAGTGACATATATGTACTTTAATAATAAATTCACCTTGAACTTTGGAATTTGAGTTGCCCTGTAAAAGCAGACCATAGTAGTATGATACAAAGTCTCAGAGTTTTCATAAAGCTCACCTTGATGTAGATGGGAGCCTGTGGGTGAATCTGCTTAAGTTTATGCTCCCACTCTTCAGAATACTAGAGATATCAAACAAATTTTACTTCAGTTTAACACACCGGGGTACAAAACGTTTATTTGTCTTCTTTCTCATAAATAATTCTTGATTGTTTTCTATATTCTCACTAATTCCACTGTTTTTTTTTCCTCTTGCATAATCTTCAACTATTTTTCTGACATTGTAATGCATGTTGGATTAGAGCATGCAATTCTGATGGCAACATAATTATCTGCAATTGTCATTACCATAACATTCAAAATGATAGCAACATCAGACTTTGCACATGCATAGTTTATCACAGAAATCTCAGTAGTAGCTACTGAGCAAAGCTCCTACAAACAGTATAGCTTTGTAGCCTTTCTTAACAACTGATAGAAAGTGATCAGGCTGGAAATTTGGGAACTTGATTTAGTCTGGCTGTGCATCATGGCAACAATGTTGTGCACAGTTGCATGAGATTTAAGAATATTTCTTACAAGCCAAAATCCTGGACGACTGAAATCAGAACTCATTCCTTTCTTCCAAAAAAATGTGTACATAAGTTTTGTCCTTTAAGATGATAAAATAATTTTAAGAAACAAAATAGTGATTTCTATTTTTCAATTAACCTTGTGCTTCAGATTAAATTCTAAATAAATTCTTAATAAAATGTTTAAAACATTTGTTAGAAATAGTGCTGAGTCTGTACATCTTTTGACATTGCTGTAGCTCTACTGCTGCAAACAAAGACTGCTCAATTATCCTGTTTGGAATCTGATATTCATAGACCAGGTATTGACACGTACCAATGAGAAAAATTAGAGGAGGTAATCATTGATGTAATGCTAAATCTAGTTGAGGTCGACCATTGCCGTTTCTGAGTTTGTGAACTCAGAAAGATGTTTCTCATCACAACATATAATTTGTTCTTAACATTAATTTAAATTTTAACTTGCATTTTCACATTTTAAGACATACAGTGTATTGTCCATTGTTTGGACAAATATATCCCACTCTTACTCCTATATTTGTCTGTCACTGACTTAAGTCCACCTGCCTTATTCTGAATATCATTTTCTGGATATTTATTTTGAGGCAGGGTGTACTGTGGGGAAAGTAAAGTGGGTTGTTTTTGGTCTCTATGGTTGAACACTGCTTGGAAAATTATCTGTTCTTGATCTCAAATGAAGAAGTATGCACAAGGCATGGTCATGTAGGGGAAAAGAGATTGATTGGAATATCACAACTCACTTTATAAGTTCTGTCAGCTGCTACGTGTAATAGTCTTGAAAGAAGATAAAATTTCAGTTTGTTTATGTATTATTGGGAGGAATGAGTTTCCGTAAAAAGCAACAGTTGCTTTCATTGTCTATATTCTTCCAATTTTGCCATGTTCCTTTTAATAGCGAGAGTCAGCACACACTGAAGATTGGAACTCCTTGTCTAAAGCAAAGATCTTCAATGTCTCCTGTGTACTTTAAATGGATGTAATTCAACTCAGACACTACCTGTTGTCATTGTCACTGGAATAATCCGTGGTGTCCCACTGTCCACACTGGAGCAAGTAGGATTTTATAGCCATGTGTGTTCTGGAAGCAGATAACTTTGCAGTCATTGCTGAACTTATTGGAGAATAAAGTTGCATTGTTTGCTGTGTGGCCAGAACCAGGTGGCCAGCCTTGACCTTGAGGTTGCTATTTGCTATGGGTCCAATTTATTGGCCAGAATGTAATCTCTGTATTGCCTCTGTGCTATTGAATGCATCAGTGTGTTAAGAATGTAGCTAACAGTGAAAGTAAGCATGTAGAGATAACAGTGGTAGACGGGATCGTGGAGTGGTGTGATGATATGGGGACCAGTCAAAGCCGGGAAAGGGGACACAAATTCCAGGGAGTAGACTAGAACAATTATAAGCTACTGAGTATGCTAATGTAACTGAGATAAGGAAGTACTATAAAGAATACTGTGTACTAGGCTCTGCGGGCGATTAGTGACACGTTCATTAATTGTCTCAGCTTTTGTTTACAAATAAAGGCTTAAATTTTTCAAAGAATCTTCTGCATCTCCTGGTTATTTCAAGGAACCATGACAAAATTGGCGACCGCGACAGGACCGGAAAGAGACCCGCAGAAAGGAAATGGCAGATTGGGGACGCTTCCAAGTCCTCTGGGGACCCCCACAGGGCTAACAGAATTAAAGGTGCACCCAAACATAAGGTAAGTGCTTTTTGCGACAATTTGGAATAAGAATTTTGTTGTTTTGGGGAAGGTCTCAGAGACTCAGAAGTGTGGAACCACTGTTGAAGGGTCTCTTCGGTCCAAAGAATCTGACAGAATTGGGGGTTAACAGGAGGCTCAGAGGACTGATCGAGAACATTGCAGTGGAGGTAAGTACAAATAAGCTAATAAGAAGTTAAGTGAAGAAAAATTCCACGTAGTCCCTGTGGATACCGCTTCATACAAAATGAAGGTCTGAGTTGGCAGGGAAAGGAAAAATAGGAAAATCCACATGGATACTGCCTTAAGAGATAAGCATCTGAATAGACGAGGTGCAAAGTGAAAGTTCTGTGGATACCACCATAGGTAGGGGTCTGCAAGGGCAGAACAAAATAGGAAACAAGGACAGTCTGACAAATAGTTTAAAGTGCTGGTAGATAGACAATAGACTAGGCATAAGAATTAGAGGAAACAGTATTATCCGGTAAATGAACTGTGAGTCTCTGAAAATACATTAAAGAGAGAACAACATGGCAGATAAAGGAACAGCAGTAGAGATTCTGAGCAAAAAATTCCCAGTAAATAAAAGTGAGATCACAAAAACTTCAGAAAAATGGGTAAAAAGAACCAAGAACCTGGTCACAAAATGACCAAGAGAAGGAACATTTTATGTAAGCTTGTGCGAAGAAATGGAGATGCTAATTAAAAATTACAAACCAAAAAATAAATCTAAGAAAAGAGAGCAAAAAAAGAACAAGAAATTGAAGTGCTAAAACACTTCAGAACGGATAGAGAGAGGCTGAGGAGGACAGGTAGAATATTGATTACAGGTAAGGGAGACACTAAGGTGCTGGAGAAACAGCCTGTTACAGAAAGAGGAAGGTACAGTGAGAAGCTAGCTTCAGCTCCATACCTGGATGTGAAAGAAGCAGAATGGCCCCCTCCCTATTATGAGGAAGGAACCCCTATGCAGTGCCCCATGCTGATGGGTGCAGTAAACACGCAGGGAGAAGTACAAGTTTGGGATAATGAGGAGGAAAAAAGACAATACAAGAAGGAAAAAGCGGTGATATGGAAGGAGATACAGGCAGAAAGGATATAGGTGGGACAGGCAAAGAGAGAAATGAGAGAAGAGATTGAACAGATGAAATACTTGAGAGACGAAAAGTAGTATGAGGACTACCGGTTATACTGTAGAAATGAACAGACTAGAAAGGGAAGTGGCTCATCAGGACAGAAAGGAAGGGCTACTCAGGGAGACCAAGGAAAGAAGAGGACCTCAGAGAAATTTGTGTGGGAGGCAGTAAAGACATACCCAGAGATGGATGAGGAGTCAGGCGAGGAGTGGAGCTAGGGCAGGTGGGAAGAAGGTGGAAGAACGATGCTGTTGTTAGTAAAAGGATCAGGAAATGTGCAGTATATCCCTTGGGAATCCCAGGACTTAGAAAGGCTGAAAAACACTCTGCCCAGTCTACGTGAAGGAGCAGGGAAATGGATTGGAGCCTTTGAAGAAGAAACGGCAGGACGATTATTGGCAATGGGAGATTTAAAGGCACTATTGATAAGGTTGATGGGAACCTCCAAATTTAATGAACTAATGAAAATGGCCGGCATAATAAAGCCGGACGACCCCGAGAACTGACTGAGACGGGTCTGACAGAGTGAGGCAGGGGGTATGGCAGGCCCACAGGATGCTTTATCCACCCAAAGTTGACCCCAAAGCCTTAAAGGGTGATTGGTTGGGAAACACTGAAAACCCAGCAGCCTATGTTGAAAACCATTTGAAAAAGTAGAGTCTGGAGACTGAGCAAGAGGTGGAAAATAGCTTATTTATGACCTCACTGTTCCAACATAGCATTTTGGATGCAATGCCTCTGCAAGTTAAATCCAAACTGGAGGAAGTGTTTGGGCTGACGTCAATGAACCCACAAGAATTTAGCGACCACGTAGTCCATGCGGTTGAGAAATACCGGAAAGAGAAACAAAGGTTGGCTGAGCAGCAAAAAGAGGTGCAAAGGATGTTAATACAAATGCACCTTGAAGAATTCAAAAAGAAGGAAAAAGAGAAAAGCAAAAAGATGCTGCCAGTATTGGAGTATAAAAATATTATGGAGTATAAAACTTGTATCGTTTGCTGTGTAACTACTAGTCAGTCAGCTATGCATGCACCCAATTTAGTAGAATGAAGTCTTAGGAATGTAGAAGACAATAGTATGTTAATGAGAGGTAGCTAAAGAAATGTTATCTGCTATGCATGTATCCAAGATGAAATGCTAGGAATATAGAAGACAATGGTGTGTTAATATATGTTAATGAAAGGTAGCTAAGAGATGTAGTCAGCTTTGAAGTTTGCTGTTTGCTATGCATGTACCCAATTTAGTAGAAGAATGAAATCTTAAGAATGTAGAAGATGGTGTGTTGGTGAGAGACAGCTGGGACATGTGGATTGGAACATGATTAAGTCAATGGGACGTACGTGTGAAACTGGACCAGGATTTTGCTATAAAAAATGCTGTGTCCAAGGATCAGTGGGCAATCAGCGACTAGCTCACTGACTGTCTCAGCTTTGATTTGCAAATTAAAGTTTAACCCTTCTTGAAGAATCTTCTGCGTCTCCTGGTCATTTGTGAGGCACGAAAAACCACGACATAATTGGCGACCGCGGCAGGACCGGATAGAGACCCGTGGAAAGGAAACAGCAGATTGGGAATGCTTCCCAGTCCTCCGGGACCCCACAAGGCTAACAGAATTAAGGGTGCACCCAAACAAAAGGTAAGCGCTTTTTGCGACAATTTGGACTAAGAATTCTGTTGGCTTTGGGGAGGCCTTGGAGTCTCAGAAGTGTGGAACCACTGCCGAAGGGTCTCTCCGGTCCAAAGAATCTGGCAGAATTGGGGATTAACAGAGGAGGATCAGAGGATTGCTCAAGAACACTGCAGTGAGGGTAAGTACAAGTAAGTTAATATGTTAAGAAAAAGTCCACGTGGTGTTGGTAAATCCTCGCGGATACCGCCTTATGAGATAGGGTCTGAACGGGCGAGGTGTTTACAGTAGAAAATCCTCGTGGATACCGCCTTATGAGATAAGGGTCTGAACGGGCGAGGTGTTTAGAGTAGAAAATCCTCATGGATACCGCCTTATGAGATAAGGGTCTGAATGGGCGAGGTGTTTAGAGTAGAAAATCCTCGTGGATACCGCCTTAAGAGATAAAGCTCTGAACGGGCAAGGTGTTTAGAGAAAGTTCTGTGGGTACTGCTCTGAAAAGAGGTCTGCACGGGCAGAACAGAATAGACTAGGCATAGAATTAGAGTAAGTTTAGTTAAGAGGAAGTCCATGTGGTGTTATAGGAAGAAAAAGTCCACATGGTGTTAGACTAGGAAGAAAAGGTCCATGTGGTGTTAACCTAGGAAGAAAAAGTCCACATGGTGGTAGACTAGGCGTAGAATTAGAGCAAGTAATATTATCCAGTAAACAAACTGAATCTCTGAAATACCTTAAAAAGAGAGAATAATATGACAGGTAAAGGAACGGTTGTAGAGATTCTGAGCAAAAAAATCTTGTTAATTAATAATGAGATCACAAAAACTTCAGAAAAATGGGAAAAAAGAACCAATAACCTGGTCACAAAGTGGCCAAGAGAAGGAACGTTTGATGTAAGTTTGTGCAAAGAAATGGAGGGACTAATTAAAAATTACAAACCTAAAGATAAATCTTACAAAAGAGAGCAAAAAAGAGAACGAGAAATGGAAGTGCTAAAAACTCTTCAGAACGGAGGGAGAAAGGCTGAGGAGGACAGGTAGAATATTGATTACAAGTGAGGAAGACACTAAGGTGCTGGAGAAACAGCCTGTTAGAGAGAGAGGAAGGTACAGTGAGAAGCTGGCTTCAGCTCCGTACCCAGATGCGACAGAAACAGAAAAACCCCCTCCCTATAATGAGGAAGGAACCCCTAAGCAGTGCCCCCTGCTGACGGGAACAGTAAACATGCAGGGAGAAGTCCAAGTTTGGGATAATGAGGAGGAAAAAAACAATATGAGAAGGAAAAAGCGGCGATATGGAAGGAGATACAGGCAGAAAAGATGAAGATAGAACAGGTACAGAGAGAAATGGAAGAAGGGATTGAACAGATGAAATACTTAAGAGAGGAAAAGGAGTATGAGGAGTATCGGTTATACTATAGAAATAAACAGACTAGAAAAGAAAAGTGGCTCATCAGGGCAGGAAGAGATGAGGCATTCAAGAGGAAGTGGAAAAAAGATAGGAGATGAGAGTCTTGGAAAAACACAAGAGAGAAGGGAATCAAGCACAAGTAAGGATCAGGAGTCCCTGCCACAGGTGTACGGACACGGACAGACTAGAAAAGAAGGTAACTCATTGGAGGAGCAAGAGGTAAGCGGAGAGAGAGAGGATGTGAGAATTTGTGGGGAAGAGGTAGGAGGCAGAAGCCTAGAAGAACAGAAGGAGGCGGTAGGGGAGCAACTTGCGGAAGTAGTGTGGTGAACTATGTGCCTGTCGGGACACGCCCCTGCTGACTGCTCCTGTGGCTCCTCCCACAGGCCCCTGTATAAAGGAGATCTGCGGCCTGACGCTCGGCCTCAGTCTCCAAGACCTTGTATGATAGACACTCACTCCTGGTTCCTTCTTCCAGTCAATAAAAGCCGATATCTCGCCTACGTCTCAGTGTGAGTTATTGATGGTGCATCAAGTAGAGAGAGAGCCAGATACGTTACTGAGAGGGGGTTGCCAGAAGAGATGCGAAAAATACTCCAGGGGCCAACCAAGTATTGAATTAAGACAGAAAGGAAGGACTCCACAGGGAGACCGAAAGAAGAAGAGAACCCCAGAGACATTTGTGTGGGAGGCAGTAAAGACATACCCTGTGACAGATGGGGAGTCAGGTGAGGAGGAGAGCCAGGGCAGTTGGGAAGAAGGAGGAAGAATGATGCCGTTGTTAGTAAAAGGATCAGGACAAGTGCAGTATATTCCTTGGGGATCCCAGGACCTAGAAGGGCTGAAAAACACTCTGCCCAATCTACATGAAGGAGCAGGGAAATGGATTAGAGCCTTTGAAAAAGAAACAGCGGGACGATTATTGGCTATGAGAGATTTGAAGGCACTGTTGATAAGGTTGATGGGAACCTCCAAATTTAAAGAACTAATGGAAATGGCTGGCATAGTAAACTCAAATGACCCAAGAACTGATGGAGATGGGATTGACAGAGTGAGGCAGAGGGTATGGCAGGCCCTCAGAAATCTTTATCCATCCAAAAGTGGACCCCAAAGCCTTAAAAGGGGATCCACTGGGAGACACTGAAAACCCAGCAGCCTACGTAGAAAACCAGTTGAAAAGGTGGAGACTGGAGACTGAGCAAGAGGTGGAGAATAGCTTATTTATCACCACACTGTTCCGGCATAGCATTCTGGATGCAATGCCTCTGCAAGTAAAATCCAAACTGGAGGAAGTGGTTGGCCTAACGTCAAAGACAAGAATTTAGAGACCACGTAGTCCATGCGGTTGAGAAATACCGAAAAGACAAACGAAGGCTGGCTGAGCAGCAGGAAGAGGTGCAAAGAAAGTTAATACAAATGCAGCTTGAAGAACTCAAAAAGAAGGAAAAAGAGAAAAGCAAAAAATGCTGCCAGCAACCACCGGTCCGAGTACAGCCATTGAACTGGACAAAGCACTGCTATATGGGGGAACCGATCATACTGTAAGACAAGGGCTGGAAAACCCCATGCTTTGGGGGAGCATTCCCACAAATGCCCTATCAGGAACAGACTAAATTCAAACAGCCCAGACAGGACTGGAAGTTCCAAGGAGCGGGACAGAGAAGCTATGGGCAAAGGGGACCAGTGAGGAAAGAGGGGAAAAGAGAAGTAGAGAGATTGTGCTGGGAATGTAATCAGCCAGGTCACATGAAAAGAGATTGTCCGTTTACACTATGGCTTGTCAGGAAAGTTTATTAAGACGGTAGGGTTCTCGGGGAAAACACAGTTGACACAGTGCACGGCTCCAGTGCGGTTGAGAATGGGAAATAAAGAAATTGTTTTGCCGGTGCTACTATTTAAAGGAACTCCAATTAATTTGTTACGTAAAGATGCCTTATTGAAATTGGAATTAAAATTAGAATGCACCAGAAATGGGCTGAGTGTGGAAAGAGCAGGGGCTCAATTGATAGTGCGAGAAGACAAGAAGGCTAATGTCTTTTGGATAGGAGACATCGCAGATCAGATTCAGGAAACCTGGGAGAAATGGAAAAAGGGCGTGCAGGCTACATTACCCAGGGCTGTAATGCCCAAATCTGAGCTACATTGTACAGTGATTTTTGACGAAACTCAGAACAAGGAGTTAGAGGAGAAATGGCACCTAGAGGAGTGTACCCAGCAGCGCCTGGAAGGGGAGGCTGTGATAATTGGAAAGCAAGGGGCAGCTTTACAAGTTAAAATGGAACACCTTTTTAGAAAAATGGTACAGGAAACCGGAGGCTGCGCCCCACGTAACGTTATTGGTAAACATGGGATATCAGTCTAAAGACTTAGGACCCTTAGTTAAGAGAGCTGAAACCGTAACAGTGTGGAGGAAAATCACGCTAGAGGCGTGGATATCAGAAGACAACAATTGTATTAAAATAATGGTAAGTGTAGATATGGTAGGGACAGTGAGAGAGGTCGAAATAACTCCCCAACCACACATGCCCTTGCTGGGAAAGGAAAGAGGCCAGCAGAAAGATAAAAGATAAGATGAGTTGCCGTCTGTTCTGTGGTCACAGCATGACACGGACGTAGGGAAAATAAAAACAGCGAGTCCGGTGGAAATAAGGCTGAAAAGGGGAGCAATTCCACCCCGGAGACCACAACGCCCTCTAAGACCAGAAGCAGAAGAGGGAATAGCGTCGACAGTGCAGGGGTTGCTTGAAGGAGGAGTGCTTAAAAGAACAAACAGTCCATGCAATACCCCGTTGCTGCCGGTCTTAAAAGCAGATAAATCTAAGTGGAGATTGGTGCATGATTTGCGAGCGGTAAATGATGTGGTAGAGGACTGGCCAGCGGTAGTCCCCAACCCACACACGCTTTTGACTAATGTTCCACCAGGAGCAAGTTACTTTTCAGTGATTGATTTGTGTTCGGCTTTCTTCAGCATTCCTCTAGCTGACCAGTGTCAGTATCTGTTTGCATTTACTTACAGAGGTGCTCAGTATACCTATACCAGAATGCTGCAAGGATTTAAACATTCACCACACGTTTTTAATCAGGTATTGAAGGCAGACCTAGAGGGTATGCCATTGGAAAGTACATTGTTACAGTATGTGGATGACCTGTTGATTTGCTCCCACAGTAAGGAACAGTGTGAGCAGTACACTATAACTCTGTTAGAGAAGCTAGCGCACGGAGGACATAAAGTATCCAGAAAGAAACTGCAATTTTGCACGCAACAAGTGGAATACTTAGGCAGGGTAATATCCAAGGGAGTGAAGGTGCTAGCACCAGATCAGATACATGCTGGTAGTAATTGATCAATTTAGCAGATGGGTGGAGGCGGTACCTTCAAAAGATCAAGTGGCAAAGACAGTGGTAAAATTTCTGACAAATGAAGTGATCCCAAGGTTTGGAATACCTACAGAAGTTAGCTCAGACAATGGTTCAGCTTTTATCCAGAAGTGGTCAAACTGGTACTACCGGTGCTGAGGATAAAGCAAAGATTTGGATGTGTATACCACCCTCAGTTGCAGAGCATGGTAGAAAGAATTAATGGAACCCTAAAAGCCAAACCAAACAAAATTTGTGCAGACACTAAACTTAATTGGGTCGATGCTTTACCGTTAGCATTGATGAGTTACCGCATGCGAACTAATCGAATCACATGCCTGACACCGCATGAGATGCTCACTGGGAGGCCCATGCCAGTGCCCCAGCGAAGAGGGCCGTATAAGGGACCTAGTTTGGAACAATTGAAAATAGAATTGAAACAATACATGCAGCAGCTAACTATGATACATAGGTCTATTTATGCCCAGGAAAAACAGGAAGAGCCGGAGACCATGCAAGGGGAAGGACCGATTAAAACAGGAGACCAAGTTTACGTGCGAGTTTTTCGGAGAAAGAGGAACGAGCCAAGAAGGGAAGGACCCTTTACGGTAACCAAGGCATCACCCACCGCAGTTCAGGTAGAAGGCCGCTCCACCTGGTACCATCTGAACCATTGCACGAGGGCAGTCCTACAAGGGCAATCAGGTGAAGTGTCCGAGGTAAGTGATGCGGAAGAGCAGTTAGCGGGAGACAGACAGGGGAAATAAGAAGCTGACACTGCACCGCAGGAGTTTGATCAATTAGTAAGGGAGATTTTTGATTCTGAGGACGGGCCGCAAGACCCCCAGGATGTGGTGGTGGATAGTAGGGCTTCTTCAGATAATGGGGCTGAGCTGGGAACGACCAGTTGTGTCCCTGGGGACAGAGCACCCACATACTCCAGTGCAGACTTGGGAACCATTAGTGGGGCAGATATGGAATGGGACTAATAACCTGCAGAAAAGAAGTAAAAGGAGCACGACACTTACCTCCTCACCATGGTTAAAGACACGTACTAATCAGTGGTATCAATGGGCAACATACACGGCAGGAATGATGAAGAGACAAAATTGTTACCTGTGCTCAAGGGAAAGCCCCACTCAGCATGTAGTTCCCATGCCTTATAACTCCTCTCCTTGCACGCAGTGGCGAAGAGAGCACAGGGAACAATGCGAACGACAGTGTCCAGGTCCGGTTAGGGCTTGTTTCATGAGGATTTGCGTTAAAGCAGATCCCTGCTAACAAAACTGTCTGAACAATGCACCAATGTGCCCATATTGGTGTATGCTATATCGGGCTTCCTCGCAGTTTGATCAAAGCAAGATTGCCTCTGAATGCAATTACAGCAGACCATGGGCTATAAATAAAAGAAGCCAGACACCTATACTGCAACAGCTTATAATGCAGGACCATCTGAGTTATGAGTGTTTCATGCGGGTGGCACTCACCCGGTTGGCCACTTCTGAGGCAACTGCACTCAGACGTGGGATGTAACCCCAGGTAAAAGACACTTGACCGGTTCCCCTCCTCCTGAGGGTGCAATGGACTCTCAGACTATCCCTTTAGCAGACACTTGGTGGCTGTGTGGACAGGAAGGTGGTCTGGGATCTACGCTCCCCCTCAGGTGGGAAGGAACATGTACGCTGCCATGCTGCTTCGGGAAGATATAATGTCCCCTGAAGTACAGTCCAATGCTAACTTCCCTGAGCAGCGGACTCTGCTACAGCAGAAGAGAAAATATGACCCAGACCCGACAATCCGGATTGACAGTATAGGGCAGCCGAGAGGTATACCTAACAAATTCAAGGCACGAAATGAGATTGCTGCAGGCTGTGATACCTGTTGATGACCTGATGTATGTGGATGACCTGTTGATTTGCTCCTACAGCGAGGAACAGTGTGAGCTGGACACTATAACTCTGTTAGAGAAGCTGGCGCACAGAGAACATAAAGTATCCAAAAAGAAACTGCAATTTTGCAAGCAGCAAGTGGAATACTTAGGCAGGGTAATATCCAAGGGAGTGAAGCCGATAGCACCAGATCAGATTGAGGCAATAACTAAGGCCCCAAAACCCCAGACAGTAGGGCAGATAATGAAGTTTTTGGGAAATGCAGGGTACAGTTCAGATTGGATAGGAGAATATGCTGGGATAGTGGCACCTTTGAGAAAGATAATGAAAAAAGCAGGACATACAAATTTGAAGAACGGCTTACAGTGGAATGGAGAGGCGGAGATAGCTTTCAATACTATTAGGTAGGAATTGCAGTCAGCCCCAGCATCAGTTTTGCCTGACTCCGAGAAAGTTTTTCATTTATATGTATCCAACCAACAGGAAGGTTATGTCACAGCGGTTCTATCACAAGAGGTAGGCACAGGAAAAGCAATTCAGCCGATAGCATACTACAGTACGAGACTAGATGAGGTGGCTCAGGGGTATCCACCCTGTTATAAGGGATTGGCGGCACTGTACTCTGTATATGAAAAGGCATCATCTGTAACCCTGGGCTATCCTGTGACTCTGTACACACACCACAAAGTAGCAGAATTGTTGGAAAGAGGGAAATTTGTGCTGACGCCAGCCAGGATAGCAGTGTATCAGATGCTATTGACATTTCCAGACATAACCATACAGAGATGCACTACCAGTAATATAGCCGATTTTATCTCTTTGGACTATGAAAGAGAACCCCATGATGGTGTAGGGAAGATGATGGCATTTGCCAAATTGAGAGCAGATTTACGGTCAGAACCACTAGAGGATGCAGATAAAAAGGTTCTCTTCATAGATGTCTCTTGCATTTCTACCCTTAATAGGAACTATTAAGAATGTTGAATGGATAAATTATATATATTACAATTAGCAAAGATTCATCAACTACACCAATGATGCATTGGAGGCCTTGGGACAACATAGAATAGTGCAGCACATTACAGGGCCTTCAGCCCACAATGTTGTGCCAGCCCTCAAACATTGCCTCCCATATAAACCCCCACCTTAAATTCCTCCATATACCTGTTAGATGCAAATAGCAAAATGACGTGGCAGAATAGACAAGCATTGGACTGGCTATTGGCAGAAAAAGGAGGAGTTTGTGTGATGTTTGGAGAGCAGTGCTGTACTTTTATACCAAATAACACTAGTCCAGAAGGACCATTTACTAAGGCAATGTATAAGTTGAAAAGTCACAGAAAGGAAGTTAAACAGAATGCAGCATTCGGGCATCAGTTATTTGACTGGTTAGAAAGTAGACTCGGAGAATGGGGGATATGGTGACTAAGATGGCAATGACTGTCGGTATAGTATTGCTGAGCTGTGTGCTTGTTCTGTGCTGTTTTCTTCCTTGGCTCAAGTCTGTTATAGTGCGTGCTGCAACCAAACAATTTCCGATGCTCGTGGCAATTACTGAACCAAGCTTAGTGGAGAAAGTAGCACCGAAGAAGTATCGTACAACCTACAATGCCTACAGGATGAACAAGAGCAAAACAACAGTGTAGGAGTAGATTGTAAGGACTACTGAGTTTTTTTCCCTGTCTCAGATACAAAGGGACAGATTTTTGACTCAGCGACCTAGAGTAACAGAGAGAATACTCTGCGGTCTTGGCGCAGAAAATTATAGTTTAACCCGCGATTTGGGAATAAGTGCTGGACTTTATTGGGGCTTTTGTGCGCAGACTCTTAGTCTTCTTTCTCTGTGCGAGTCCCTATGGGTCTCAAAGGGGGGATTATTTTGGAGAATAAAATTGCATCGTTTGACATGTGGCCAGAACTATGTGGCCAGCCTTGACCTTGTGTTTGCTATTTGCTATGTATACAATTTATTGGCCAGAATGTAATCTCTGTATTGCCTCTGTACTATTGAATGCATCAGTGCCGTAAGAATGTAGCTAATAGTGAAAGTAAGCATGTAGAGATATCTGTGGTAGACGGGATTGTGGAGTGGTGTGATGGTATGGGGACCAGTCAAGGCCAGGAAGGGGGACACTTGTTCCAAGGAATAGACTAGAACAAGTATAATCTACTGAGTAGGCTAATGTAACTAAGATAAGTATGTACTATCAAGAATACTGTGTACTAGGCTTGGTGGGCGATTAGTGACACGTTCACTAATTGTCTCAGCTTTTGTTTGCAAATAAAGGCTTAAATTTCTTGAAGAATCTTCTGCGTCTCCTGGTTATTTTAAGAAACCATGACAAACTCCACCAGCATAATGCTGAACTGGAAATTCAGGTACAATTAATTATATATGTGTATTGTGAACATTGTTATTCTGTCTCAACTGCAACCTATTACTTGTCATCTTCTGCTCACTGGCACAAGCATGCATGTGGCAAAACACATGTTGTAACACTCCTTGGCATCGATCATCAGTGTTACCTCATCTTGGTTAGTCTTTGTGAACTTGCATCGATCTGTTCTGCTTGTTTTGTCCCAGTTGTTACCTCTTGTTTTCCAGTACAAATGCATTCTGTGCATCTGAGGATAATACAGGTTTTCCATCTTGTCATTCACTGCAGATGTAAAGAGTTGGATGTAAACTAAATGCCAATAGTATTAAGATGGACAATCCACAATTTGTTCCAAACATCCACCTTCCTCCCGTTTTGCATTTAATAAATATTGCAATACTCTATTGTATGAGAGTTCTTTAACGCTTCAAGGTCTGCAGATCCATTTTCTGAAATCGTGTAGATTTATAGAACAATGTCCACATTTCAGTTAATTGTGTATAAAGTTCAACGTCAACATTAGATCAGTGAGGTTTCATTTATTTTAACTTAACAAAGCAATGAACCAATAATCTCACCTCATCTGGTCAATCATTTGCTATATAAAGATATTTTTTATCTGTGAAGATATTTTTTTTCATTATAATCAGTGTAACCAAGTGATGTTGGCAGTGTTGCGGGCAGGGAGTTATGCCCATATTACTGAACTTCTCTCCATTACCTGGCTAAATTCAATGTAAGTATTAGGAACAACACAAAAATCAAACAATTGGTTAAATATTATACTTAAAAGCCAGTAAATAATTTTCTTGGCTTTTTGCATTTTCCAATTTAAGACACTTGATTGGACCATTCAACTGATTTGTTTTAATGTATATTAATACTATACTGAAGGTAGTCATATTGATGTATTCACAATGCTGTTACAGTCCTTGAAATATGTCTGTACTGGTCTCATGGTTATCTAACTCATAACCAAGACTGCAAATTACCATCAGAGCCAGTTGAATTGGTGATACATGCATATATGAGCTGCCTAATACTGGTCTTTCTAAATGACTGTAATGTGATACTTGACTTTTGTGCTGAATGCCATATTCCATGACATATAACCCGATTGGCCTCAGTTGCAGGACTCTGAATGATTTAGGCTGTTGTAGTATTTCCTAGTTAATGTAAAGCTAATGCAAAGCAAAAGTTAATGTAAAGCCAATCTCTATTTACCAAAATTAAATGTCAGTCAGCCAGAAGCTGACCGAATGATCAATAAAGCAAAAGAAGGAAATGACATACAACATAATGAAGGGAATATTTCTACCAAATATTCTTTTACAAAGCTATTTAACTGTATAGATGTTAGTGTCAGTATAATGAGCAGGCTAGAACTGATAAACTAACATATAAAAATCCATAGGGGATTATCATCAATTGAAAGATTAAACAAAGTGTGGCTAGACTCTGTGGATTTTGGAAGAATGAGTGATAACTTATCATTGAAATACATAGAGATCTTATGTCCTTTGATAAATAGATGCCTTGAGAATAATTCCGTTCGTATGGGGAACTTAGAACTAGAAGACATTGTCTCAGGATAGGGGGAAGAGATTTTCTGTTACATGATGGTTCTTTGAAACTCTCAAACTCCAAACTCTGGATACAAAGTAACTGGTTATATCCAACGTCAAGAGAGATTTCTAGTCCATCATGCAGTTGAAATTTATCGGCATCAAATAGATATATGAAGGTCAAAGATAAGAGCAGCAACACATCACTGGCCAAGCAGACTCATTGAACTGTTTAGCTGATTTATATTGTAATGTATTTAAAATTTTCCTTTTGAAAATATTTACCTTTTTCATTATGAAAAGCTTTGAAAGATATAAAATGCATCATTGCTTTTGTAGAAAGCTCCACATAGTAATTACCCAATTTTATTTTTCTAATCTCACTTGCAGTTTTTATAGTGACCTGAATGCCTTCTGCCATTGTTTACACACTGATTAAAAAACATAGAAACTTAGAAAACCTACAGTACAATTTGGGCCCTTCAGCCTACAAAGTTGTGCTGAACATGTCCTGACCTTAGAAATTACATGGCTTACCCATAGCCCTCTTTTTTTCTAAGCTCCATGTACCGATACAGATGACTCTTAAAGGATCCTATGGTATCCGCCTCCACCACCATTGCCGGCAGCCCATTCCACGCGCTCACCACTCTCTGAGTAAAAAAACTTACAGCTAACATCTGCTCTGTACCAACTCCTCAGCACCTTAAACCTGTGTCCTCTTGTGGCAATCATTTCAGCCCTGGGAAAAAAAGACACTAATTATCCACACGATCAATGCCTCTCATCATCTTGTACACCTCTATCAGCTCTCATCCTCTGTCATTCCACAGAGAAAAGGCTGAGTTCACTCAACCTATTCTCGTAAGGCATGCTCCTCAATCCTGGCAAAAAAGGATATTCTTTCTTGTTTTCCTCCTCAAACTTCATCATAATTTTGAAGATCCTCATTACATCTTTGAATATCTATCTCTGCAAAGTAATCTTTCTTCCCTTTCCATAACTGAAGCCATTGACAAAATATATATTTTTTTAACTTTCATCCTTCTGTCCTTAACTTATAAGGTTATCAAACTTCAAGGTATATAAGGTTCTCAAACTTCAGCAGTGTGATAACTGCAATTCTAACAAGTTTTTCCAAAGATGTAAGATGTGGTTTAAAGGCTGAGAAATACTGAATCTTTGCAGAGTTGAGTTTTAAAGAGAAACTGTTCAGAGGAAATAGGTAAAATGCTTATGTGTGGAGCAGCAAGGCTTTGTGCTTCCTCAAATGTCATCCACATATTGGCAAGTATTTGCAATCTAAGATTCTTTGTTATAAACTTCCTCATTTCACTGCACAATCTCAGAACCTCTGTAAGAGTTGTTCAATGATTTGACACATTGCTACATTTGAGGAACAGGCTTTTTAGCTTACCACACATCGCGTGTGCTGCAAACCTAGTGAACCAAACCTCATGCATTCTGCTGGTCTGGTGAGATGATCACATAAATGAGTAAAGTTGGGCTTATTTCTAAAATTTAAAAGAGTTGAAAATTAGGATATCAGTGAGTTTAAGAGTTTAGTACGAAATTGTTTAAGAAATCTTCACAGTGTGTGCTGTTAACTTAATCACACTGAAACTTTGTGAACTGTGCAGTCAAATTGAAAAGATTATTAGAGAAAATGAATATTTCCCAAATAACAAAAAAAAAATTGGATTTGGTTTAACATTCTCATTAAATCTGTTTTTCTGGAGCGTCATGTACCCACAGCTGATATTTATTCTTGATCTGAGAAGTAATACACTGGAAAGATTGAGCTTGTATTTCTGTACAAAGGCCTAGTGGTCCCTGTGTGCTTTTTGCAGAACATAAAGCACCTTTGAAATGTCGTCCCCAGTATAAAGTAGGAAATACACTAGTCAATACTTTTCTGCTCTAGTTTCTGGACTGATTCAAGGTGTTAGAACAGAGATGAGGAAATTCCTGGGCTTAATGTATGGAGGAGCAATGCATGTCCAATCAGTAGTGAAAAAATTAACTTGAGATCCTGAACATCCTCCTTATTGAACAAATGGGCCATCAGAACTCTTTAAAAAATGCTGCGAATGTATGCTGATGTCGTTACCATCATTTATTTCAGCATCACTATCACAGATAATGTGATAATTATCACTTCAGCCTTTTGTGGGTACTTGCTGCATAGTCGTTGTGTGATGATCTACATTTCTACAATGCTTACAGTTCAAGAAGATTGCGAGATTCTTTTGGTAGATCCTGTGATGATGAACTCCACCACAACCTGTGTCTTGGTTGTCGTCTGGTCCCAGTTTTTACTGCCTTGTATTAAAGAAATAGAATGAACTGTAAAATTGAGAACAGTGTATATTGGAAGGAAAGCCATAATGTCATGAGCATTGTTAGATATTTATTTTGGTGGAATTCGTGAAACAGATCAATCAGCATCTGCAGAGAGAAAACAAAATTAACTCTTCAGATCTATCACCTTTCCTCAATAAAGGATTGTCGGTGGGGCCACTTTCTTTGTCAGTGGATGGTAAGGCAGAGAACAAGATATTACTGCTGAACAACATATTATGGCTGCTGAAAAGGAAATGATGCTTCAGCTATTCAGGGCTTAGATGAATAGCATTAACAAGTCTCCGGTATAGCTGAGGTTTTTATGGGAGTGATGTGTAAACGTGAGGAGGCAACAGAAGGAGTTTAGAGATACCATGCAGGACGTTTTCATGGCCTGGATAAAAGCTAGAAATTGCAGGCAATAAGGAGAAGGGAGTACTGGAAATTTAAATGTCTATGAGAGAGTGAGGCCATGGTTATTATACTGATTAGTCCTGGTGGTCATTTGGAGAATGACAACACCAATAATATTGTTATCAATATTGTGATATTCACAGCTATAATCAGGCGATGTTGTCCAGTTTACATTGAGGGAGAAGGAAAATCATCAAGACAACTTTGCTCATTTGTGAGAAACTGTGGGAATTGCCCCTTTGATGGAAATAGAAATGAATTACAGTAATTTGTACAATATGACATTCAATTGAATTGACTTCCTGGTCGGAAGGTTGGAGTTGTTTCGCAAATAAATGCAACATGAAAAAAAAGTTGGCTGTTTCTCTTTGCAGAACGTACAGTGTTTCACACCCTTCCAGAATGAGTTCTATGGTATTCAGGTGAAGCTAGCGAGGTGTAGCTAACAATTGCCACGGTGCTGGGAAGCAGATAGTGATGGCTGAAATCCAAGTCCCTTACCGGAAGCCTCTGGCATGTCGGGATCCCTAATAGTCTGTGTTGGAACCTCTGTTGTTCACTATTTTCATAAACAATTGATTTCATATGGAAGCCAAAGCTGATTCACATCGGTCAGCTCATGGTACAAATGCTTTCAATACCAATGCCTAAAGTACAGCTATCTGCATTCCCTTTGCACACTTGGGACTTCAGAATTCAAAATGCAGTGTTGGCAGCTCAGTAAGAGGAAGTGCATTAAGGAACTTTGCTTCCCTTTTGTCTCACAAGTTGTCCAAAGACAAGAAATGTGACAACTGAAAGCATGGAGTTGCAGAATACTTATGAAAATGCTAAAGAACTTGTTGAATGCCAAAGTGGAAGAGCGGATGACAACGGAGAATCTTTGAAGCCAGGTAAATGCCAATGTCTCCTATTTCCCATGTTACTTCTAGATTATTGAGGAACAATTTTGCAACTTCAGATCGATTACCAGAAGTAAAAAGGAGATTCAAGAGTGTATGTTGTCAGTAGAACCCCTCAAAAGGCTGAGCTGATTTGAATGGTAGAAGAGAAGTCAAACATGATTTTGCTTCAAAGGCAAGTGCTACTAACATAAACTGAAATGGGGATGAATAGCCCTGAGAAGTCAAGCGTTCTTCTCTTATGACCAGTGATATGTGGAGAGATTCAGGTAAAACTGTCTAATGCAAAATTGAGTGAAGTGACATATTGAAGTGTGAAAGATATGAGAGGGCAGAATTCCATTTATTCATGTATAAGTCTAGTCTGAGAGAATGCAGTTACTATCCAATATTTCTAGTATATGTATCCGCTTCCTGCTGAGCTTTATCATCTTCTGCAACATTCCGAATCAGAAGATGAATTGGAGAGTAGCAAAGCATACTCCTTAGAATTAAATACAGAGAAGGTGAAACAGTAAATCCAAGGATTACCAACTGAAAGCTTTACTTGTAGAAAGATTATAGAAATGATGATGTTTCAGGAACAGAACTTAAAAAGAATTAGACCAATCTGTCAAGTATGCTTCACCATTCAAAAATAGTTGATTTATTTTCCCCCTCAATGCCATTCTCCTGTTACCTTAGACACCCTAACTGTTCAAGAACCCATCAACCCCATTTTAAATAAACGCAAGAATTGCCTTCTACAGCCATCTATTGCAATTACTTCCACAGGTGGACCATTTCTAGGTAAAGAAATTTTTCCTTCTCTTTGTACCAAAGTGATCCTTAGCTTTTAAGTTTGTGTCCTCTGGTCTTAGACTCTCCCACTATTGAATACATGCTGTTCTGGAAATATGCAAAACATGCACCTGTTCTGTTCCCTGTGGAATTTCATGTCAAACATACAAAGTGCAATGAATTTTATAGTGTGAAGTTAGCTGTTGGATGGTCAGATTTTGTCTCTTCATGTATCCAGATCAAGGAAGATTTGGATTCTACATCTTTCTCTCAGTGATGATTTTCACATGAATTTTGCAGATTGCCGTGTCCAGCCAATGGAGCTGGCCCAAAGAAATCTCTCTCTCAGAGTGATCTATGTCCTCCTGGGTGTCAGCATCTTGCTGTCCATTGTGGCTATCATCACTGCAGTTATGCTGAGTAAGTTGCGCAATGATGCAGTATTTTTTTACATTAGCTCCACAATATGAATTATCAAAACTCTGTTGATGCATGTAATATCTAGGAGATATGAACAAAGTTGTTACTATTACTATATTAGTTAGTAAGGCGTAGTGACATTGTTATAAATGGAGGGTGCTGTGTAAAGGGAAACCTTAAGTTCCATACATCAATCAGATACTTTTTTTGTCAATGATCATTTATTTTCCCATCTTTTGACACTTCTATTTGAGGGTTTTCAGCGGAAGCCGACTTATTCCAGTTCCAGCAGTTAAAGGATCAATTGATTGAAATAATGTGGAAGAACTGGGTTTGTTGAAGCAGAAAATCATGAGAATATTCATAACTTGCAAGATCACCCTCATGGTCCCTACTCCTCCCCCATGCTGTTTTCCATAGTGTGGAGTTAGAGTATGTCAAAAACCTAATGTACTTAAGAAACCCCTATAAATAGAGGGAATATTGCCTGAAAACAAGGAAGTGGTCTGACAATATACCAGTAGTTACAAAGCTGGAGGCCCCACAGAGGCAATGTAGAAAAAGTTCAAAAGCATTGTGAACTCAGGATAGGTGAGTGCTGATACATAGCCCCCACATCCTGCATCTCTCCTTCTCTCTAATTGTCTGCATGTCTATCTATCTTCATTACTGTGCAAACTCTAGGCACTCATGATACTTTATCAAAATTTTGTTTTCAATTTTATTATTCTGTGCTGTAGTTTCAGAAGAAAAGGGTAAGGATTAAAGGTGATATCGGGAGACAGTCGCTTCTCGAAGTTGATGCATGCTAATAAGCTCACACGGTAGGTGGGAATGTCAACAAATTGGTGACGATGTTCTTAAGGAATAAAGGTGACGTCATGATGCTGACCACTGCGTATTGCCAGAGGTTAGATGTAGGAATTAAATCAAACACTCGCCTTCCTCAATCTTTGCTGTCTGCGGGATAGCAAACTCTGGATTCACAAAGCAAGGTCTCCTTGCCTCATTACTTTTTGAGTCCCCTTGCATGGGAAATTTTTTCAAATGTCTTACTGAAATCCATATAGACTTCCTCCACTACTCCATCTTCATCAATATGTTTTGTTATATTCTCAAAGAATTTAATCAGGTTGGTTAGGGATGACCTGCACTTGACAAAACCATGCTGACTATGCCTTATCAGATTGTATCCTTACCGATGCTCATAAATACTGCTTCTCAGGACCTTCTCCAACAACATGCACACCACTGAAGTAAGACTCACTGGTCTATAATTTCCTCTGTCATCTCTACACCATTTCTTGATTGAGGGAACAACATTGGCAACATTCCAGTCGTCTGGTACTTCTCCTGTCCCTATTGATAATGTAAAGATCATCGGCAGAGACTCAGTGATCTCCTCTGGTGCTCCCACAGTAGCCTGGTGTATGTCTTGTCTGGTCCTCATGATTTATCTAACTTAATAGCTTTCAGATGCTGCAGCACATCCACTTTCTTAATGCCGAGACAGTCAAGAGGTTCAGTCCACTGTAAGATATACACAAAATTGCAAAGGTCCTTCTCACTGGTCAATACTGAAGCAAAATATTAATTAAGTACCTCTGTTATCTCCTCTGCCTCTAGGTGCATGTCTCCCCACAAGTTGGTGGGCACTGCAATTGCATTTAGTGTTTTAAACTTCAAATACTTCCTGTCTTCAAGGTTGGCAGAGGTTCATCAAGTGAAACAAATTAGTCAATTTATCAGCAAATATAACCAAGGTTTGCTCTAGGGCAGTGGCCTTGTCAGGGGAAGTGCCTTGTGGAAAAGTGCGAGTCTTTGGCTCGAGAGTCCTCGGTGAGGAGGCTGAGAGAGGAGACTATGTCACAGCAGGAAAGGGTGTAAGTGGTGAAGAAATGACAGGTAAACTGATTCAGTGTGATGCTTGCATGATGTGGGAGGTCAGCGACACTGATGGTGCCGCTGGCTGCTACAATGGTGGAGAGTGTGTCCAGGTTCAACTCCTGAAGGACTGTGTTGGGGCACTGGAGAATCAACTGGATGATGTCAGGTTCATCTGGGAAAACAAGAGTTTTCTGGACAGGACCTACAGTGTGACCGTTACACTGAAGATACCAGAAGAGAGAAGGGGGGCGATGATGAGGAAGGGATGGATGCTTGGAGTACAGGAGAACCTGGGGGATGTACTTCTTGAAAACAGGTTCACACTCTTTGAAGCTGTCGGGACAGAAGACACTGCCAGTCTGAGAGGCAGACCGGTCTGTGAGTCAAAGGTTGGCGCTGAAGCAAGGCAGAAGAGACAGAGGGCAGGCAGAGCCGTGGTAGTAGGGGACTCCATAGTGAGAGGTACAGAAAGGTGTTTCTGTGGCAACAGGTGGGATCGAAGGATGGTGTGTTGCCTCCCTGGTGCCAGGATCCAGGACGTCACGGTCCGATTGCAGGGCATCCTCAAGGGTGAAGGTGAACAGCCAGAAGTGGTAGAGCATGTCGGCACAAATGACATTGGGAAAAAGAGGAAAGGTATTCTGCAGCGTACCTTCAGAGAACTCATAAGAAGGCTGAAAAGCAGGACCTCCAGGGTGATTATCTCCAGTTTGCTTCCAGTTCCTCGTGCTGGTAAGGGCAGGAACAGGGAGATAGGGGATCAGAATGTGTGGCTGAGCAGCTGGTGCTCAACCACTTCTGGCTGTTCTGGCTGGGAGTTAGATACTTAGCAGAAATGAGGAAATTGGCAGATGCTGGAAATTCAAGCAACACAGTGCAGGCTCGAAGGTCCGAATGGCCTACTCCTTCAGCTATTGTCTATAAACCAAGCAAAACAGAATGAGAGAAGTAAAATGTACTTCCTCTTTCTCACTTCCTACTGCTGAAAGAAAATAAACTTTAGACTGCAAGAATGGAGCCCAGAGATATGTTAAGTTCTAGTTTCTTGGAGCAATGTTGGAAATGTTTACGAGCTGACCAAAGTTAATTTGTAGTCCACTCTGCATGACATAATTTTCCTTCTTAGAATGGATCCAACATCCACCATTCTCTATGAAAATACCGCTTTCTAAAGATGTTAAATATTCCGACAGCAGCTGAGCTCTCATTCTATTCACTATTGTGTACAGTGAATACATTCAGTATGCCCCCATTCTATATGGAGATCAGTAAATAATCAGTATAGTTTGCTTCAAAATGCAGGGAATTGTTTTTATTATTTTGTGTACTGCAGCTTCAAAGTTTTGACAGACTTCAAATATAAAAGTAAATCTGCATAACCATGTTGATTTATTGTATGTCTGAGAAAGAAGAATAATGCCAGAAGTCAGCAGTGCAATCCGGACAATGCCCATCGGAAAAGCACAAACCAATTGAAATCTAATTACGATATACACATCATAGCACCTGCAACACATATCTGAGTATTGGATAAGTGGATTTAATGCCCCTCCCATTCCAAAAATTCAAGATAGTGAGTTCCAGGTCAAGCCACATCATCACAATGTTATCCTAATCTCCTAATATCCTAATCCTACCAACTGCATTAAAATCACTAACTCGGTTTGGTAAAATCGATCTGATTTGCTTTTCTGAGATTCCTCATGAATTTCGGCACTCGAGCAACTTTCCTCTCTGTTTCCTCTTCAAACAAAAGCATCTCTAATCCTCAAATAGATCATTTTGCAGGCTTGCAATAGACAAGTGAACCCTCTCTAAACTATTTTTCTTTCTCACATGTTGCATGCTAAATTAGTGACCTGAGATATACACCAATCCAAAGCAATGGAAGCCTATTGCTCTCAATCTAGGACAATCTTCATACCCTTATATTCTTCACCCATCTAATAAGGACAAAAGTTTTGGTTGTGATGAAGAGAAATGATATTCATATTTGTACATATTTCCATTGTCTTCAAGAAGTGCTTATGGTACTATCTGGGGGAACAAAATCTTATTGTCCTTGAATAACCTGTGATGGACAATAAAGAAACTGGTCAACCATTATGTTCTTCTGGAAGATAAGTTATTATCCAAATTTATATGCAAAGGATGAATATGCAGGGCTTCAGCAACCCCAACAAACTATGTAGGAGAATGTGGATGACTATGTGATTTTCTTTTCTAACATTGTAATTCTAAATCATCAGACAGTCTTTGCAATGCAGACCCATCATGCCTTTGGTTTTGGCAGATTAGTCTTCATAAATAAGGGTTTTGAATAAATAAAATTGGATGTTACGTTGAACTTGTATAAGACATGGCTGAGGCTTAATTTTGAGTGTTTTGTACAGTTTAGTCACTTACCTACAGAAAAATATATAAATACATTTCAAAAAGGAAATCGAAAATTAACAAAGAATTTCCTTTTTCTGCTGGACTCGAGTTGTGTGGAAAAATGATCAGGTTAGGAACCTTATTTCTTGTAATGGAGAGGATTGTAAAGAGTACACAATATCATGAAAAGTACAGATATGGTAAATATAAGCAGATTTTTTCCACTGTGGTCGGGTGGGGGTACAACTAGATGTAATGGGTTAAACATGAAAGGTGAAAAGTTTAAAGGGGGAGAAGGGGAAAATTCTTCACTCAGAGCATCATAAGACCCTAAGACATTTGAGTAGAATTAAGCTATTCAACCCATTCAATCTGACCCACCATTCCATCATGGCAGATAACGGATCCCATTTATTCCTATACACCTGCCTTCTTACCATATCTTTTGATATTCTGACCATTCATGAAATGAGCAAATTCCATCTTAAATATAAGTATGGACTGGGCTTCCACTGCAGTTTGTGGCAGAGCATTCCACAGACTTACTACTCTTGGGATAAAAGATTTAATCCTTACCTCTGTTGCAAAGTGTTGTTCCTCAATTTTGAGGCTGTACACTTTAGTTCTGGATACCACCATCAGAGCAAACATACTGACTACATGCACCCTGTAAAGTCCTTCCAATATTTGGTAGGTTTCAATGAGATGCCCCCTCATTCTTCTTAATTCTAGTGAGTGCAGGCCTGTAGGCCCTCACCAAAGGCCACCATCCACTACTAGGCTGCAGAGATTGCTATCATCGGAAATTTTAACTTTCTTAATGTTGACTGGCATCACCTCGGAGCAAGGGGTTTAGGTGAGGTGAAGATGGTTAGGTATGTTCAGGAAGGGTTCCTGACACAGTATATAAAAAGCCAACTGGAGGGAAAGCTGTGCTTGACTTGGTATTGGGAAATGAACCTGCTCACGTGTCATATCTCTCGGTGGGAGAGAATTTTTGAGGTAGTTATCAACTCTCTATTTCCTTTACCATGGCACTGGAGATGGATAGGAGCAGACAATGAGGGAAAGCATTTCATTGGAGTACAGAGTACCTTAATAACCTTGAAAATCTCCAGCACATCCCGTTTCTTAATGTCTGTACACTCAAGTGGTTCAGTCCACTGTAAGCCAACCATATAATTGCCAAGGTACTTTTAACTGGTGAATACTGAAGCAAATAATTAATTAAGTAACTCTGCTACCTCTTCCACCTCCACAAACATGTCTCCTCTATTCCACCTGTTTAGTCCCATTCCCAGACAGCTTATCCTCTTGCTCTTAACATACTTGCAGAATATCTTGAAGTTATTTTTAATCCTCCTTGCCAAGACCTTCTCCTAGCCCCTTCTACTTCTCCTAATTTTATCTTGAGCTCCTTCCTGACAACTGTGAAATTTTCTGGAGCTCCAACAGTACCAAGTTTCTTGAAACTTTTCATAAGCTCTTCTTCTTATCTACATTTTCTATATCCTCTCTACATCATGGTTCTGTTATACTAAGATCCTTTTCCTCCCTCAATGGAACATACTACTGCCAACTGTTATGCAAATGTTCCCTGAACATTTGTCACATTTCAGCCGTTCATGTCCCTGAGAACATCTGCTCCCAATTAATGCTCCTCAGTTCCTGCCTAACAGCATCATATCTTCCCCTACTCCAATGAAATGCTTTCTCAAATTTTCTGCTCCTATCCCCCTCCAGCGCTATGGTAAAGGAACTGTAATTGTGATCACTACCTCAAAAATTCTATCCCACCAAGAAATGTGACACCTGTTCAGGTTCATTTCCCAATACCAGATCAAGTACAGCTTCTCTTACAGGTGTTTATTTTTTTACATATTGCGCCAGGAAACCTTCAATAAACCAACTCAACCTCAACTTGTTGCTGATGGGAATGGCCACAGTGGGACCCTACACTCTCTTCTTTCTGCCTGTGCTCCACTCGGTGTTCATTCATCTACTCCCAGAACTGTGTACTCTGGGTGTAACCACCTGCTCAACAATCATATGTATGAATTGTTCTGCCTTCTGGATGATCCTAAGTTCATCCATTTCCAGCCCCAGCAACTTAATGTGACCCTTAATGAGCTGGACTTGGCTGCACATCTTACAGGTGTAGTCATCAGGGAGACTATCAGATTCTATGAATTCCAACATCCTACAGGTGGAACATTCTGCTGCCATATCTGTCATCCTGCCATCATTGTACAATGGGTAACCAAGACCAAATTTTCTAGCCTGTTTCCTTGGTTCAAGGCTCTTCTGCTCAAAGCCTCTTGCATCAAATCCTGACACTCTCACTTTTATCTTGACCAAGTCTGAACAATGGCCTCCCCGCTTCTCCTACCTGCAGTTATATTTACATCGCAGTGTTCTGCTCCAGCCATTGATTGAGCTGCTGGAATGTCTGAATTACATTAAATTTTCAATTGACATCCAATGTTGCAAATCCTAGGGAATAGAAAAGTGGATGTTTTGTTTATAGGCTAGTGATATTAATAGTCTTCCCTGTAGTCAGCGATTTTGCAAATTCAGATAACTCAGTGATTACAGTGGTCGGAGCTATGATAATCCATGGTCTAACAGAATATGATGTGATTAGTGTGGATAATTAATTTTGTATCTGGAATGGGCACAGAAGCTAATACCTTATATTGGATAGGACTTCTTTCTCATAACGCAGAAAGAGTCTTTACCAACTGTACACCACTTCATTTGCTAGGCCCTGCTATTTCATTTAGTGTTATAAACTTGAAATAATTATTGTCTTTAAACTGAGTGAAACAGAATGAGGGAGCTAAAATCAACATCCTTTTACTGGAATAGAAACTTAACATTAGACTGAGAGAGAAAAACTTAGAAATATGAAGTTTCTGTTTCTCAGAACCACATTGGAAGTGTCTCCAAGCTGACCAAGATTAATTTGCTGTGCTCTTTGCATGAGACAATTTCCCTTCCTAAAATGTATCAAACATCCATTATTCTTTATGAAAATACTGCCTCCTAATGATATGAAATATTCCAACAGCAGCCAAGCTCTAATTCTATTTAATGTTGTGTACTGTGAGGACATTGTATATGCTATCATGCTGTATGGAGTGCAGTAACAAATCAGTTTGATTTGCTTCAAAATGCAGGGAATAGTTTTTATTATTTTGTGTACTGCAGATTCAAGGCTTTTACAGACTTCACATATAAAAATGAATCAGCATGAACATGTGGATTTATTGTATGTCTCAGAAAGAGGAATAGTACAGGAGGAGTTCAGCAGGCCAATCCAGGTGACTCCCATCAGAACACACTAACCAATTCAATCCTAATTACAAGATGCATGCTGTACCACTTGCCCAGCATATTAGAATATTGCATAAGTAGTTCAAAGATGCTGCGATTCCAAAAGATTCAGATGGTGAGTTCCAGGTTAAACCTCAGCATCATAATGTTATCTTGTTCTCCCATCTCCCCCCCTCCACTAACTGCATTAAAGTCACCGACTCAGTTTGATAAAATAGTAACACACACAAAATGCTGGTGGAAAACAGCAGGGCATTCAACATCTATAGGGAAAAGCGCTGTCGATGTTTCAGGCTGAGACCCTTCGTCAGGAATGAAGGGTCTCAGCCCTAAATGTCAACAGCGCTTCTCCCTATAGATGCTGCCTGGCCTTCTGTGTTCCAACAGCATTTTGTGTGTGTTGTTGTTTGAATTTGCTGCATCTGCAGATTTCCTCGTGTTTGCTTGATAGAATAGTTCCAATTTGCTCTTCTGAGACCCCTCTTGAAATTCAACGCACCAATCAATATACATTTTTACATATGTTGCATGCTAAATTACTGATATGATATATTCATAATTCCAAAGCAATGGCAACTTAATGCTCTAAACCTAGGGACAACTTCATGCTCATATATACTTTACCCGTATAATAAGGCCAAAAGGTTTGGGCATGATCAAGACAAATGACGATTATATTTGTATATGCTGCAAGTGTCTTCAAGTAGTGCTTATGGTATTATCTTGGAAAACAAAAATAGTTGTTGTCCTTGAATAGCCTGTGATGCACAATAAAGAAACAGTTCAACCATTATGTTCATCAACAAGATATTTTAGTATACGTACTTACATGCAAAGGATGAATATGTGAGGCCTCTGCAACCCTAATAAGCTACGTAAGAGTATGTGGATCAAGATGTGATTTTTTTTTCTAACAACATAGTTCTAAATCATCAGTCTTTGCAATGCCTACAGTTTTAGTAGATTAGTCTTTTAAAAAAAGTAATGATTACAGAAGATTAGATGTTATGTTGAACTTGAATGAGACATGGCTGTGGCCTAATTTGGAATATTGTGAGTGGTTTTGGTCACTTACATATTGAAAAGATATAAATAAATTTGAGAGAGAAAAGAGAAAATTAACAAAGAAATTCTGGTTTCTGCAGGACCTGAGTTGTATGGAAAAATTGAAAGGGTTGGCTACTTTATTTCTTTTAATGTATAAGATTGAGGTGAGATTTGCAAAAAAGTACACAAATCATGTGAGTAAATATAAGCACGCTTTCTCCACTGTGGTTGGCTGGGACAACAACCAGATGTCATTGGTTAAGAGTTAAAGGTGAAAAGTTTAAAGGGAGAATAAGGGGACATATCTTTACTCAGAGCATCATAAGACCACAAGACATATGAGCAGAAGAAGACCGTTCAGTCCATCGATTCTGCTCCGCCATCCCATCGTGGCTGATCCTGGATCGCACTGACTCCCAGACACCTGTCTTCTTGCCATAATCCTCTGATGTCTTGACCGATCTGGGAATGACCAAATTCCACCTTAAATATGCGCACGGACTCGGCCTTCACTGCAGTCTGTGGCAGAATGTTTCACTGATTTTCTAATTTCTTGCGGAAAGAATCTGTTCCTACCTTTGTTCTAAATGGTCGCTCCTCAATTTTGAGGCCATTCCTTCTAGTTCCCGATGTCACCATCATATGAAACACACTCTCCACATCTACCATATGTAGTATTTTCAACATTCGGTAGGTTTCAATGAGATCACCCCCACTGTCTTTTAAATTCCAGGGAATACAGGCACAAAGCTGCCAAATGCTCTTCATATTTTAATCCCTTCATTCCTGGAATCATCTTTGTGTACCTTCTGTGAACTGTCACCAATTACTACACAACATTTTGGATATATGGGGCCCAAAACTGTTGACAACACTCTTACATGTGCCTTGACCGGTGCCTTATAAAGGCTCACCATTATCTCTTTGCATTCCTGTCCAATTTCCCTTAAAATAAATGCAGATGATGTACTTGCCTTCTTCTTCACAGAGTTAACTTGCAAATGAACCTTCTGGACTCTTGCACGAGGACTACTAATTTTGTCCGCACCACTGATGTTTGAATTTTTGAACATTTAGACAATAGTCCACACTACTGTTGCTTTTATCAAAATCTATTATCATACGTTTCACAACATTGTATTCCCTGCCTTTTCTTGCTGATTCTTCCAATTTGTCTGCACCCTGCCACAATAGCATTGCTTAGACATCACAACTTACCCCTCTCCTTATGTTCGTATCATCCACAACCATTGCCGTAGACTCATAAATTCTATTATCTAAATCATTGACAACAATGTGAAAAACAACGGTCCCAATACTGACTCCTGAGGAACACCACTAGTCAATGGCAACCAACCAGAACAGGCCCATTTTATTCCCAATCGCTGTCTTCTGCCTGTCAGCCATTCAGTTATTCATGCCAGCATCTTTTTAGGACTTTTTCTTGTTCAGCAGCCTTATTTTGCCTTATCAAACACCTGAAAATCCAAGTAAGTGGCATTCATTGCCTTTCCTTTGTCTACTCTGCTTGTTACTTCCTCAAAGAAATAGAACAGATTTTTCAGGCAAGAATTTCCCTTACAGAAACAACGCTGACGTTGACTTGTTTTGCAATAAGTCTCAAAGAACCTTGAAACCTCATTTTATTAATGAACTCCAACACTTTCTCAACCACTGAGGTTAGGCTAACTGGGCTATAACTTCCTTTCCTTTGTCTTCCTCCCTTCTTCAAGTGTGGGATGACATTTGCAATTTGCCAGTCCTCCAGAACCAGGCCACAATCAAGTGATTCATGACCGTTCATGACCAGTGCATCAGTTATCCCTTTAGCAACATCTGTCAGGACTCTGGGATGCAGTCCACAAGGTCCAAATGACTTATTCAGCTGAAGACCTTTGAGTTTACCTATCACATTTTCTTTTGTAATAGTGATGGCACGCATTCCGGCTCCCTGGCACTCACAGACCTTTGGCACACTGCTCGTGTATTCCACAGTGAAGAATGATGCTAAGTACCCATTAAGTTTATTTGCCGTTTCTTTGGCCCCCATTACTACTTCATCAACATCGTTTTCAAGTGGTCCAGTATCAACTCTCACTCCCCTTTCCTCTTCCTATATCTGAAAAAAAATGTTTTGTATCCCGCTTTAAATTATTGGGTAGTCTGTCATAATTTTCCTCTTTTGTCTTTTGTCTTTTAGTTGCCTTTTATTGGATTTTAAGAGCTTCCCAAATCAGCTAGCTCCCCACTCATGTTTGTTACCAGATATGCCCTTTCCATGGCTCCAGTGCAGTTCTCCCCTTCCTTTCTCAGCCATAGCTGCTTACCTGCTCTATTTGAGAACTACTTCTTCTGTGGTATACATCTATCCTATGCTTTGTGAATTATTGCGAGAAACTTCAGCCATCTACGCTCTGCCACCATCCCCATCAGTATCCTCCACTAAACCTTCTGGGCTACCTCCTCTCTCGTGCCTCTGTAATTCCCTTTATTCCTTTGCAGGCAGATGTGAATTATGTTTCCCCCGCAAATTACACCATGAAATCAATCATATAATGATTACTGCCTCCTAAGTGTCCCTTTAAATTAGGCTTTCTAAAAAGCTCAGGGTTACTACACAACACTCAATCTAAAATAGCCTTTCAACAAGTAGGCTGAAGTAGAAGCTGCTCTACAAGGCCATTTCCTCGGCATTCAACAAATTCCCACACTTGCGATTCAATGCCAAATAGAATTTCCCAATTCCCTTGCACATTGAGGTCTCCCATTAAAATTGTGTCATTGCCCTTTTTACATGACTTTTCCAGCTCCCTTTAGAATCTCAACTCCACATCTTGGCTACTATTCAGGGAATTACATATGAGTCCCATATTCTTTTTTACCCATACAATTTCTTAAATCCACCCATAATGATTCAACATTCTCTGTCACCTTCACATAAAGGTGTAATTCCATTTTGTACCAACAGAGCCTCACCACCACTTGCCATCTTTCCTGGCCTTCCAATGCAAAGTATGTCCTTTAATTTTAAGTTCCCAACTATGACCTTCTTTCAGTCATGACTCAGTGATGCCACAGTGTCATTCCAATCAATGCCTAATTCCGCTAATTAGGTCATGGGAGTGTAGAATGAGCTGCCAGGGCAAGAAGTGCTTGCAAGCTTAATTTAAATGTTCAAGAGAAGTTTGCATTGATACGTGGATAGGGTAGGAGGGCCATGGTCCCGATGCAGGTCAATGAGAGTAAGCAGATTACATGGCTCTTCACGCTCTGGATGGACTGTAAGCTATTTTTGGTGCTATACTTTACTATGAGTCTATGACATAATTCTACCTTCTTTAATCCACAGCCTGTGATCTTCTTGTTACTATGTGCAACATCATCCTACTTCAACACCGAAGATAGCACACGGGTCCACATTATTTCGTTCCATTGCTGCTCATCACAAGTTCCACATTTTACCACTTGATGCCCCTTCCATTCGTCAAGACGTCCCGCTTCTCCACTTTGAAAAAAATATTTCCTTTCATGTGATGAAACCCTGCCAGTGTGTTACTTAATCACTCCATCACAAATCTGACACCACGCAGTGGTCAGCATCATGACGTCACCTTTATTTTCCTTCAGACCATCCTTACCAAATTGTCCATTTCTGCCTACCGTGTAATCTTGCTGTCACGCATCAATGTTGTGAAGTGTCATTCTCCTGATGTTACTCATAATCCCCTCACACCTTGCACTCTTATTCTTTTGTGATATGAAGCCTTCAGAATAATGCTTTCTGTTGACATTAAATGTTGCAAATCCCAGGGAATAGCAACGTAGATGTACTGTCCACAGGCTAGCGATTTGAATTGTATTACTTGCAGTTTACAATTTCACAGATTAAGTTCACTCTTGTGATTAGCGTGGTCAGACATATGATAATTCATGGTATAACAGAGTTTGGTGTGATTAATTGTGGGTCATTAATTTCGTTTCTAGGATGATGCAGAAGCCATCGCCCTATTTTGGACAGGACTTATTGTTCATAATGCAGAAAACGACTATATGGACTGTGCGCCCAAGTTTCATTTGAATGGCACTGCTATTGTACTCAATGCTATAAACTAGGAATTTTTCCTGTCTTTAAACCGTGGTGAACAGAATGGGAGAGGCAAAATCTGCTTCCATGGGTTAAGAGTGTAAGGTGAAAAGCGTAAAAGAAGAATGAGGGGAAACTTCTTCACTCAGACGGTTGTGAGAGTGTAGAATGAGCTATCAGCGGGAGTGGTGCATGGGAGCTAGATTTGAAATAGATTTGAAATGCTTGCATACGTCATAGATGGGAGGGGTATGGAGGGCTGTCTACTCCAAGTGCTGATTGATGGGAATAGGCAGATACCGTGGTTCAGCACTGTCTAGATGGACTGAAGTGTCATTTTCGGCGCTGTACTTTGCTATGACTCTGATTTGCTTGCGATTTAAAGCTGCAGTATGTAGATACTTCGCACTCAGGGTGTTGAATCTTTGGATTTCTCTACTTCAGAGAAAATTGCAAGAACCGTCAAATAACTTTTATGCAAATACATAAACTATTGCAAGATAAGGACAACTTGGGCTATGAGAAATGGCAAAAGTGGATTTGAGGCCTGATGCAAGTCAGCTCAGCTCTGCTGAATGGCGGTGAAAATTTATGCAAATATGTAGACACTCTTGTTTCTAAATCCTTAGGTTGTAAGGCTCTTATGGTCATAACTTCTGTCATCTACACATTGATCCACTTGACTTGTATATGAGTCGGTTGTAGTGACACAGGGCTTTTGAGTCTCTGAATTATTTGACCACATAGGTGGTCAAACTGTCTACCGAGTCTGTAGACTGCTGAATTCACGGAAATTAACGGAACATCTGTGATATTTGGTAGACCACGAGGGATATAGAAGTGTGATACGGTGCTGGGATTGTACCTTCCAGGGATATTTTGAATCCTGATCTTATTTCAGAACTGCATCATTTATACATGGATATTCCTGGTCCGTTAGGAGCCACCGATAAGGAAAGAGTTTTTGCCACAATTTCGGGTAGTTAGTAGGGCACTGAAGGCAAAGAAGATTTTTGTATTCTCCGTTTTCTTTTGTATTATCTGCATTTTATTGATTATACTCAGCACATGTGAGTGCACTTTGGCTTTTATGATGTGTTTTAGAAAGGTCATCGTAGCTTATATTTAAGTTGCAATTGTCTTTTGATAATTCTCCTCAAGATTTTCCGATGTATAATTAAGTATCCTTGAACTGATATCTTTTTGCAGCATGATTACTTTAAGTTTGTCAATAGACTGGGGTGGGATTAGATGTACACAGATTATTCCATACCCTGGAGTGCATATCAAGAGGTAGTGCTTTCCCTCGGTTTCGTAACTTTTTGGTCCTGATTCTTGTCGAGTAATCTTTAGGCCGAGTTTTTGAGAGTTATCCAAGAGCGTAAGACCATGAAATACAGGAGCCGGAGTAGGCCATTCGGCCAATTGAGTCAGTTCTGCAAGTCAATCATGAGCTGATCTAACTGTTCCAGTCATCCCCACTCGCCTGCCCTCTCCTCAAATGCTCGGAGAACCTGGCTAACCAAGAACCTATCTATCTCAGCCTCTAAGACACACAATCATTTAGCCTGCACAGCCACCAATGGCAACAGATTCTGTCTTAAGTAATTTCTCTGCATCTCTTTTTTTTAAATTGATGCCCTTGAAGTTTGAATTGTGCCCTCGTGTCCTAAACTCACCTACCACGGGAAATAACTTTGCCATATCTAATCTCTTCAGACCTTTTAACATTCAGAATTTTTCTACGAAATCCCCCCCCTCATTCTCCTAAACTGCAGGAAATGCAGCCCAAGAGCTGCCGGACATTCCTCATACAGTAACCCTTTCATTCCTGCAATCATTTTTGTGGATCTTCTCTGAACCTTCCCGAATGTTGGTATATCCTTTAAAAATAAGGAGCCCAAAACTGCACACAATATTCCAAGTGTGGTTTCACGAATGCCTTATAGATCCTCATAATCACATACCTGCTCTTATATTCTACACCTCCAGAATTGAATGCTGACATTGCATTCGCCTTCTTCTCCACAGATTCAACCTGGAGGTTACCCTTCAGAGTATCCTGCATAAGGGCTCCCAATACCCTTAGCCTCTCTGCATTTTGAATTCTATCCCCATCTGACTAAATGTCTGCTCGTTTATTTGTTCCACCAAAGTAGTTCATTTGCCACTTCTTTGCCCAATCCCCCAAACTATCTAACTCTAGTCCCTAAAATCTCTCGGTTTCCTCAACACAAGCCACTACTTCAGCCAGTTTGTATCTTGGGCAAATTTAGCTACAAATCCAGTAATCCCACCGTCCAAATAAATGACACACTTCGTAAAAAGCAGCTGTCCCAACACCGACCCCTGTGGAATTCCACTAGTAACTAGCAGCCAGCCAGAAAATAACCATATAACCATAGAACAATCACAGCACGGAAACAGGCCAGTTCAGACCTCCTTGTCCATGCCGAACTCTTAATCTCACCTCGTCACACCTACCCGCACTCAGCCCATAACCCTCCAATCCTTTCCTGTCCATATATCAATCCAATTTTACCTTAAATGACACAACTGAACTGGCCTCTACTACTTCTACAGGAAGCTCATTCCACACAGCTATCATTCTCTGAGTAAAGAAATACCCCCTCGTGTTTCCCTTAAACTTCTGCCCCCTAACTCTCAAATCATGTCCTCTCGTTTGAATCTCCCCTACTCTCAATTGAAAAAGCTTATTCACGTCAACTCTATCTATCCCTCTCAAAATTTTAAATACCTCGATCAAATCCCCCCTCAACCTTCTACGCTCCAATGAATAGAGACCTACCTTGTTCAACCTTTCTCTGTAACTTAAGGGCTGAAACCCAGGTAACATCCTAGTAAATCATCTCTGCACTCTCTCTAATTTATTGATATCTTTCCTATAATTCGGTGACCAGAACTGTAGACAATATTCCAAATTTGGCCTTACCAATGCCTTGTACAATTTTAACATTACATCCCATCTTCTGTACTCAATGCTTTGATTTCTAAAGGCCAGCATTCCAAAAGCCTTCTTCACCACCCTATCTACATGAGACTCCACCTTCAGGGAGCTATACACTGTTATTCCTAGATCTCTCTGTTCCTCTGCATTCCTCAATGCCCTACCATTTACCCTGTATGTTCTATTTGGATTATTCCTGCCAAAATGTAGAACCTCACACTTCTCAGCATTAAACTCCATCTGCCAAAATTCAGCCCATTCTTCTAACCAACAAAAATCTCCCTGCAATCTTTGAAAACCCACCTCATTATCCACAACACCTCCTACCTTAGTATCATCGGCATACTTACTAATCCAACCTACCACCCCATCATCCAGATCATTTATGTATATTACAAACAACATTGGGCCCAAAACAGATCCCTGAGGCACCCCACTAGTCACCGTCCTCCATCCCGATAAACAATTATCGACCACTACTCTCTGGCATCTCCCATCTAGCCACTGTTGAATTCATTTTATTACTCCAGCATTAATGCCTAACGACTGAACCTTCTTAACTAACCTTCCATGTGGAACTTTGTCAAAGGCTTTGCTGAAGTCCATATAGACTACATCCACTGCCTAACCCTCGTCAACATTCCTCGTAGCTTCTTCAAAAAATTCAATAATGTTTGTCAAACATGACCTTCCACGCACAAATCCATGCTGGCTACTCCTAATCAGATCCTGTCTATCCAGATAATTATTAATATTATTTCTAAGAATACTTTCCATTAATTTACCCACCAGTGATGTCAAACTGACAGGTCTATAAATGCTAGGCTTACTTCTAGAACCCTTTTTAAACAATGGAACCACATGAGCAATATGCCAATCCTCCGGCACAATCCCCGTTTCTAATGACATCTTAAAGATCTCCATCAGAGCTCCTGCTATTTCTACACAAACTTCCCTCAAGGTCCTGGGGAATATCTTGTCAGTATCGGAGATTTATCCACTTTTAAATTTCTTAAAAGCGCCAAGACTTCCACCTCTTTAATTGTCATAGGTTCCATAACTTCCTTACTTGTTTCCCACACCTTACACAATTCAATATCCTTCTCCTTAGTGAATACCGAAGAGAAGAAATCATTCAAAATCTCTCCCATCTCCCTCGGCTCCACACAAAGCAGACCACTCTGATTCTGTAAGGGTCCAAATTTATCCCTCACTATCCTCTTGCTTTTAATATAACTGTAGAAACCTTTCGGATTTACTTTCACCTTATTTGCCAAACCAACCTCGTATATTCTTTTAGCTTTTCTAATCTCTTTCTTAAGATTCCTTTTACATTCTTTATATTCCTCGAGCAATTCCTTTACTCCATGCTGCCTATATCTATTGTAGACATCCCTCTTTTTCCGAACCAAATTTCTAATATCCCTTGCAAACCATGGTGCTTTCAAACCTTTAACCTTTCCTTTCAACCTAACAGGAACATAAAGATTCTGTACCCTCATGATTTCACCCTTAAATGACCTCCATTTCTCTATTAAATCCTTCCCATAAAACAACTTAACCCAATCCACTCTCTCTAAATCCCTTCGCATCTCCTCAAAGTTAACCATTCTCCAATCAAAAATCTCAACCCTAGGTCCTGCCCTGTCCTTCTCCATAATTATATTGAAGCTAATGCTATTGTGTTCACTGGACCCAAAGGGCTCCCCAACAGATACATCTGTCAGCTGACCTGTCGCATTCCCTAACAGGAGATCCAACACTGCCCCATCCCTAGTCGGTACTTCTATGTATTGTTGCAAAAAACTACCCTGCACCCATTTCACAAACTCTAAACCATCCAGCCCTTTTACAGAATGAGCTTCCCAGTCTACGTGTGGAAAATTAAAATCTCCCACAATCATCACCTTGTGTTTACTACAAATATCTGCTATCTCCTTACACATTTGCTCTTCCAATTCACGCTCCCCATTAGCTGGCCTATAATACACTCCTATCAGTGTTACTACACCTTTCCCAATCCTCAATTCCACACAAATAACCTCCCTAGAGGAGCTCTCTAATCTATCCTTCCAAAGCACCGCCGTAAGATTTTCTCGGACAAGCAATTCAACACCTCCTCGTCTGGCCCCTCCTACTCGATCACAACTGAAACAACTAAATCCAGGAATATTTAGTTGCCAATCACACCCTTCCTGCAACCATGTTTCACTAATAGCTACAACATCATTATTCCAGGTATCAGTCCACGCTTTAAGCTCATCCACCTTTCTTACAATGCTCCTAGCATTAAAATAGATACATTTAAGATACTCTCCACCTCCTCCTCTCTTTTCATCCCTAACGATGCATTCAAATTTATTATCCTTTTCTTTCTTCTCCCCTACATCTTCGGGCTGAGCGCATCCCTTCTCCATCACTTGCCTTTCCGACCTCACACACTGTCTATTTACTTGCTCTACTGCTGAACTAACCTCCTCTCCCATAGTTTCCTCAAATTGATTCCCGCCCCCCCCCATCTTACTAGTTTAAAGTCTGCCCTGTAGCCCTAGCAAACCTCCCCGCTAGGATATTGTTTCCCCCCAGGATTCAAGTGTAACCCGTCCTTCTTGAACAGGTCACGCCTGCCCCAGAATAGGTCCCAATGATCCAGGAACTTGAATCCCTGCCCCCTGCTCCAATCCAACAGCCACACATTCATCCTCCACCTAATTCCATTCCTACTCTCACTGTCGCATGTCACAGGCAGTAATCCCGAGATTACTACCTTTGCGGTCCTTCTTCTTAACTGCCTTCCTAAATCCCTATACTCTCGTTTCAGGACCTCTTGCCCTTTCCTTCCTATGTCATTGGTACCTACATGTACCACGACCTCTGGCTCCTCACCCTCCCACTTCAGGATATCTTGGACGCGATCAGAAACGTCCCGAACCCTGGCACCAGGGAGGCAAATTACCATCCGGGACTCCCGATCACCTCCACAGAACCGCCTGTCTGAATCCTTGACTATCGAGTCCCCTATTACTATGGTCCTCTTTCTTCTATCCCTACCCTTCTGAGCTACAGGGCCGCCCTCTGTGCCGGAGACCCGGCCAATGTCACTTCCACCAGGTAGGCTGTCTCCCCCAACAGTACTCAAACATGAGTACTTATTGTCAAGGGGTACAGCCACTGGGGTACTCTCTAGTACCTGCCTCTTCCCCTTCCTGACCGTGACCCACCTATCTGCCTCCCGTGGCCCCGGAGTGAGCACCTGCCTGTAACACCTCTCTATCACCTCCTCACTCTCCCTGACCAGGTGAAGGTCATCAAGCTGCAGCTGCAGTTCCCTATCTCGGTCCCTCAGGAGCTGCAGATGTTGATGTCCGGGAGGCTCGGAGACTCCAGGACCTCCCACATCCGACACCGAGAACAACAAGCTGCCCTCACCCTCATACTTCCCGAATAACTGAAAATAACAAGAACTAAAAGATAAGCCTATTGTGCCCTCTTCCGTCTAAGCCCCCTGAACCCAAGCCCTACACTCTGCTCCCGGCGCACTCCGCTGCCTGCAAACAAAGCTGCCCGCTGCTTAAGGCTGCGTTCTTTTTATATCTTCCCTCCTTCCCAGGCCTCCTTCACGCGCCTGCGCAGTCCCGCCTCTCAGAACTCCGATCTGAGACACAATAGGATCCCTTATTCCCCCTCACTGTTTTCTGCTGATCACCTAATGCTCCATCCATATTTGTAACTTCCCTGTAATGCCATGGGCTCTTATCTTGCCAAGCAGCATCATGTGCGACACCCTGTCAAAGGCCTTGTGAAATCCAAGTAAACAACATCCCAACGACTACATCTGCTTTCTCTACCCAGCTTGTAATTTCCTCAAAAATTGCAGTAGGTTAGTCAGGCAGGATTTTCCTTTCAGGAAACCATGCTGGCTATCTTGTTAAGTGCCTCCAGGTACACCGTAATGTCATTCCTAGCAATCGATTTCAACAGCTTCCCAACCACTGATGTCAAGCTAACAGGTCCATAGTTTATTTTTTTCTGCTCACTACCTTCTTAAATAGCGAAGTATCATTTGCAATTTTCCAATCATCGGGTACAATTCCAGGATTTATTGCTTCTTGAAAGTTGATTGTCAATGCCTCTACAATCTCTCCAGTTACTTTAGTTTAAACCCGAGGATACATTCCATCAGGTTCAGGAGATTTATCCACCTTTTAAGTTCCAGTATTTTCTTTTGTCTTTTTAGTTAATTAAATACCTAAGGTTGTTTAACACTTTTGACTACCTGTGTGTTCCTTCATTTGGATTTGCAGATATAGCATATCACTTCCTGTCCTGTTACATTGTGGGACAGCCGATTTGAACTGTGATATGAATGTATTATACATTGACTCTGTCAGTTTTATCCTATTTTCACTCTTATGAAAGGAAATCTCATGAGATACTTTCAGACTTTCTGATGCGAAATAAAGGAAAGCATATCTGGCCAAATAGTTCTTGATGTCTTATTTTAATTCCGAACAGAACAGGGTAATGTGTTGACGTCCTCTTACGCCGACAGATTCACTATCTGACATATATAGGTGTGCTCCATACACGTTTCACCTTTACCATTATTTTCAATCATATTGATGATACTTGTCATTATTCATCAAATCATTCGAGACTGAAGAAATGATGAGCTAGCTGGCAATAGAACCACACAATATCTCACCTGATACACGATATCACACGATTTCTAACCTGATATCCTCATTCAGTTGCAGGAAACCATGAGAAAACCCTTAACGCCTTCGCTAAAATTCAGGATGAGATTGCGCAGCTGAATAAGAGTAAGTTTAATAATTATCAGACAAAATATCATGTACTATTTTTAATCTGGAATTGAAGTGAATGTTGAGAAGGGGCAGAGTGGCGTAGATTGCTAACACTGCTTCAGCTAATCCTATTTATATCTTAAATTCCAAAGTCAAACCCAATCCTGCTCCTTTGGTTATCTCCTGGCAAATGTTCTTACTCTATGCATCCATCAATTTGGTAATTTACATCACACATTGACCGTGAATTAAAATCATGTGAAAACATTAAATGAAAAAAGAAATATTAGAAATTGTGACATGTTAAGTACTTCCGGTAGAAATAGAAGAATAAATGTGGAAGACTGTTCATCAGAATTCTGAAAGAGAGAGGAGGGTAAACAGATTATTTTGAAGTTCCAGAGAAACAGGAGGAGCGATCTTGAGGCCGAAAGTACTGCCCCAAGCCCAGGATATTGGGAAGTTGTGCCATTAATATGTTTGTCCATATGTTAATTTAGAAAAAGAGCTTTGACCAGCGACCGAACCGGACATCGGAAGTATTGAGAGAAGGGAATTTCAATCCGGTCGACTGCCCTAATAGAAAAGTCAGCAGTGGGTCTGTACAGCGAAAAGGAGCTTTGTGCAACGACAAAAACGGACATCGAAAGTTTTGAAAGGAGGGAACTTCTGTCCGGTCCCCTGACCGAGCAGAGATTGCAGCAGAGAGTTGCCAAAGCAAAACAGGGCTTTGACTAGCGAACAATCGGCGGTTAGAATTGATTATCAAGACCGAATTAAAGGAAGGCAGGGGCAGGCGCTTTGCCGCACCAGCCGTTATCTGAGTGGACAGAGTCAGAATGGTTTTATTGCAGCTTTAGCTCTTTGAGGCGAAAACAAGCTTGAGTCAGAGAAAGCAAAGTAACAGAAACTCAAGAGTCAGTTTCTTTTCCTTCACTTCTTTATCTGTGCTTATCTAGGATAGTAGAGATGCCAGAAGGACAGTGGAACGCTCCTCTTGCTGCATGCAGAGAGTCACAGGGACCTCCAGAATAATTCCCGACCACTACTGTGTGAACAGCATCCAACTTCAGCTTTTACCAATCCGAGTTAAGGAATTGGATCATGAACTGGATGAACTCCGGATCATTCGGGGGGGGGGGGGGGGGCTGAAGAGATGACAGATAGCGCATGTAGAGAGGTAGCTACTTCCTAGATGCAGAGCACAGGAGACTGGCTGACAGTCGGGAAGCGCAAAGACGTTAAGGAACCGGTGCATAGTTCCCCAGTGGTCATCGCCGTCAACAACATATATCAGTTTTGATACTGTCTGGTTGGGGGTTGATCTAACAGACGAAAGACACAGTGGTCGGGTATCTGGGACTGTGTCTGGATTTGAGAGTTAGCATTGAAGGGGGGAGAATAGGCATGTCATGCTGATAGGTGATTTGTTATTTAGGGGAACAGTCAGGAGGCTCTGTGGGCGTGAGCGACATTCGCGGATGGTACTTTGTCTGCCAGGTGCGACTGTCCAGGCTATCTGCGACCGAATCCTCAGGATTCTTAAGTGGAAAGGTGAACAGCCAGAAATCGTGGTCCATGTTGATACAAATGCCATGGGTAAGACGAGTAACGACTGTGTAAGGTTTTCATGGATTGGGTGCTAAATTTAAGGGTAGTACCTTCAGGGCTGTGACTCCAGGATTGCTACCCATGCCTTGTGGTAGCAAGTAGGAAGATTATGCTGTTTAATATCTAACTAAGGAGTTAGTGTTGGAGGGAGTGTGTAAGAGCTTGAGATCATTGTGATCTCTTCCACGTTATGCGGGACCTTTGTGGACGGGTCGGTTTCCATTGAATTGACGTGGAACTAATAAGCTAACGGGAAGCATTGTTAATGCTGTATGATAGGATTTAAACCAGAACTGCAGGGGCATGGGACCAGATTGCCATAACAGTTTGTGGAGAGAATGTGGAGGCAAATGTTGTTAAGAACTCAAAAAAAGTTAGCAAAGAAAATGTTGAGTGTGGTGTAACTAGTGTCCTGTGATGCTCATTGTCTCATTGCAGGTAGTATCATAGGAAGGACATATGATAGTGCTGAAGATGAGGTAGCTGGTTTACAAACAGAGGCTATGTGTAGTGAGGGGAGGCTCTTGACAGGGTAAAATTCCAGTAAACAGGATGAGCTGCATTGTTATAGGCGGACAAGATCGAAAAGGGAGAATACAGAAGGTGTTGTATTTGAATGTGCGCAGTATGCCGAGTGAGGTAGTTGAACATGCAGCACAGTTAGAGTTTGGTAGGTATGATGTCCTAGGTATCACTAAATCATAGGTGAAAGGTGATTATTGCTGAGAGCTGTATCCCATTGTATCTCCATTGTATCCCAAGGACACGCAGGAAGGCGTTGCTCTTTTGGTTTAAAAAAATAGAATCAAATCATTACAAAGACGTGACATATGGTTCGGCGGTGTTGAAACATTGTGGGAAGAGTTATGTAACTGCAGCGGTAAAAAGACCCTGATGGGAAATGTATAAAGACGCCCAAACAATAGCAAAGATGCAGTCTACAAATTACTCTGGGAGATAGACATTGCACGCCGAAAAATCAATGTTACAAAAGTCTAGAGGATTTCAAAATGCAGGTGATTTGGTGAAATCAGGTTCGTACATGATTCCAGGAGGGGGGATTTCTTGTGAGCCTCTGCTTTGGGTTTTAAAGTGGCTCGTGGTTAACACCACTAGGGAATCAGCTATGTTCGATTGGGTTTTATGCAAAAACCGGAATTGATTGGTGAGGATAATTTGAAAGAACCCTTAGGGGAAGGTAATCATGATACGATCGAATTCACACGAATTAGAGAACAAGATAAAGTTAGATGCATCAGTGGAGTAAAGGGAATTGTAGAGGCTTGGGAACTGAAATGGACAGAATTGCTTGGAAAACAACACTGGTGGGGATGACAGCAGGGTGGCAAAGGTTAGAATCTCCAGAATCAAACCGGAATGCACAGGACATATACATTCGCAAAGCAGAAGTATTCCAAGGGCAAGATGACACAACCGAGGCCAAAAAAGAAGTCAACGCCAATAAAAAAAAAGCCAACGAGTGGGCACATAATAGAATAAAAATTACTGGACAGTTAAGACAATAAGTAAAATCAGAAGACGAAAATAAGGTAGCCGGTAATATCAAAGAGAATGTTAACAATTTCTTCAGGTACATAACAGACAGACTGACAGACATACTTTATTGATCCCGAGGGAAATTGGGTTTCGTTACAGTCGCACCAACCAAAAATAGAGCAGAAATATAGCAATATAAAGCCATAAATAATTAAATAGTAATAGGTAAATAATGCCAAGTGGAAATTAGTGCAGGACCAGCCTATTGGCTCAGGGTGTCTGACATTCCCAGGGAGGAGTTGCAAAGTTTGATGGCCACAGGCAGGAATGACTTCCTATGATGCTCAGTGTTGCACCTCGATGGAATGAGTCTCTGACTGAATGTACTCCTGCGCCTAACCAGTACATTATGGAGTGGATGGAAGACATTGTCCAAGATGGCATTCAACCTGGACAGCATCCTCTTTTCAGACACCACCGTCAGAGGGTCCAGTTCCACCCCCACAACATCACTGGCTTTACAAATGAGTTTGCTGATTCTGTTGGTGTTTGCTATCCTCAGCCTGCTGCCCCAGCACACAACAGCAAACATGATAGCACTGGCCACCACAGACTCGTAGAATATCCTCAGCATCGTCCGGCAGATGTTAAAGGACCTCAGTCTTCTCAGGAAATAGCGGCGGCTCCGGCCCTTCTTGTAGACAGCCTCAGTGGATGTATAAATGGGAAGGGAGTGTGGAAATCTGCTTACTAGAAAATTATACTGGAGGTAGTACTCGGGGACAAGGAAATGACGGAAGAACAGAAAGTACTTTGCATCAGTTTTACTGCGCAAGACACCAGCTCTCTGATGGATACTTCAGGTGTTAGGGGTAAAACTTTACTATTGCTAGAGAAAAGGTTCTCTGGAACCTGAAAGCACTGAACTAGATGAAACATCTGCTCCAGGTGCTGAACGAGATGGCTAACGAGGTATTAGTAATGAGCTTTCAAAAAATCACTGGATTCTAGAATCGTTCTGGAAGAATAGATAATTGCTAATGTCATTTCAGTGTTCTACAAGGGAGAGAGACAGAAGGTAGGAAACTTTAGTCTGAACTTAGTGTTCGGGAAGATGTTGGGATCAATTATTAATTAGACTTCTCATGGTACTTAGAGGCGCATTATGCAGTAGGCTGTATTTAGCTTCCTCAAGGGAATAGTTTGTCTGAGAAATCTGTAGAATTGTTTGAAGAAATAATTAGCAGAATAAACAAAGGAAAATTGGTTGATGTTGTGTACCTGGATTCTCAGAAGGTCTCTGACATGATTCTAGCACGGTTAAAGCTGTGGCTGATTGTAAGCGGACAAAGAGCATGAATAAAGCGAGCCTTTTTTTAGTCAGCTACCGGCGATTAGTGATGTTCCACAGAGTTGGGACCGATTCTACTATATTATATGTTAAAGATTTGGACAATGGAATTCATTGCTTCGCTACAAAGTTTGCAGATGAATTGAAGATAAGTGGAGGGGCAGTTAGTTTGGAAGAAGTTGAAAGCCTACAGAAGGATATAACCCGATTAGAAGAATGGTCAGTGAAATGGCAGATGAAATACAGTGCCGAGAAGTTTACAGTCAGGCACTGCCATAAGGAGGGCATTAGGCGTGGACCCAAAAGCAAGACACAGACACTGAACTACCTGGAATAGGACTAGGCATGAGAAGGAAGTGAGGGAAGTGGGGAAGAAACGCACTGGACATGATCCCGGTCCCGGAAGAGACAAGGACTTCAGGCCTGGGCTAGGACCGGACGAGGATAGAGAATCGGGACATGGAACTGAGAACTAGGAGCCTGGGCTTTGATTCTGAGCCAGAGACTGGACTTCACTCTGGCTCGGACTCCAGAACCCGTCAAGGACAAGACGTGGCTACAGAACGAGGAGAGGCTCAAGGCTGGATGTGAGACTCCTGGACTGGACAAGGACTCAGCACAGGACGAGGGAAATCCAGCACTGGGCTGGGCAATGTTCTCCTCTGCTGGGCGAGGCACATGGACATGACAAGAACCCAGAGCCTTGGTCGAGGAATAGACAGGAACACGGAACACCAAGCCGGGACCCCTCCTTGGGTACAGGGCATAGGGCCGGGACTCATTACACTGAACAGAGAGCCGGGACCCCTCCTTGGGTGCAGAATGTAGTGCCGGGACTCATTACACAGAACGCTGAACATGAAGAGACTGTTGCCAATGCTAGGTAGTGGCAAAACGGCCGGACCTACCTAGCCAAGGTGTGGACACAGACAGGCAGTTCCAAATCGGGCAAGGCTACAGACACAAGCAAGGCGAGGCAAGGTTCCAGGCAGAGGCCTGGTGAAGCGACGCAAGGCTCCTGGCAGACGCAAAGTGAGGAGAGGCAATGCTCCAGCCAAAGGCAAGGCGAGGCAAAGCGAGGCCAGGCTCCAGGCAGAGGCGCGTCAATGATCCAGGAGATGGTGAAGGGAAGGGATACAGACGGGGTTAGGACTGGAACAATCCACAATCAAAGGCTGTATCCTGAAACTATTTATGTGGCCAACCAAACAAGAATCAGCTGCCTCAACAGAAGCTGGGGAAAACCAGATATCCTGGATAAGGAACAGGACCGGACCGCGAACCAGAATGCGGATATCACTGACCGGACCATGACATGCACTTTGTTAGAAGAAATGACGTCTTGACTGTTTTCTAAATGGAAAGAAAATACTAAAAAAATTCCGAGGGGTAAAGGGTCTTGAGAGTCCTTGTGCAGGGTTTCCTAAAGGCAAATGTGCAGTTTAAGCATGTGGTGAGGAAGGCAAATGCATGGTAGCTTTCATTTCAAGAGGGATAGAATATAAAATCAAGGATGTAATGTCGAGATTTTAATAAAAACTGCTGCGACCTGAATTGTAGTTTTGTCTGTAGCTGTAGGCCCCTTCACTTTGAAAGGATGTATTGAAATTGGAGAGTGTTCAAAGGACGTTGACGAAAATAAGGCAGGATTGAATGACTTGTCATATGTAGAACCCCCAATGTACAGACGGAAAAAAAGCAAATCTTGCGAACATTTTGCAAAGGTTTTTCACCCTGGCACTAGTGGAACAAAGTTTCATATAGCTGTATATATCAGCTTGGCTGAAATGCAATAAATTTGAACTTGAACTTGAAGAATGCCTCCGACTGTCCTTTCATCAATGTTTTCAATTCAGAATATAACATCGTATTGGGTCTGAATGTCTCACTCACTGATGGATTCAATATCTGACAGATGCGCTCAACACATGGTTGAACATTTACATTATTTTCTATTACACTGATGAAGATTATCAAAGTTCTTTAAGCCATTGTAGTCAGAAGAAAGGATGATCTACGTGTAAGCTAAAAGCCATAATCTGATGTGTTGCCTTTTCAGCTGTAAAAAACTCCGAGCACACCCTGAGCTCCATCGCCAAAATTGAGGACGAGATTTCACAGCTGACTAAGAGTAAGTTTAATAATTATCATTGTTGTTTGTCGTATTTTAATACATGAAACTACATATGTGTTAATTTGGTGCAGAGCAGCGTCGATTGCTGAAGTTGTTTCGCCTACTCCTACATATATCCCAAGTGCAGTATCCAGACCAATCCGGCACATTTGCTTATCTTCCAGACACTTATCTCATTCTTTACCTTCAACAGTAGCTACATCACATCACTCCACAAATACACTGGGTTGAAGCAGAAGGGAGATAGAGCTGAAAATCATAAATGAAAGCAGAAATTGTTAGAAATTGAAATAGAGACATGTCAATAATTTTGGTGGAACAAGAAATACATGTTGATGAGTACCATTCATCAGTACTGCGAAATAAGAGAGGGCACACACAAATTCACTTCAGTTTGCAGAGAAACCGGAGGAGTGATGTTGAGGTTCAAATATATTTCGCAATGGATTGAATTCTGCCATGGCTAGGGCGATGGGAAAACGATATTAATACGTTTGCCACTGTTTTAATTTCTCTCTTAATTGCATTAAGTGGGTAGTCATAATGTGGGCATAGAATATAAAATGCTGTGCAATGTAGAGCTAGTGGATATTTTCAAAGATCAAAACGTCCTAAATACTTTTATTATGGTACGTACAGAAAATAATTGTGCAATAATAATGCAAAGCAAATACCCTTCATATTCGGGTAGTAAGTAGTGTACTGGGGGAGCTGAGTGTTTTTGTATTCATCATTTTGTTTCATATTATCTGCATTTTATTGATTATATTCATCATGTATGATTGCGCTTTCGGCTTTAATGATGTGTTATAGTTAGATCTTCCTAGTTTATATTTACATTGCAAACGTCCTTTGATAATTCTCCTCAAGTTTTTTACTGGTGTATAATTAAGTATCCTTGAACTGTTACTCTTTTCAGAATGGTTACTTAAAACTTTTCAGTTGTCTGGGGTCTAATTAGGTGTACACGTGACCTGGAGTGCATTTCAAGAGGTAGTGCTAACCCTCGGTATTCTTACTCGATGGTCCTGACTCTTGTCGAGTAATGTTCAGGCCAAGTTTTTGCGAGTTATCCAAGACCATAAGACCATTAAATATAGGAATAGAATAACTGGAATAGGCCATTCTGGCCATCAAGTCTGCGCTGTCATTCAATCATGGGCTGATCCAATTGTTCCAGTCATCCCCACTCGCCTATTTTCTCCCGAATCTCTCAGATACCCTGGCTAACCAAGTACCTATCTGTCGCAGCCTTTAATACATACAATGACTTGGCCTCCACAGCTGCTCATGGCAGCAAACTCTATCTTAAGTAATTTCTCTGTATTTCCTTTTTAAATGGATGTCTTTCAAGGTTGTATTGTGCCCTCTTGTCCTAAGCTCCCCTACCATGGGAAATAACTTTGCCATAACTAATCTGTTCAGCCTTTTCAACATTCAAAATTGTTCTATGAGATCCCCCTCATTCTCTTGAAATGCAGGGAATACAACCCAAGAGCTGCCAGACTTTCTTCATACAGTAACACATTCATTCCTGGAATAATTCTCACGAATCTTCTCTGAACCTTCCCTAATGTTAGTATATCCTTTAAAAATAAGGAGCCCAAAACTGTACACAATATTCCAAGTGCAGTCTCACGAGTGCCTTATATTCTATACCTCCAGAAATGAATGCCGACATTGCATTCGCCTTCTTCTCCATCGATTCAACCTGGAGGTTAAAACTCTACAGGGTCTTCCAATTCCCTTCTCTGCATTTTGAATTCTCTCCCCGTCTGACTAAAAAGCTGCTCGTTTATTTGGTCACCAAAGTCTTTCATTTGCCACTTATTTGCCCAATCCTTCAAACTATCTAACTCTCTCTAAAGTCTCTTTGTTTTCTCAACACCACCCGCGACTCCAGCTTTTGTATCATGGGTAAGTTTAGCTACAATCCAATAACCAAGTGTCCAAACAATTTTCATACACCGTAAAAAGCACCAGTTGCAACAACGACCCCCGTGGAATTCTACTAGTAACTGGTCTCCAGCCAGAATAGGATAACTAATTCCCATTCGTTGTTTTCTGCCGATCACCCAATGCTCCACCCATGCTAGTAATTTCCCTGTAATGCCATGGGCTCATATCTTGCTAAGGAGCCTCAAGTGCGACACCTTGTCAAAGGCCTCCTGAAAATCGAAGTACACAGCATCTCATCCACTGTAGCTCCTTTGTCTACCCTGCTTGTAATTTCCTCGAGAAATTGCAGCAGGTTAGTCAGACAGGACTTTCCTTTCAGGAGACCATGCTGACACTCTTGTCATGAGCCTCCAGGTACATCTCAATCTCATTCTTAACAATTGATTCCAACAACTTCCCAACCTCTGAATTCAGACTAACAGGTCTATAATTTCTTTTCCACTGGCTCACTCCCTTCTTAAACAGCGATGTAAAATGTACAATTTTACACTCATAGGGTAGAATTCCAGGATCTATCGCTTCTGTAAGATCATTGCAATGCCTCTACAATCTGTTTAGTTACTTCCTTTTAAACCTGAGGGTACATTCCGTCAGGTTCAGGAGATTTATCCACCTTGTAAGCTCCACTGTTTACTTTTGTCTTTTTAGTTAACTAAATACCTAAGGTTGCTTAACACTTCCAAGTATATTTGTGAGCCTTCATTTGGATTTGCAGTGTGTCACTTCCTGTCCTTTTCCATTGTAGGACAGCTGAATTGGACTGTGATATGAATGTATGTTATATTGACTTCGTCAGTTTTATCTTATCTTCACTCTTGTGAAAGGAAATCTTGTCAGATTCTTTCAAACTTTCTGATGCGAATTAAGGGAAAGCGTATTTGGCCAAATATTTCCTAATGTCTTACTTTAATTCCGAATGGAACAGTGTATTGTGTTAATAGCCTGTCACGCTGACTTATTCTATATCTGACATATGTAGGTGTGCTCCATATACATTTCAGATTTAGCTTTATTTTCAATCACATTGATGATGATTATCATCAGTCGTCAAATCATTTGAGACTGAAGACATAATGAGCTAGCTGACAAATAAAACCGCACGATCTAACCCGATATCCACATTTAGTTGCAGGAAACCAGGGGAAGACCCTTAGTGCCTTTGCTAAGACAAGATTTCACAGCTGAATTTGAATAGGTTGAATAAATATAAGACAAAATATAATGTCCAATTTTTATTTTGGAAACAATATGAATGTTGATAAGAGGCAAGGTGGCGTAGATTGCTAAAATTGTTTCAGCTAAACCTATTTATGTCCCAAACTCCAAAGTCAAACCCAATCCTGCTTCTTTGCTTATCTCTTGGAAAATTTTCTTATTCTATGCCTTCAGCAGTTGGTAATTCACATCACACCTTGACCTTGAATTAAAATAGTGTGAAAACAATAAAAGAAAAGAGAGATGTTAGAAATTCTGACGTGTTAAACAATTCTGGTGGAAATAGAAGAATAAATGTGGAAGGCCATTAATCAGAATTCTGAAAGAGAGAGGAGAATAAACAGATTCATTCGAAGTTCCAGAGAAACAGGAGGAGCGATCTTGAGTCCGAAAATACTTCCCCATGATCAGGATATCGGGAGGTTGTGCCATTAATATGTTTGTCAATATGTTAATCTAGAAAAAGAGCTTTGACCAGCGACTGAACCGGACAGCGGAAGTATTGAGAGAAAGAAATTTCAGTCAGTCCACTGCCCTAGTAGAAAAGGCAGCAGTGGGTCCGTACAGTGTAAAGGAGCTTTGAGCAGCGACAAAAACGAAAATCGAAAGTTTTGAAAGGAGGGGATATCTCTCAGGGCCACTGAACTAACAGAATTGCCAGCAGAGGGTTGCCAAAGCGAAAAAAAGCTTTGACTAGCTAACAATTGGCGGTTAAGGATGATTATCATGGCCAAATTAAAGAAAGTCAGGGGCATGCTCACTGTCACTGTTATCTGAGTGGGCTTCAGAATGGTTTGATTGCAGCTTTAGCTCTTAGAGGCGAAAACAAGCTTGAGTCAGAGAAAGCAAAGTATGAAAAACTCAAGATTAAGTTTCATTTCCTTCACTTCTTTATCTGTGCTTAGCTAGGATAGTAGAGATGCCAGACAGGACAGTGGAACTCTCCTCTTGTTGAATGTGGAGAGTCAGAGAGGCCACCAGAATCTTCTCCGATCACATTCGTGTGAACAGCATCCAATTTCAGATTCTCACAATCTGCATTAAGGAATTGGATCATGAACTGAATGAACTCTGTATCATGCGGGAGACTGAAGAGATGACAGATGGAGCATGTAGAGAGGTAGTGACTCCCTAGGTGCAGAACACGGGAGATTGGGTGAGAGTCGGGAAGGGGTAGGAGGTTAAGGAACCAGTGCATAATACCCCTGTGGTCATCGGAATCAACAACATATATCAGTTATGATACTGTCGGGGTTGGGGAGTTGACATAACAGACGAAAGTCACAGTGGTCGGCTATCTAGGACTGAGTCTGGATCTGTGAATCATCACTGAAGGGGAGAGAATAGGCATGTTATCGTGTTAGGAGATTTGTTTGTTGGGGAACAGTTAGGTAGCTCTGGGGGCCTGAGCGAGATTCACGGATGGTATTTTGTCTGCCAGGTGCGAGTGTCCAAGCTATCTCCGATCGAATCCTTAGGATTCTTAAGTGGAAAGGTGAACAGCCAGAAATCGTTGGCCATGTTGATAGAAATGCCATGGGTAAGACGAGTAATGACTGTATAGTGTTTTCACGGAATTAGGGACTAAATTAAAGGGTAGGGCCTTCAGGGTTGTGACCTCAGGATTGCTATCCGTGCCTTGTGGTCAGAAGTAGGAAGATTATACAGTTTAATATGTGGCTAAGGAGTTGGTGTAGGAGGGTGGGCGTAAGTGTTCTAGATTATTGAGCTCTCTTCTGGGGTATGTGGGACTTGTACAGAGAGGATAGTTTGACTTGCAATGGAAGGAACTAATATCCTAGCGGGAAGCTTTGTTAATGCTACATGCTTGGATTTAAACCAGAGCTCCATGGGAACCAGAGTGCCAGAACAGTTTGTGGAGAGGACGTGGAGGAAAATGTTGGAAATAACTCAAACAAAGTTAGCAAACGAAATGTTGAGCGTGGTGCGACTAGTGTCCTGAGATGCACATTATCTCATTGGAAGAAGTATCAAAGGAAGGACAGATGATAGTGCTGAAGTTGAGTTAGCTGGTTTACAAACAGAGGCTATGTGTAGTTTTTGCATTACATTTCAAGAGGGCTGGAATATAACAGCAACGATGTAATGTTGGGATTTTATAAAAACACTGCTGGGACCTGAATTCGAGTTTTAGATGCAGCTGTAGGTCACTTATCTTCGAAAAGATGTACTGAAATTGGAGAGGGTTCAAAGGGTGTTGACGAAAATAGGTCAGGATTGAATGGCTTGTGTCATATGTAGAACACCCCATGTGCGGAGGGGAAATGAAAGCAAATCTTGCAAACATTTTGCAAAGGTTGTGCCCTGTGGCACTAGCAAAACGAAGTTTCATATAGCTGTATACATCTGCTTGGCTGAAAGGCAGTAAATTTGATCTTGAACTTGAAGAATGCCTCCGCCTATCCTTTTTCAGTTTTTCAGTTCAGAATATTACCTCGTAATGGGCCTGACTGTCTCACTCGCTGACGGATTCAATATCTGACTGAGATGTGCGTAACACATGGTTCAACTTTTATATTATGTTCCATTACATTGATGAAGATTATCAGACTTCTTTAAATCATTGTCGTCTGAAGAAAGATGATATATGTGTGAACTAAAACCCCATGATCTGATTTGTTGCCATTTCAGCTATAACAAATTCCAAGCAGACCCTGATCTCCATCCCCAAAATTCAGGACGAGATATCCCAGCTGAGTAAGAGTAAGTTTAATAATTATCATTGTTGTTAGGTCGTATTTTAATACACAAAACAATATATGTGTTGATTTGGTGCAGAGCAGCGTCAATTGCTGAAGTTACTTCGCCGACTTGTACATGCATCCGAACTGCTGTATCCAGATCAATCTTGCTCATTGGATTATCTTCCAGACACTTATCTCATTCTTTACCTTCAACAGTAGCTACATCACATCACTCCACAAATGCACTGGGTTGAAGCTGAAGAGAGATAAAGCTGAAAATTATAAATGAAAACCGAATTTTTTAGAAATTGAAATAGAGAAATGTCAATCATTTTGGGTGGAACTAGAAACAATGTTGATGATGACCATTCATCAGCACTTCGAAATAAGAGAGGGACACACACAAATTCATTCTAGTTTGCTAAGAAGTAGGAGGAGTGATGTTGAGGTTCAAATATCTTGGTTTGAATTCTGCCATGGCTAGGGCTACTGGAAGACGTCATTCATACGTTTGCCCATGTGTTAATTTATCTCTTAATTGCAGTAAGCGGGTAGACAAAATGTGGGCACAGAATATAACATGCTGCGAAATGTAGAGTTGGTGGATATTTTCAAAGATCAACACGTCCTAAATACTTTTATTATGGTACGTACAGAAAATAATTGTACAATATTAAAACAAATCAAATAACCTTCATAATTGAAGTGCACAAAAGTGAGTGCATAGCCTGAAGTTAGTCATCACTGCAGACAATCCAAGCGCATGTTACTTACATACCATAGCCTCAGTTCAGCACAGAAACGAGTGACTCTGGAAGGCAGCGAGCGGCACCCCGACCGTTTCCTTTCCTCCCGCCTCGACACCAACTGACACATCAAACTTTTCACGCTGTCCAAGTGCTCATACCGGTCAAACAACGTGGCTTTCTTCGGGCTCAGATCCGGTATTTGACGCATCAGTAGGATCTTGTGCCCAGGACATTTCATCTCGACTGGGCCTGTGCCTGACTTTTCTAACTGGCCCGACGCTTAAGTTGGTCAAAGATTGGCTGATTCCTCGCTCTCAGGTCCTGCCGCTTCGAGTCGCCTCTATGTCCGCTCTAGCCATACATTGGTTCATTGCCCGGTCACGCGTCTGTGCTCTGCGGCCTTGATACGCCCCGTATACACCACATGCTTGAATTCACTATGAATTCGGCTATTAATTGCAGTAATTGTTTTGGATTGTTTGATTCATAATTTCCCGAATAGTTTGGATTGTTATCCCTGTACTTCACCAGCGCCATCTAAACACGGAAGACAATTTAGCCAGCCTGTAAAACTGGAGACAGAAAGACTGAGTTAAATTCACATATGGAAGATGTGCCGATAATTAAGATAAATAGAAAGCACGTTTGCTGTCAGCCATTGTAAATTATGCAATTTAATCTGAAAAGTTAAATTTTCCCATACAGCGTACGGTCCTGTTATCTTGCTATCACTTTCTAATATTTCTGATCTTTCACGAGCTGCGAAGCTGTTGAGTCCGAATGGGCGGAACACGCCGAATCTCTCTAGCCGCCTGGGAATATCATATATCTGCAGCAAATTGCTTTTAAGTTTCCTCAGGCTATCCGATCTCCAGAAGTACTATTTCCCAGTCCTTGCAAATGTTGGTGAATCTCCGCTGCAGATATCTTTGTTCTGCAGACTGTCGGGCAGGTCGTGTGCAGAAGTAGATACGAAGCCTAAACAATATTTTAATTGGAAAATTCCAGCAGTGTCACCGCATTCCACATTCTTTGCCACGCTGATAACGTTCTAGAATATTTAAGGAATGACTGACGCAAACCACTTCAATAATGCCTTTTAGAGTCACAAGTCCTTCTTTCAATTTCAGTGCCACTGGCGGAAGAGCAGCGCTACTAGCAGTGCGCAGATACTGAGAGCTTGCAGAATCACAGAGCTGCGTTAATAAGTAGTAGTTATAGCACAGGAAAAGGGCAATTTCATCATATCAAGAATATCTGTGCCGTTTTCGCTGTTAAAATAGTCGCAGATACTGCTGGTGCGATGCGCAGTTTCGGAAAATAATTAAAATACCACTCGCATGACGTGTAAGACGGGAAAATAGTTACGAATTGAAACAAGGGGAAGCGCACCCCATTTCTCTAGCAGGATAACTCCTTATGGCTCATAAACTAAATCTGAAGCTGTTACAAAACAGATTTCAATGACTGCATCTCAGACTTCCATTTCTTCTTCTAGTTGTTTACATTGGCTCAACATTTTCTCTGCATCGGCAGAGATTCTACGTCTTTATTTTTAAACGGCAGAAACGATCATTCACTGTTTCAATATAAATGGACACCGCATGCTGAGCTATAGGGTAAGAGGCAAGGATGTTTTCTACTTGGAGAAGAACCAGAGGAAACTTATGGGAAGAACATTTCTTGAATCAACCTCGTGGTATATTAGTGCCTTAACAAAGAGCCACAGAAATCTTATTAGCGGGATGGAGAAGGATAGTTTAACTTATTCCAGCGACATTAAGTCGCAGAAACATCGAATATCGCTATAGGAAAAGAGGCACAGGCCCATCTTATCAATGACGATTGAAAAATTTCCAACATATCAAATCTAAATTTGCAACAAAACGCCACTTCACTTGAAACGCGTGGCAGAGGGTTGTTATAATAGTTTGAACGTTTATGGCTTTTTCATCATTTTTAACTGTAGATTTAGCACCGCACAATAGTAGGCACAAGAAGCCTGCCTCCTCAAATCCCCCAAATTGCTTGAAATATATTCCTCTTAACCGCTTTTTTTTTGCCCTACTCCACTCCACCTGGTGTGGCAGACTCTCAACATTTTTCTCGAGTGCCCGTCACAGCTCTTATACTCTCCGTGAAAATATCTTGTTAATTTTCCTTTTATTGCAAAAAGCAGCCTTTCCGATCTTCAAATATGCAATTTCCATATCCGAACAATAGCGTCCAGAAACAACTGGCCATCCGTTTCAATTACTATCATATTACCTATAATACTGTGAACAATGTTTTGTAGGCAACCACGAGTTGTCCAATTCTTGCAATTTGCTTCCCCTGCAAGATGCCTGTTGTTACAAATGTCCTACTGCCTAATAATGATGAAGAAATATTTTGGATAGCAGACCATTTCCCTTTAGGACTAGATGACTATGTGCAGGTGAACATTTATTTTCCATTTCAGATACAGCAACGTCAATCGCTAGTGTGAAGAATGAGCTTTCTCAGTGGAAGAGTAATGGTGAGTGTAAGACTACAATTTGCTGAATTGCTGTACATACAGATGGTTCACATCCTGCATTTGTTTTCCCAAGTTCCGCCGTAAGTTCGGGCTCGAACTGATTTCTAATATGGAGGACATTGTGTTCACCTGTGGATAATGGAAGAAAAGAGAGATAATTCTAAAGTGTCAGTTGCACTACAATCTTTACTCTGTCACGTCCCACCTCAATGAACCCCATCCACCCGATCGAAATAGCTGTTCCCTTGCCCCAGCCCTATTCAGGACGTTACTTTGAACTCTTTGTGTGACAATGTTGCCCGCAATTGGTTCTCAGTCATATCCCACGTGTGCACCTCCTGCGAGTCAGCAACGTTGGGAAGTTTCGCCGCGAATTATCAGGCTTTCCTTCATCCACCATCAACACTGCCCTTACCCGCATTTCTTCCATTTCGTGCACATCTGTCTCAGCCCATCCTCCCGCCAACCCACCAGGGAGAGGGTTCCTCGTGTCCTCACCTACCACCCCATTAGTCTCCACGTCCTGCACATAATTCTCTGTAACTACTGAATCTCGTACGGGATCCCACCACCAAGCACATCCTTCCCTGACACCACCCAGCCTACTGTCCATTCTCATGAGGAATTGCCCCTAAGCGACTCCATTGCTCACTCATCTTTCTCGACTTATCCCCCTCCTGGAACTTACCCTTCCAACCGGAACAAGTGTCACAACTGCCTTTACACCTCTTTTCACACTACCATTCCGGACTGCAAGCAGCCGTTCCAGGTGATGTGACACTTCAGCTGTGAATCTATTGCGGTCATCTGCTTGATCAGGTGCTCCCGCTGCGGACGCCTGTACGTTGGTATAGCCCGGCATGGTTTGGCAGACCACTTCACCAAGCACCTTTGCTCAGTCCACCAGAAAAAGTCGAATCTCTCTGTATTCACCCATTTTAACTCTCACTCCAATTCCCACTCAGACATGACAGTCCATGGCCTCCTCTCCTTCCATTTTGCGGCCACTCTCAGGATGTAGGAACAACACCGTGTGTTCCTTCTGTGTACCCTCCAACCTGATGGCATGAAAATCAATTTCTTGAACATCCGGCAATTGCACCCCCACCCACTTCATCATTCCCCATTCTTGATTCACTTGCTTCACCTTTTCCTTACCACTCCATCACCACCTTCTGGTGCCCCTCTTTCTTCTGTTTCTTTTATAGACTGTTTCTTCTATGCCCCTCTCCGATGAGACTGCCCCTCCTCTTGCCCTTTATCTCTTTCATCAATAAACTTCCCAGTGTTTTACTCACCCCTCCCAATCCCCTGGTTTCCCCATCACCTGCCACCTGGTACATCGTTATTCTCTCTCTGCACCTTCTTCTGTGACTTCACGGTGTTTATTCTAGTCTTGATGAAGCGTCTCGGTCTGAAAAGTTCGCTGTTAATTCCTTTTCACAGATAATGCTGAGCAGACGTGGTCCTCCAGTATGTTGTGTGGTTGCCACGGAAACACGTATCTATTGCAGTAGTGGTTTATGTCTCCACTTTCTTTTGAATACGAAAGAGTTCAATGCGTCTGACTGTCTTTCTCGCTGACTGAATCAATACCTGATACAACCGTGCGCAACGTAGTTTTACCTGTTATTTTATTATCAATGATATTGCCGACGATTTTCGTCGTTCTTTAAGACACAGACTTGGGATGGATGGGAACGAAAACAGTAGAATCTGATGTGCTGTCCTCATTCAGTTGCAGAGAAGTTCACGAAGACCGGCAGTTCCATCACCAAACTTCAGGATGATATTTTGCAATGGAGTAATAGTAAGTTAATATTTATCAGCTAGTAATATATTTCCAGTTTTTAAGCTTGAAACTACATGAATGTTGATCAAGTGCGGAGCGGCGTTGTTTGCTAAAATTGCTTCAGCTACCCCTACCTATATCACAAACATCATACTCTAACCCTCTTCTGCTCCAAAGTTTCCTGTTCATCCGTATTTCTCTTCCCTTCCGACTCCCAATCTACATCCATACACTCCGACACTTTCCTGTAACCACTAGCTCCAATGTCCATTTCGAAAAAATCACTTGGGCTTCAAACTCCTTTGCCGAAACAACTCCGCTGGATTAACCCCTAAGGCAATTATACTGGGAGATTTAGATGACAGCACCCTAGTCCAATACCACCCGATATTCAAAAATGGCAAGTGCCATGTAATTTGTTTGTTTTAATGTAGCACTATATTAAACACACACACACACACACACACACACACATATATAATAGTGCAAAAGAGATGGGGTTCCTGTTGAAGTCTTCGTGCATTCATTTTCTGTTCAGAAATATGACGGCCGAAGGCACAAAACTGTTCCAAGTACCTTGTGTCGTCAGGCTCCTGCTCCTTATCTTCGATGGTAGCAAAGAGTAGAGGACATGTTGTGGGTGATTTATGGTCCTTAATGATGGATGCCGCCTTTCAGAGACATCATCCATTCAGGGATGTCGTCCTTTCACTCCACAACCGAGTATCCCTGAAAGATGTCCATCCATGTATAATATCAGAATCAGAATCTGGTTTTATATTAATGACACAAATGATGACATTTGTTTTTTATGGTAGTGGTTCAGTGCAACATATGGTAATAAAATGAAAAATTATAACATGAAGTATATATTACAATAAATTAAATAAGTAGTGCAAAAATTCAGGGGAGAATTGCTAAGTGACTGCTCGTAGGTTGTTTGTCTATAATGGCGGAGGGGAACAAACTGTTCCTAAAACGTTGAGTGTTTGCCTTCAGGCTACTGTTCCTCTTCCTTGATCGTAACAATTAGAAGTGGGAATGTTCTGGGTGATGGGGGTATTTAATGATGAAAGCCACCTCTTTGAGGCATCATCCATTCAGGGATTTCCCCCTTATGGTCTGCATTCAAGTATCTCTGAAATATGTCCATTCAAAGAAGGACACTGCCTCAGACGTTAATAGTACTTCAATTTCTTCACAGATCGGCTGCGATGTCCCACAGAATGGACTCGGTTCAGGGAAAGCTGTTACCATTTTTCCTCAAGTACTAAAACCTGGGGTGAGGCCCAGAGACAGTGTGCATCGTTAGATGGCCATCTTGTTGTTATTAACAATGCCGAAGAACAGGTAGGAGATTTTTCTTTTTGAACAGTCAAGCTGACCAGCATCTTCAGATTGCTCATTGCTTCGTGATGGCTTTGAGTTACAAAAGCAGAGAGAAGCCATAAATTACTAAGTGCTGGGCTGTTGCTAGTCACTATCTCGATAAACCTTTGCTGCAGATCAATGACAGCTCTTTTCCACTTATTTTTACCTTCTTATTTAAACATGTTGCTATTCATTTTTATGTTATGACCTCTGAATATTGAGTTCACTGGGTTATGAACTGTAACGTTTTAGAAATGAACCAGCAGCAATAGGTTACACATGTAGTCTGGGTTTGATTTTAAAATCACTATCTTTATTAGTATCTGCTTATATAGTAACTTAACCAAGGTAAGCAAAAGTTTACAGAATAATGTGTATATATGTGAGTATATATACGTATTGAGCTTGGGGAAACAAGGTTTGGAGTCTTGAGATGGTAAAGTATGTAAGTTCAGTAATCCACAGAATAAATGATGGGGGAGACATATAGTGGCATGCAAAAGTTTGGGCACCCCAGGTAAAAATTTTTGTTACTGTGAATAGCTAAGTGAGTAAAAGATGACCTGATTGCCAAAAGGCATAAAGGTAAAGATGGCACATTTCTTTAATATTTTAAGCAAGATTACTTTTTTTCAAATTTCCATCTTACACTTGCATGGTCAGTAACACCCCCTGTGGCAAGTATTGCAGCTTGTAAACTCTTTCCGCAGACAGCTAAGATTCTTTCAATTCTTGTTTGGGGGATTTTCGACCTTTCCTCCTTGCAGATGGCTTCTAGTTCTGAGAGATTCTTGAGCCGTTTTTCATGCACTGCTCTTTTGATGTATATCCACAGATTTTCGAAGATGTTTAGTTTGGGGGACTGTGAGGACCATGGCAAAACCTACAGCTTGTGCCTTTTGCAGTAGATCATTGTGGAGGTTGAAGTGTGTTTAGGATCATTATCCTGTTGCAGAAGTCATCCCCTTTTATTTCCATCTTTTTATTAAGTTTCAAATTAGCAAACATAACAATAATAATAATGATACAAAGAGATCGGGATTACATTAATAATGGTTAACATATACAAACACAGATTCCAAGTAACAAATGTAGCTTAACCTCCCAATATCTTAGTTACTAACCATGAAAAAGATATTTTATGAAGAGAGAAAAAAACCTAAACTAAAAAAAAACAAATAACAAACAAAGATTGGGCTGCCATATTTCATCATCTAAAATTATAATTTGTCATTAACTCCGTTCCTCTATACCTGAGCAAAAAAATACTCAAAAAAGGATTCACAAAGGGTCAACTTAAATCATATGAAAATATTGACTAAATGGCCTCCAGGTTTCCTCAAATTTAACCGAAGGGTCATTAGTACACCTCCTGATGTTTTCCAAAATTAAATATGCTATCGTCTGGGAAAACCACTGAAATGTGGTAGTGGGATTGGAATTTTTTCCATTTAAGTAAAATGGATCTTCTGGCTATTAAAGTAGCAAATGCAATTAAACGACAAGCTGATGAGTTTAAATAACTGGAGTCTATGATTGGTAGTCCAAAATTGCAGTAATAAGATGAGGTTATAAATCAACACGCAAAGCTATTGAAATAATATCAAAAAAACTTTCCAATATACTTTCCAAAGGAGAAGACCAGAAAATGTGTGACAAGGAAGCTACTTCAGAATTATATCTATCACAAACAGGATTTATATGACAATAAAAAGGAGCTAACTTATCCTTGGACATATGAGCCCTATGAACCACTTTAAATTGTATCAAAGCATGCCTGGTACACATTGATTAAATATTAACTAGTTGAAGAATTTTCTCCCATTTATCTGTGGATAAGGATATTTATAGTTTTCTTCCCCACTCATTCTTATTTTTATCAGAAGTAACTAGTGTATTTGCATAATTAAATCTTAAATGCATGCTATTAAACTCTTCTGAAACGGATTTAACCTTAATTTCTTTCTGGAAATTCAATTTGATGTGAAATTGGAAAGGTAACTAAAGTGGCATACAAAGAATTTCTAATCTGTAAATATCTGAAAATGAATGATCTAGGCAAATTGTACTTTGTATTTATAAGACAACTGTTCAAAAGAAATGAAACCATTATCCATGAATAAATCACAAAAACATGTTATTCCCTTTGTTTTCCATAAAAGAAAAGCCTGATCTATTCTAGATGGTTGAAAGAAAAAATTAGATATAATAGAACTTGACAGGATAAATCTATTCAATCCAAAAACTTTACGAAATTGAATCCATATTTGTACTGTATATTTAATGTTTGGATTTATCATTTGTTTATTCAAATTAGTAAGGCCAAAGGGAAGCACAGCCCGTAAAATAGAAGCCAGTACAGACCCCTGCTCGAGGTTCATACATTGTGGACATTGAGTTTCATCCAGCTCTTGTGTCCAAAACGTTATATATTGAAACTTAATTGCTCAATAATAAAATCTAATTTTCGACAAAGCCAGACCACCTTCCTTTTTTGATTTCTGTAGATATTTCCTACTTAACCTGGCATTTCTATTCCGCCATATATATATGAAGAAATTTTAGAATCAATACAATCAAAAAAAGATTTAGGGATAAAAAAGATACCGCCTGAAATAGATACAATAATTTAGGTAAAATAGTCATCTTAATAGCATTAATTCTACCAATCAAAGATAAGGACATTGGGGAGAACTTAGGTAATAGTTGATTAATGATCAATTAAGGGTAAAAAAAATTAAATAGATCCTTATGCTGCTCAGTAATTTTAACACCTAAATAAATAAAATAATCAGTAGCTAATCTAAATTCTGATTGTCTATAAATTAGAACTTGCATATTTGACGGGAAAAGCACACTCTTATTAAGAGTCAATTTATAACCAGAAAAACTAGTAAACTGAGTAAGTAGTGTTATTAATGCAGGAATGGATTTCTCTGGGTCGGAGGTATATAGTAACAGATTATCTGCATATAGCGATACTTTATGCGTCCCACTCCCACAAATAATACTAAATATATTGGGTGAGTCACGAAAAGCGACAGGCAAGGGCTCCAGGGCAATATGAAATAGTAAAGGGCTTAAAGAACAGCCGTGTCTAGTACCTCGGAAAAGCCTATAAAGGGGGATCTCTAATTATTGGTAATTACAGCAGCCAAAGGTGTATGATATATCAATTGAATCCAAGATATAAATTTTGGGCTAAAATTAAATGCCTCAGGTATATTAAATAAATATTCCCATTCAACTCTGTCAAATGCCTTCTCAGCGTCAAGCGAAATAACAGTAGATGAAGTAGTGAAGTACTATATCCAATGTTCATTAAACCCCTAACATTAAAATATGAACAACGATTTTTAATAAATCCAGTCTGATACTCGGAGAAAATTTGTGGTTATACCTTCACTAATCCAATTGCTAATATTTTGGAAAGGATTTTAGAATCCACATTCAACAAAGATATAGGTCTGTATAATGCACACTCAGTGACATCTTTGTCTTATTTAGGAATTAGAGAAATAGAGGTTTCATAAAAGGATTGTGTTAATTTACCTACAAAAAAAAGCATCTTTAAAAATTCTATATAAGCAGGGAGAAATCAAATCTGAAAAATGTTTTAAAAATTTGGCTGTATACCCTTCCAGGCCAGGTACTTTACGAGAGATCGTCCAAAAAATTGCTTTCTTTATTTCTTCTTCAGTAATGTGTGCATCTAGTGCTAAACGTTCATCAGCTGGTAATTTTGGAATATTTAGTTTCCTTAAAAAATCATGCATTATGGTAGGATCATCAGCAACTTCTGATTGATATAAATTGGTATAACATTCTTGAAAAGATTTATTAATTTCACTATGGTCAACCGTCAAAATACCATCCCATCTATGAACATTATTAATCTGACGTTTCGCCAAAGCAGCTTTCAATTGCTTAGCCAATAATTTACCCGATTTATCAGCATTTCCATAAAATGACTCTTACTTTTAAGCAATTGACTTTCAATCGGGGATGTTAATAACAAACTATGTTCCATCTGAAGTTCAACTCTCTCATTACAAAGCTCCAAACAGGGAGCAATGGAATATTTTTTTATCAATTTTTAAATCTTATCAACCAATGTTTGTTTTTCACTATTATTTTTTATCCAATCCAGCAGAGTATGAAATAAGTTGCCCACTGATATATACTTTAAAGGTATTCCATAATATTCCACTGGAAATTTCATCCGTTGAGTTAGATGAAAAGAAAAATGCAATCTGCTCTTTAATGAAACGAAAAAAATTTCAATACTGAAGCAAGATAGAGTTGAACCACCATTGTCCAGTACTAAAAGTTACATCACTGAATTTAACTGATAATTCTAAAGGCGCATGATCAGAAATGGAGATTTCATCATACTCACAGGCAGTGAAAGGCAAAACTAAACGAGAATCAAAAACAAAGCAATCGATTCTAGAGTAATTATGATATATATGAGTAAAGAAAGAGATCTCATTATCATTAGGGTATAAAACCTCCAAATTTCAAAAAATCCTCCATCAACTAGAAACAAAATTAATTAAAGTAGCAGATTCATTTGGAAGTACCTGGTTGGGCGCAGACCTATCCATTTTAGGATTCAGACAACAATTAAAATCTTCGTCCATTATTAACATATATTCATTTAAATTGGGAAGAGATACAAATAAATGCTTAAAGAATTCAGGATAGTCAGTATTTGGTGCACAAACATAAAACAAAACAACTTCTTAGTGATAAGGCAAACCAGTAATTAATAGAAATCTACCATATGGGTCTGAGATTGTAACATGATGAACCAATGAGATCGAAGGGTCTACAAAAATGGAAAAGCCTTTCATTTTAGTTCGATGAGTTTGAATGAAGCAGTGGGCTTTCCAAAACTTGAAAAACACTGATTATACTCCTTTCTCACATCAGACTCCTGTGCAAAAATAATCTGAGCATTCAATCTATGAAAAACTTTTAAAATCTTCTTCCATTTAATTGGATGATTCAAACCATTCGTGTTCTATAAAACAATGTTAATAATATTATCCATTTTCCTTAAACAAACCTTATGGTATGTAAAGGTTTTACCATATTGCATAGGAAACTCATGAATCAGGAGAGGGAAAACGTTTAAAGAGGAACCGGAAGTTACGACAATACAGACATTTGTGTCATTTCAAATCAGTCCAATTGAAAAATACTGAACTAAAATCGCTCCCCCCCCCCTCCACGAAGCCCCGATACCTGGCCAGTAGGCAGCCATAGAACTATCTAAGAACCTACCAACCCCCGTCTCTCTTGACGGCAAGTCTCCAAATTTAAAAACAAATTTTCTTAAAACACCCAAAACATAGTCAAAACAATGCGCAAGGAATGCCAAACACAAGTTAAGTAAAAAAAAACCCTTTGCAAACCATTTTGAAATACAAGCTCTTAAAAAATGAAGCAGAATACAATCTTAATACTATTTAAAGAAAAAACAAATTATCATCAAGTCAGAGTCTTCATAATTTTCTAAAATGAACAATTAAAAATTAAAAAAGTAAAATAATAAAGGAAAAGGAAGGGAACGTTAACGTAGAAACATAGTAAACCTCCGTAAGCCAAAACAAAGTACCAGAAGAATCAGCCCAAGCGCAAAGCTCTACGAACTTAAAATGTCCGAAGCTATAAGCTGGTCATTAACTAATAAACCTAGTGTATACAAGCATAAAGGAACGGTAATTTTTTTAAACATCCGAACTCAAACAATGTTCCTCGAGAAATTGTTCTGCGTCATCCACGGATTTAAACCATTTAAACGACTTATTAGATAAAAGAACACTAAAGCGAGCGAGGTATAGCTGAGCCGGTCAGAAATTCCTTTGATATAATTCTGACATCACAGACTTAAAACACAGTCTTTCTTGCATTACCTCAGGACAATAAATTTCAACCAGATAAAACTTAAGATTTTGATGTTCACTAATAACTGTTCCGACGAGCAATTCAAATTAAGTGCTCCTTTGTAGTCACATAGTGAAATCGAAGAATCACAGGCCTTGGTTTTAACTCTTTCGGCGGTTTTGGTCTTAATGCCTGAAGCATACAGTCAAGTAACAAAGGAGAAGAGCAGGCCTCCAAGCCAAGGACTTCGATTAAGGATTGAGAAAAGAATTCAGTAAGGTCCCTGCTCTCAACGTCTTCACTGAGTCCTATTATTTGTAAATTCTGTCTGTGACTACGACTCTCCAAATCAATAATTTTGGCTTTATACTGCTTCAATGAATGAGTAGTCGAATTTAATTTCTTTTTTTTTCTTTCAATTTCTTTTCCAAAGAATTCAGTCTAGAATCTCTCTGTTTTCCTGCTTCAGTAAGCTCTGAAATTTGACGTTGCTGTTTATAAAAAAGTGCTATCAGTTTACCTTCACTCTCCTTCAACATTACTTCCAAAGCAGTGTATCTCTTGTCGAGTTTTTCATCCAGCAAATTCGAGATAGCCTGCAAAGTGAGTGGAGACTGTTAAGATTATTCGAAAACACCCTCTTTCTTCCCGTTTCCATTACTGGTTTCCTTGCCTTCGGTTAATGCCTCTCTTACTCTGGAAGGTATTTCCGTCGATTAAAATTTAGAATTCAAACATATGACGGTGTTAAAGACACTTTGATATATATATATATATATATATATATATATATATATATATATATATATAATAATAAAGTGATAAGGAAATTGAAAAATGACCGGAGCAGAGCCAAAATATGATCTACTCCACCCAGCGCCGCCAAGAGAGTCACAATGCTCTTTTCATCTTCAGCTTTTTCACAGACGGTGTGATTTTTGCTTCCAGAATTTGCTGGTATTTAATTGAATTCATTCTTCCCTCTACCAGTCAAATGTTCCCCTTGCCACTGGCTGCAACACAGAGCCAAGGCATGAACAATCCACCCCCGTGCTTAACAGTTGGAGAGGTGTTCTTTTCATGAAATTCTGTACCCTTTTTCTCCAAACATATCTTTGCTTATTGCGGCCACAAAGTTCTATTTTGACTTCAGCAGTCCATAGGACTTGCTTCCAAAATTCATCAGGCCTGTTTAGATGTTTCTTTGCAAACATATGAACATATGTCACTGAATTTTGTGGTTTGGACGCAGGAAACGTTTTCTTCTGATGACTCTTCCATGAAGGTTATGTTTGTGCAGTTGTTGTTGCACAATAGAGCAGTACACCACCAGTGCAGAGTCTGCTAAATCTTCCTGAAGGTCTTTTTGCAGTGAAACAGGGGATTTGATTTGCTTTTCTAGCAATTCTACGTGCAGTTCTCTCGAACGGTTTTTTTGGTCTTCCAGACCTCAAGTTGGCCGCCACCATCCCGGTTAACTCATTTTTTTAATTACATTACAAACTGACGAAACGGCTACCTGAAAACGCTTTGCTATCTTCTTATAGCCTTCTCCTGCATTGTGGGCATCATTTATTTTAATTTTCAGAGTACTAGGTAGCTGATTAGAGGAGCTCATTGCTGCTTATTGCTGGGACAAGGCTTGAAGAGTCAGTGTATTATTAAGCTTTGAAATGTGCATTACCTTGCCTTTCCTAAAGATGAATGTCAATAAGCCATAGCCCTAACAAGCTAAGTAAGTTCTGAGACCTTGGAAGAGTTATCTGAGAGCTCAAATCTCTTGGGTTGCGAAAACTTCTGCATGGTGCTCCTTTCCTTTTTTTTTTACTCTAAAATTGTACAAAATAAATATAATACACTAATCTTGCTAAAATGTTGAAAAGAATGTTTCATCTTTAACTTTACCTCTTTTGCATATCAGTTCACCTTCTGCTCACTTATGCATTCACAGTAACGCAAATTTTGACCAGAGGTGCCCAAACTTTTGCAAGCCACTGTATTTGTAATCCAACGTGAACCGTAGAGAAAAGTTAAGTACGAAGTATCCCACGGGTTCCACGCTGGTAAAATGAGATAACAGTCACCGTAGGTCATTTCTGATGTGTCGTTCCAAATCCACATACAAATTATCACCGAAAGTGACCTGTCATAGAGATACCGTCTTCTAGTGATTACCACACAACATACCCAGGCAAGTGTTAGCACATCAGTGGTCCCACAGGATATCCCAAAATCCACTTCTATGGATTATACGAAGTGACAGACACCCACACTGAAGCAAAGTTGCCCCGGCGGTTTGTAGTTCCAAGACTTGCGAAGACTGCAAGAGTAGCTGTCTCTCCCTTTCTCCCTCTTCCCCTCTCCCCCTCTCCCCCTCTCCCCCTCTCTCTCCCTCTCTCCCTCTCCCTCTCCATGTGTGTGTCTCTGTATTTTAATCTGTAGAGACAGCGGAAACGTGTGACTGATGTCATAGCCCCTCCTTAATTAGGCGCACTTAAAGTGACAATCCACAGTAAACGATATCTGCGAGTTCATAACAGTTACCCTCAAAAAGGAAACTTTTGATCTATAAGAGCAAAATTTTAACTGAAAACTACAGTATGTGAAACAATACATATATGGTTATCATTTAACATATTGCAGAAGCATATACAAATACCAGATTCTACTCCACCATTAAAAATAAATTGCAAGCTTCACATCTAGAAAGACAATCAGCAATTATATTGTCCTTGCCTTTAATGCGAGTTATCATAAGATCATATTCTTTCAAAACCAGATTCCAGTTTGACAATCTTCTGTTTTTGTCCTTTACCTTACTCAAAAACACCAACAGATTATTACCTGCATAAGCCACAACTGGTTTCTGAGTTGGGCAAACATACTCGTGAAAATGCTGCAATGCTAGAATAAGTGACAACAACTCTTTTTCTGTGGTGGAATAATTTATTTGGTACTCATTGGATTTCATGCAAAGTAAGCCACAGAATGTTTAACATCATCATCATCCTTTTGTAATAATACTGCTACTTCAGCTTCATCACTGGCATCCACAGCTATAGAAAATGGCTTTGGAAAGTCAGGTGCCCTGAGCACAGTTTGGTGACATAAAATGGCTTTCAATTGATCAAATGACTCAAATAAACTTTTCACCCTTCTTCAGGAGGTTAGTCAAAGGAAGAGCAATATCAGCAAATTTCTTATAGAACTTACCATAATATCCAACCATTCCTAAATACCTCCTAAGAGCTTGTTTTACCAGTTGGAATGGGAGCTTCAGAAATTGCCTGAACTTTTGCCTGAATAGGACTTGACTAACGTTTACCTACCACATAACCAAGAAATGTCACAGTGGCATGGCCAAATTCACTCTTATCTAAGTTAACTGTAAGGTTGGCTTTTGGAAGCCTGTCAAACAGCTTTTCTACTGCAGATATGTGGCCTTCCCACCTGTTATTTCCTGTAACTAAATCATCAGTTATAGGCATCTGTGTGTTATCACCCTCGAATTACAGCATTCATCATTCTCTAGAACATTTCTGGAGCATTTTCCATCCCAAATGGCATAACATTGCATTCATACAACCCTGAAGGTGTTACAAACGCTGAAATGTCTCTAACTCTATTTGTCAAAGTACCGCACCAACACCCTTTCAATAGATCGAGCTTTGTAAGAAACTTAGCTTTTTCAACCTTATCTATGCAATCATCCACCCTAGGGATGGGATAAACATCTGTTTTCGTTACAGCATTCACCTTTCTATAGTCAGTGCAAATCCTAATACTACCATCTTTAGGTACCATAACACAAGATGAGCCACAATCTGATGTTGGAGACCTAATACTGCCATTTTCTAACATATAGTCAACTTCCTGTTCAGCCAGTTTACATTTTTCTACTTTTATGCGAAATGTGTGTTGTTTGATGGACTTAGCATCGACATCATGTGATGCGATTCTGGTTCTCCTTTGAATATCAGGAAGTAAGTCTTTAAACTTCAAAATTAATACCTTCATTTGTTGTCATTGCTGTGGCTGAAAATGAGCCAACTTCTAATCAATGTTTTCTCGAATAGTCATTTATTTAGTCTTACCGGGACTATATTTGATTTAGAAAAAAAACCTCAGATGAATCAATTAATTCGTTCCCAGGGTTGCCAGACTCATTTGTTTTGACAACAAAACTCACAGATGGTGCCTGCTCGCCAAAATATGGCTTCAACATATATATAGCTACCACCTGTGTTGACTTTCGTCAATCAGGTGTTTTGACAACTTACATCATTAATTTGAGAGACTATTTCATACGGTCTGTTGAAAATTGCCTGGAATAGGTTTGTCAGTATTGGAAATAACACCAATACCTTATCTCCCACTTGGAAATTCTTTTTGCGAAACTTCTTATCAAACCAAAGCTTCATTTTGTCTTGAGAAACCTTTAATTTTTGTCAGGCTAGGCTACAGACTTTGTGTAATCTATCCTTTAATTTCAAAACATAATCCAACAAACTGATAACCTCAATAACCCACTGTCCCTTTAACAGGGTCAAAGGTCCTCAAACCCTATGACCAAATACAAGTTCGAATGGAATAAAGCCCGGGGATTCCTGTAAAGAATCATGTGCTGCGAATAAAAACAAATGAATTCCTTCATCACAATCCTTCTCATTTTCAACACAGTATGTCCTAATCATTGTTTTGAGGGTAGAATAGAATCTTTCTAAAGCTCCTTGTGATTCTGCATAATAGGCAGATGACGTAATTTGATTGGCTCCCAGTTCATAAACTACCTGCTAAAATAATCCAGATGTACAATTACTTCCTTGATCAGACTGTATTTCCTTCGGCAAACAAAAAAACTGAAAAACTTTATAAGATCCTTTGCCAGAGTTTTAGCCTTGATTTTTCCGAAAGGTATTGCTTTGGGAAATCTAGATGTGGTACACATAATGTTTAGCAAATATTGACGGCCAGCTTTATCTTTGTCAATGGGCCAACACAATCCGCAATAACTTTAGAAAAGGATTCACCAAATGCCAGTGGAGACTGCAGTGGGGCTACTGGTGTGACTTGATTAGGTTTACCCACAATTTGACAAGCGTGACAAGTTCAACAAAAGGTCACAACATCTTTCCTCAGACGAGGCCAGAAAAATAGTTTCAAAATGATGTTTGCAGTTTTATTCAAAACTAGATGACCATTTTAGTGTCTCGGCTCTGCTCTGCTAGAAACTCGTTCCTAGACGGAGACAAATCTTTCTCATCAGATATTATACCTGACTTCTGATGAAACAACGAAGGTAGAAAAGTCCCCAATAAGTCATCACAACCTGAATCGATAAGTAAGTGTCAAATCTTTGGCTTACAGTTGGATACTTCTACCCAAAGCAAATGGTTTCTTGTGGCACTACAGAGCCTGGTGGTTAACACACACCACACACACACACACACACACGCACACAGTCCAATAAATTCAAGATGATAGCTGTAGCAATTGCCAAGAAATATTAGAAACAACCCAGCCCATTACAGAATCCCATAGCGGTTCAACACAATTTGGTTACTTACACAGGCACAATCAAGTGGCAAACATCATTTATCAAAACCTTGCTTCAAAATACAAACTCATAAAAGTAATCACACATTACTATACATACACCCCAGATCCAGTTTTAGAGTCAGAATACCACAAATTACAAGCGTTTGTATATTATGACTGATCCGTTATTATAAATGAGACAATCCACGATATCCGTCTGGATTTAATAACACGGATCAACAAGCAAGAACAACTTCTCTAATAGACATAGCCATTGCAAGTGCACATTGCATACAGAAATCATTAACTGAATGCACCAGAAATATGCAGAATTAAAAGAAGGGACTGAGAGACTTTGGAACATAAACACGGTATACATTGTCCCAATAGTAATATACACAACTGGTATCATCCCAAGCTCATCGCACAATAGGACTAAATAATTAGAACTACACTGTAATATCTAAGTAAATCTTCAGAAAGCCACAAAACTAAACAACACTAGGATAGTCCAAGAGATCCTAGCAATTGCCACATGGGCGTGCTTGGCTACGACTGTACCCGACGTTTTACAAACGGGAGCTGAGAAAAATATAACAACAATAATAATACTATTTTTCTGTTTTTATATTTGCACATCTTGTTGTCTTTTGCATATTGATTATTCATCCGGTCTGTTGTGGGCAGTCTTTCATTGATTTGATAGTGTTTCTTATATTTACTGCGAATATCCGCAAGAAAATCTCCGCACATGACCCACTTCCCTCTTACACTACCCACCCTAAGTCTTGCTCCTGCAGGCCAAAGGAAAAGCAGATACCATTTCCTGTAAGTAAATCTGTGGGTGTGTGAATGACATCCGAAACACTACAGTGAGCAGAGAACCATGAGCTGAACAGCAGAATCTTCGATTGATTTCGTGACGTGGAAATGAGAACAGACGTGATAGTAACTTTAATCTGCACAAGCAAAGCATCCCCGAACACACGAGATTCTTTCCGATATTACAGTGAATGAGGGGAATATTGCTTGAATGTTGCAGAGGAAAGAGACTCTCTGCAATCTGGATGTTCTTTGGCAAATATGCATCATCAAATTTTCGTTTTAAACCTACGAGAATGAAGATTGCAAAAGCAAAGCTGAAGTTTGCTTGGAGACATACATTGGGCATTGTTCTGTGGTTCATCTGTTTTGGGGGAGTTGACAAGCCAAAGCTGGAGCTCAGCGAAATTCCTCGCCAAAGCCCATACCTATAGTATTAATTTCCCCTTAATCACGTCTTCCATGTCCCAGAAAAATGAAGAAAATCTCACTGTCTGCTATATCGCATTGTCTATTTCCCATCCTTTACGATATCCGCCTACCCGTACCACCCCAGTCCCACTCTTCAACTGTAGTCTGATGCTACAAGTATTCCAAATCGGCCATTCAGCCTGGTAGGCAGGGGTCAGGAGAGGATACCTCCAAATTCTATCCGCACAGAGAGGGGCAAAGTAGGCCTGTACGTAGTAACGAATGTCGTAACTCCCCAATCATCTATCCCTACTCAGTGATAATCCTAATAATCATGATCAATACAGGAATGAATCCGTCAAATTTCATTCAAGGATAATGATTTATCACCGGGCATAATCCGACAGTCTTGCACACACTTGAAGACAATGATCACAATGTTCACAACAATGTCTCAAAACTTGGATCAGCTAGCTGCGGCAGAAATTTGTAGAACCACACAGAGTGTATTCTTCCTGAGCAAATGATCATTAGTTGCTCTTAGCTTTCGCATCAGAATGTTCTCATGGGACTGAGGTAAGAGCTGGATTTCGGGATAGGTATTCACTTATGTGCCTCATCATATATCATGAAATTGATGTAAGATATCAGCCCCACCCAGCTGATATCTTACATCCCCCTGAACCATTTGTGTTTGATTATCTACAAGAGAAACGAAAGTTTTAATCTGATCTCTCAGTGCAATAACGTGTAGATTGGACAAGGGCTGAAGAACAGACAAAACAAGAAAGTTATTGGTTTGAACTCATACTGCCTCGCACCAGGGCCAATTTGAGGATGAAAGCAGTCTTGGGTAAATATGAAAATGCTTGTCTATCCCTGTATCCGTTTGTTATTACCCAGCATGCTGTAATGGACTAAGATCACATGAGAGTTCTTCCTAAACAGAAATGAAAAAATCAGGAGCGAACTGGTTCACACATTGACCCGTGTCTGATTGGTAGGAGGATGCCAGAGCCTAGGAACCATTTATATCAATTGCTGTTTTTATTTACATTAACGGAACACAAAATCCTGTGCTTTAACAAGGCATTTGTCCAACAGAGAAACCTTTGTGTGTGAATCCCGATTGGATCAATGACTCTGAGCAATTGAATTAGTCATACCAGGAGCACCGGCAAATCTAGTCATGTGAAAATATTGCTTTGTATTTGCAGGAACGTATTCGACAGAATGTGAATAATAACTATTGGATTGGACTCAATGACATCGTCCAAGAAGGGATTTGGCACTGGGTAGATGGCACTGATTATTCATCCAATGTTAAGTGAGTACATTTTTACCTTACAGGGTGAAAAACCTTCACCCGCGGTCTACTGAAGTATGCTATTATCCCCCTTTATTACAGAATTTTGTGTAGTGTTAATAATGTTGAACTCTGCCCCAGCTCACAGTTTTAAATCCGTCCCCCTTTTCCCTTTCTCGGACACCTTTGTTTTATATATTTCCCTCTCTTGCTGACATAGAGCCAGTCGTCAGTTTATTACGCCGCAGCTGCACCAGATAAAGTAGCCACTGAGTGTATCTTTGTGGTCTTCTGCTGTGATAGCCTATCTACACATCAATGTTAGATACGTTAGACCATACGATAGGGCATAAGATAGTGCTTAAGTAGGGCATTCGGCCCTCCGTCATTCAATCATTGGCTGATCCAATTCATCCAGTCATTGCAACTCCCCTACCTTCATCCTATTCCCTTTGATGCCCTGAATAACCAAGAAACTATCGATGCCTGTCTTAAATACACCCAATGACTTGGTCTCCACAGTCGATTGTCGCAACACATTCCATAGATACCACCATCTGACTGAAGTGATTTCGCCGCAACTCAGTTCTAAATGGACGTCCCTGAATCCTGAACTGGTGCCTTATTGTCCTAGATGCCTCTACAATGGGAAATAACTTTGCCATATCCAATCTTTTCAGGTCTTTTAACATTCGGAGTGTTTATATGAGATCCCCTCTCATTCCCCTGAATACCAGGGAATGCAGCCCAAAGCTGCCAAACGCTTCTCAAATGGTAAACTTTTCATTCCTGGAATTATTCTTGTGAATCTTCTCTGAACCCTCTCCAATGTCTGTATATCCATTCTGAAATAAGGAGCCCGAAACTGCACACAATACTCCAAGTGTGGTCTCACGAGTGCCCTATAGCTGTGGTCCACAACCTCTGGGCTGCAGACCCATACCGGGGTGCAGTAGGCGGAACCCATCCAGCACATGTTAAAGAAAAAATGCCGAAATAATCAAGCTAATCGAGCAATCGCCTCTGATCTGGGCTGACATTTAGGTGCCGGGCAGTACCTAAATAATTAGCTTGATAGTTTTGGCTTTCTTTCTTAAAGATGTGCTGGGTGCTTTCCAGCTACCGCGTTACTCCTACATGCTTCGCGGCCTGGAGGTCAGGGATAAATGCCCTATAGAGGCTCAGCTCATCATCCCTGCTCTTATATTCTATACCTCTAGAAAAGAATTCCGTGATTGCATTCATTTTCTTCACCACTGATTCAACCTAGAGGTTAACATTTAGGATATTTTGCACAAGGACTCTGAAATCCCTTCGCATCTCTGTATTTTGAATTCTCTCTCCATTTAAGTAATAGTCTGTCTGTTTATTTCTTCCACCAAAGTGCATGACCATACACTTTCCAATATTGTATTTAATTTGACACTTTTTGGCCCCTTCCTCTAAATTATCTAAGTCTCTCTGTGGGCTGTCAGTGTTCTCACCACAGCCCACTCCTCCACTTATCTTCTTATCAGCGGCAAATGTAGCCACAAATTCATTAATAATGTAGTCCAAATCATTGCCACGCATCGGAAAAAGCAGTTGTCCAAACATCGACCCTTGTGGAAGCCCACTGGGAACTGACAGCCACCAAAATTGGGTCCCTTTATTCCCGCTCCTTGTTTTCTGCCGACCAGCCGATGCTTCACCCATGTTGGTAACTTCCCTGTAATTCCATGGGCTCTTATCTTACTAAGCAGCCTCATGTGTGGCATCTTGTCAAAGGCCTTCTAAAAATCCAATTACACCATGTCTACTGCATTTCCTTTGTCTACCTGCTTGTATTTCCTCAAAGAATTGCAATCAGTTTGTCAGGCAGGATTTTCTTTTCAGAAAATACTGGCTTTGGCCTATCTTGTCACGTACATCAAAATACTCTGTAATGCCATCCCTAAAAATCAATTCTAACAACTTCCCAACCACTGATGTCAGGCTAACAGGTCTACCATTTCCTTGCTGCTGCTTGCTACCCTTCTTAAGTAGCGGTGTAACATTTGCAATTTTTCAGTCATCGGGTACAATGCCAGAATCTACAATTCTTGAAAGGTGATCGTTAATGCCTCCGTAATCTCTTCAGCTGCTTCCTTCGGAACCCAAGTGTGCATTGCATCAGGTTCAGGAGATTTATCCACCCTCAAACAAAAAACTGCACAAACGTAACTTCCCGGACACTCTTGAATGTCCAATGTACAGCAATCGTTCTTCCAATGTGATTGTGCCATCTCTGCATGTCTTATTACAATATCTCCAGCGATATTTTGTATTAGTCCTATATGTGCCCTCGACTCTATTTTACCCTTTATATACTTAAAAAAAGCTTTCAGTATCTCCCTTGATATTAGTCCCAGCTTCCTTTCATAATTCATCTTTCCTTCCTAATGAACTTCTTAGGTTCCTTCTGCAAGTTTTTTACAAGCTTTCCAATCCTTTATCTTCCCAATAGCTCTGGCCATCTTGTATGCCCTCGCTTTTGCTTTTATGTCGAGCACTCACACATTCTATTGTGCACACAACGATTGTAACACATGGCTATTTGAGTGTTGTCGCTTTCCTTTCAGCTTGAACTTGTCTATCCTTTTTCTTCTGATCTCTGTCATTAACAAGGCATTTTCTCCCACAGAACTGCCATTCTCTGAATGCGTATTTTTAGAAACATAGAAAGCCTGCAACACGATATAGTCCTTCGAACCACAAAGCTCTGCTGAACAAGTGCTTACCTGAATATTTACCTAGGGTTACCCATCGCCCTCTATTTTCCTAAGCTCCATGTACCTACTCAGGAGTCTCTTAAACGACCCTATCGTATCTGACTCCACCACCGTCACTGGCAGCCCATTCCACTCACTCACCACTCTCTACGCAAACAACCTACACGTGACTTCTCCTCTGGACCTACCGTCAAGCATCTTAATATCGTGCCCTGTCTTGTTTGTCATTCAGCCCTGGGAATAGCATCTGGCTATTCACACGGTCAATGCGTTTCATTATCTTATACACATCTGTCAGGTCAGCACTCATCCTCCCTAGCTCCAAGCAGAAAAGGCCGAGTTTACTCAACCTATTCTCATAAGACAAATTCCCTAATCCAGGCAACATTCGTGTAAATCTTCTCTGCACTCTTTCTATGGTTTTTAATCATTCCTGTAGTGTGGCGACCAGAACCCCAAGTGGGGTTTGACCAGGGTCCTATAAAGCTGCAAGATGACCTCTCGGCTCCTAAACTCAATCCCACAATTGATGAAGGTCAATTCACCGTATGCCTTCTTTACCCTAGAGTTAAACAGTGCAGCAGCTTTGAGTGTCCTAATGACTCGGACCCCAAGATCCCTCTGATCCTCTGTACTGCCAGGAGTCTTACCATTAATACGATCAAAAATTTAACCTACCAAATTGAACCACCTCACCCTTACCTGTGTTAAAATCTATCTGCCACTTCTCAGCCCACTTTTGCATCTATCGATGCCCCGCTGTAACCTCTAACAGCCCTCTACACTATCCACAACACCCCCTATCTTTGTGGCATCATCAAATTTGCTAACTCTTCTCTCCGCTTCTTAATCCAGAACATTTATAAGAATCACAAGGAGTAGCAGTGTGTGGAACAGATCCCTGGGGCACACAACTGGTCACCGACTTCCATGCAGAATATGACCCATCGACAATCACACATAGCGTTCTGCGGGCAAGGCAACTCTGGATCCACAAAGCAATGTCCCCTTGGATCTTATGCCTCCTTACTTTCTCCATAAACCTTGCATAGGGTACATCAAATGTCTTGCTGAAATCCATATATAATACATCTACAGTTCTACCTTCATGAATGTGTTTCGTCACATCCCCAAAAAATTCAATCAACCTCGTAAGGCACTATTTGACTTTAACAAAGCCATGCTGAGTATTCCTGATCATATTATGCCTATCCACATGTTCGTAAGTCCTGCCTCTCAGGATCTTTTCCATTAACTTACCAACTACTGAAATAAAAGCCACTGGTCTATAATTTCCTGGGTTATCTCTGCTTCCATTCATGATGCAAAGATCATCGCAAGATGCTCAGCAATCCTTTCCCTTTCCTCCCACAGTATTCTGGGGTACACCCCGTCCCCTCTTGGTGACTTATCCAACTTTATGCTTTCCAAATCCTCCAGCACATCCTCTTTTTCAAAATCTCTATGCTCAAGCTTTGCAGTACGCTGAGCATCATCCCTACAGTCGTCAAGATACTTCTCCGTAGTGAATACTGAAGCAAAGTATTAATTAAGTACCTCTGCTATTTCCTTCGGTTCCACGCATACTTCTCCACTATCATGCGTGATAGGTCGTATATTCTCACATCTTCTCTTCTTGCTCTTCACATACTTGTAGAATTCATTGGAGTTTTTCTCAATTCTGTCCACCAAGGACTTCTCATGGTCCCTTCTGGCTCTTCTAAATTCATTCTTAAGCTCCTTTCTGCAGGTCTTATAAACTTCTATATTTCTATCATTAACTAGTTTTTTGAACCTTTCGTAAGCTTTTCTTTTCTTCCTGACTAGATTTTCAACAGCCTTTGTACATCAGAGTTCCTGCACCCTGCCATCCTTTCCCTGTCTCATTGGAATGTACATATGCAGAACTCCACGCAAATATCCCCTGAACACATGCCACATTTATGCCGTAAATTCCTTGAGAACATCTGTTCCCAATTTATGCTTCTATGTTCCTGCTTGATAGCGTCATATTTCTGAAGTCATTTTGTTTGTTTGTAGAACAATACTCTGTAAACTGCAAAGACTGTTGTGTGACAGTTTTGAGATTTTCAAACAATCCTGTCTGGCACGAACAACCATTCCATGTTCATTGTCACTTAGATCAGAGGTTTTTTTTCCTCTTTCTGATGTTTGGTCTGAATAACAACTGAATTTCTTGGTCATGTATGCATGATTTTATGCATTGAAGTTCTACCATATGATAGCAAATTGGATATATTTGTATTAACAACCAGCTGTATAAGTGTACCTAATACTGTAGTCCCTTTGTGGATATACGGGTAAGCAGAGTATTATACAGAGATGCCCTTCAACTACCAAAGTTTGCATTGTACTCCAGTTAAATTCAAAGCAGGGTTCTTAGCATAAATTTCCACCTGATGGATTTTTCAATAAGACCAAAAGACAGTGAGATATAGGAGCAGATTTAGACCATTTGGTCCATGGAGCCTGTTCCGCTACAGCATCTTAGCTGATCCAATTTTCCTCTCAGCCGCAATTCAATCTCCTGCCTTCTACCCGTTTCCCTTGATACCCTGACCAATCAAGTATCTATCAGCCTCTGCATTAAAAATATGTAATAACTTAACCTCTATAATGCATCTGGCAAAGGATTCCACAGACCCAGCGTTCTCTGGCTAAAGGAGGTTCTCCCCACCTCCGTTTTAAATGGACGACCCTCTATTATGAGGCCTGTATCCTCTGGTGGTAGACTCTCCCACCATAGGAAACATCATCTCCACATTGACTCTATGAAAGCCTTTCACTACTCGATAGTTTTCAATGAGATCACCCCCTCATTCCTCTGAATTCTAGCGAAATCAGGCCCAGAGCCATCAAACGCTATTCATATGATATGCCATTAAGCACCTGAGGTGTCTTATCTGAGCCATGCTGCACCAGAGTAACTCACCCATATCATTTGTTATTGCAATTAGAAGATCAAAGGCAGTCCAAACTTTTAAACAGGAAAAAGGGGAACAAGTGCTTCTGTGGACTCAAAGCTGTTGCCAGGCAAAACAAAAAGGTTTAAAGGGCAAACAAGAACACAAAGAAAGTCAAGTGCAAAAATCGTGGGATAATAAAAATATAAACATAAATACTCAAAAGACTAGCAGGTCGAAATGCAAACGGGAACAGAGAGCATACTGAAAGTGAGAGATGAAATGAGAGGTGATAAATATGAGGTTAAAGGTTAGAGAGGCAGGAATAAGTGAGAAACATTTATATTCAGTAATGGACGTCTAGGTAATCCAAGAATTGCACAGGAGATGAACCCTTATATATGTTGAGGAATTCGAAGAAACTCTGATTAAAAAAAGCCGAATTTTGAATGCTCCTCTGTAGAACTTCACTTTCAGAATTCTGAAAAACAAATCATCAGCAGGAAATTAAAGACTTATACGATGAATGGAGACATAACTGTTTCGTTCACAGCTGCTGGGTTTTGCTCTCCTTTCTTGTTCCGGCTGTTTGAGGCCACTGGGCTACTTACCATTGCTTCCTACTATTGTGGTGGTGTAGGAGTCAGGTCAATCCTCCTTGGGTCTGCATAAGAACATACGAAATTGAAGCAGAAGAGGTCATCTGGCCCATCGACCCCCCTCAACTATTCAATAAGAACATGGCAGATCTGACCATAGATCCATCACCACCTACCTGCTTTTTCTCCATAATCCTTAATTGCTCTACTATGCAAAAACCTATCCAACCGTGTCATAAATATATTTACTGAGGTCGCTCCGCTGCTTCATAGGGCAGAGAACTCCACGGGTTCTCCACCCTTCGGGAAAACCAGTTCCTCTTTATCTCCGTCCTAAATTTAGCCCCCGAACCTTGAGGCTATGTCGCCGAGTTCTAGCCTCAGACATTAGTGGAAACAACTTCCCTGCCTCTATCTTATCAACTCCTTTCATAAATTTATATGTTTCAAGACGATCTCCTCTCACCCTTCCGGATGCCAGCGAGTACAGTCCCAAGCGGCTCATTCACGCTGCATGGTCTAACCCCCTAATCTCTTGAATCAAATGATGAACTTCGTCTGCACTGCCTGAAAAGCAAATTTATCCTTTTCAAGTACGGAGACCAGAACTGCACACAGTACCCCAGATGCAGCTGCGTCAGTACCCTGTACAGTTACAGCACAACCTCCCTGCAGGAATCCAAATGATTATAAATGTAGTTTACTTCTGGGTATTCCCTTGTCGAAACATTCAGCTCCCTGCTGAATTTTCGAGTGGGAGGTAGCAAGGAGATAAAAAATATAAAACACTAGCGCACAGGAATAGGCCTTTCAGCCCACGATGTTGTACTAAGCTAATGATGCCTAATTTCACTAATACCTTCTTTGGTATGCACATAGTCCAAAGCCCTAATTCTGTATAAATTTACACGCCGATCACATCACCCCCATTATCAGCCCGGGCAGAGCATTCCAAGAACCTACCACTCTCTGTGAAATACTCCGCCGTGTTTCCTCCTCTCACATAAAATGCATACTCCCCACAATTGCACATTTTGATGCTGCAAATATAACTTTACTGGCCATCTGTGCCTTTTGAAACTTTATATTCGACAATCACGTCTCCACTTAGCCTCTGTTGCTGCAAGAGAACACCCCAAATTTGGCCAACCTTTTATTACACATACCTCAATGCAGGGAGCATTCTGGTAAACATTTTCTGCACCCTCTCCAATGCCTCTACATTCTTTCTAAAATGGGGCGAACAGAATTTAATCCAAGAATCAAGATGAGACCTAACGAAAGTCTTACAAAGCTACAGCGTTATTTGCTGATTCTTGAACTCAATGCCTGGTGTAACAAATGCAGGCACCCCCTCGCTTCTCTCCCACTATGTCAAAGAGAGGGCCGTCTCCGGCGAGCTATGAAATTGGACGCCAAGGTCTGTCAAGGCACTTGTAACTAACTTCGGACATTTTCTTTTCACTTGAGCCCCAAACTGCCGCATCTGACACCTATCAAGTTGAAATCAATCTTCCACCTGCCTCTCTGTATCTGCAACCGATCTATATCCCGTCCGTCGTGACATTCGGTAATCCTCCACACTAATTGCAATGCCACCGATTTTCGTGGCATCTGCAAAGTTAATAGCCCACCCATCCACCCATCCACGTGATTATTCCAGCCAGGTATATATATATATATACAATCATCAGAGACTCCAATATATATCCATGTGGAACATTATGAATATTAGATCTGCAGGCTGAGTAAAAGCGGTTACTTTGACCGCTCTGTCTTCGGTGGACATATCAACGCCTAATCCAAACAGCAAAGTTCACAACTTTCTCATCCAGGGTTCCATTACTTTGACCTTCTCGTCCTTACTTCTTCCCGGCTCTTCTTGTACTTATCTCTTAATGGCTCATATCAGTCCCAAACGCCTCAACCAATCTTTACAAATCGGCCTAGACTTACTCAAAATCAGCTACTTACAATTAATTGTCAATAGATCCTGTCTCATACCCTCCGAATTTGCACCACCCCAGTTTAATACTTTCATGTATGGTGTCCATTTGTCTTTATCTGTATTCATCTTAAAAGGTCAAGGAGTTCTGATCACTAAATGTTCCTCCACTGGAAGTTTAATTACCTTCTCAAGCTGATTTCCCAACTGACAATCCACTATGGCTGACCTGTGAGTCGGCGATCCATCCTTTTATCTCTCTTGCACAAAGGAGGACCTAAATAATACTGTGGAAGTTGAAACGGCTTAATACGAATTTGCCAAACCAGTCGGGTGTTCACCTTAATATCTGATCCCCAATGTTGCGGTGTCTATTGGAAGTTTGGGTGGGGTTGGGGGGATCTGGGACTATATATAAATGATAAGCGCTACATAAATGAATGCTCAGGACGAAACAACGGATTCTAAAAATATGGTGGCGATTCATAATTGTGGGGTCTGTGTTGTCGGTGCTAGATGTGCAACCATCCGTCGGCAGGAGAACCTTGGGCTGACGGTGCAGGTCAATGGTTTTTAATGAGCTATCGAATTGTCCATTGTTTTCCTCCACATCTCTCTTTCCACTCAGATTCTGGGAAAGCAGTCAACCCAATGGTCATGAAGAATTCGATGAAGACTGTGCCTTGGTCAGTGGAGGCGGATTGTGGCACGATTGGCCATGCGATTCTATGCATTTCGCTATCTGTGAAAAACGAGCAGCCTAACATTCCTTCAAGCTACTGTGTACTCGGGGTAATGTGGGCGGTTACTGCGTTTATGAACGTACTTTTTTTTCCAGTATACCCGATGAGCAGCTCTGAGCTAAGATTCGCGTGGTGGGTGTCTGGCCAGATCTCTTTTACCCGTGTTCTCCCCACTGGAACACAACTAAATCTTCCAGTGATTTCTCGGCGTATATGACGGATAAACTCTTTTCTAGCTTCCAGCCGGGTACAAATTGCGATTTTAAATGACCTTTTCGTTGACAAAATCTGCCATTTCGTCTGGAATGATGCCTATGCTTATCTTGTCCCGTGGGATATATAACTCCGATGATCATCCCACCTGATTGGCTAGTGCTCATCCAAGCCAGTTTTGGCTATCCCACCTTGTTAACAATCGAATTACAGTTCTTACTTAGAACGAGATCTTCGTCTTTGTTAAAATTCTTTATCTCTAAGATTTATTTCAAAAGACTTCAGTCACCAGGCGGTTCAAAAGCCATTGGCGCCGTACATTAGCTTTGTACCGTCGAAGTCAATCCTGTGGCCATTCCGAATGCAATGTTCTGCTACCGCCGGGAAATCCTGTCTCCTTCCCCTTTTTTCGCGAAACCGAGCACCCAACCCCCAGCCCTGTTCCCGCTTTCATCTGTCCATATAAATCTTGGAAGACTTATCAGAACTGGTTAAAGGTTGATGTCTGGGTCTATAACCGCTGAATTATTTTCCAGTCGTTGACGTTTTCTTTATTTGTAACTTGCCAATACCCGCCAATAAGCTGCGGTTCATTCGATCCAATCATGATCCTCGAAAGCTGGGCTGCCAGCTCTAACTTCTATGAGGCAGGTGTACGAAATTGATCCGAATGTTGCCAATGTTACCATTGAACACCAGTCCCAAACATGCCTCAACTTTTTATTTTCTTTCTATTCGGCGACAAAGCCATCTTCTCCTTTTCCATGCCAAGCACCCCATTTCTGAACATTATATTATTTTCAAGTTCTAGCCTCTAAGGTAATGCTCAGGATCTGCCGCTTCCTAAATATTAATATCTAGTCAAATTTGTTGGTTACTTGTATCTCTATACTAACAACTTAATCCTGAATAAAGTAGATATGAACTTAGGAGTGTTGTGGTATCGATGATTTCCTTGCCTGCATTCAGAGGGCTCAGACGCCTTCAGAGGAATTGTGCTCTCACTGTTTACTTATGAAATTTAAGATCCTCTTTGCTTCACCAACTCTTTCGGCATGTTCTGCCAACTACGAGGATCTATGCAATCCGCTCTTATTCCCGTTGTGGCTTTGAAAATGTAGATTTCACTCAATATTTCCTCGCCCCATTCCTTCTACTTCTCACAATTGTCTGTATTATCTACAATTCTCCATTCTATTTGAATTCTTCCTCTTCTACTTCAGCCCCTTGGAGGTTGTCTGAGAGGATTTCTTCTTCCCACTCCATATCTGTGCATTTGGAGGGTAAATGAGGTCAAAGTATTTCTCTCATAGGTGGAGGAGAATATGTTAAGCAAGTTGCCAGGTAGTTCCGAAAGATTATGTTAAACTAGTTGAACTCCCCTTCTGTCACTTATGTTGTGCTTCATCGTGCTTTAAATTAATGGCCAAAACCTTTCTGATGTCAACATGGATATTTCTCCATTTTGTTCGATCAATCATTATACAATCCGGCGATTCAGTTGGTCTACTATAAATTCCAAGAAAAAAATTGAAATTATCCCTAAATAATTTGCACTCTCTACCAGTTAATATCTTGCCACATGGAGTTCGGGTTGGATTTCTGTTGCCGACTCTTCAGTCAGATATATAACCGATTTGTACAATGAAGCTTTGAATTCGGACAAGGCAAAATCTCTTGCAACCAATCAGTCTTGTAAGCATTTGGAGACTAAGGTCTAAATTCAGAAAAGTGTATCACTGATCACTCCAGCAACAGACTGTGCATATGTTACATATAATATATTAAGCACCTAATTACCTTACAAAGTTATGTTTCGATTCACCAACTAAACAGACCAGCTTCATCCATGATACAATGGCACCGAATGAGAGTGCCCAATGCTGATTCGACATTCGATGAATTCTAATGACATTAAGTTAAAAAGGTTAAGTAAATTTCTTCCCGAATTCAGTTACTGGTATGTTTTGCTAATAAATTGGTGCGCTCTATTTTGAGCAAAGCGTGTAGATGTACTGAACGTAGAAACGGAGGAAATCGGCGTGGACTCCAATGGTTATCGGTTAGAAAAGCCAACCCTGCATAAAGAGGTGTAACCCCCTGGTAAGCCTCAGACTCGCTCAGCTTGCTTTCGTCTAGGCTAGGGGGAGCAGCCTTTGGCCACGCCAAATTGGATAATCAGCTTGTGTGGATTCTGTGTGATGTCCCCAACACGCCCAATAACTGACAGTACACAATATGCGATTAAATGAGTTCACTTTATAGATCTTGCTGGAACTATGTACTTAATAGAGATACAGTATAAAAGAAAAAGTAAAAGGAGCCTAACTTATCAAAGTTCAAACCACTTTGTACACAACTGTTGGAGCTCAATTAACGAAGTCTTCTCGCCACCATTCGATCCCCTCAGACCTCCTCGACTCGTAACTCAGGACCACCCGAAGTGATCAAACAAGCACCACCAGCAGGTCTGTCTTCGTCTCCTCTCCTGGCCAAAAACCCTGACCTCGGACCCCCACTCGGTGTCCGTTCCGTCGCCCAGCTTACATCATCGCTTCCTCTCTCTCTCACCCTCGCGCGCCGACCCCCCAAAAGCCCGCTAACAATAGTTAACAGACACTGAAGAGAGAATAACTTCTATCCCAATTGGTTAATAAAGGAATACAATATCCATTATCAGTAATCATAACCCAAACAAGCTTCGAGAAGAAACACCCTCTCACCAGTTAGCATAACAAAGAAGCATTTTTACTTTTAACAAACAAAGAAGCCATTTTGATTAACACACGTAGTAACATAAAGAGAGAGAAAAAAAACCTTACAATGGCTTAGATATGAAATTCATGGTTGCCAGAATAAGGTATTAACATGTTCTGAATGAAGGAACCAATGATTGAACTTATTTGACCTAATTCTAAACAATTTCTCAGTTACGAAAACATACTATTCCTGTCGAAGGGTCTCAGCCCGAAACGTCGACAGTGCTTCTCCTATAGATGCTGCCTGGCCTGCTGTGTTCCACCAGCATTGTGTGTGCGTGTGTTGTTTGAATTTCCAGCATCTGCAGATTTCCTCGTGTTTGCACATACTATTCTAGTAAATTTGGAACATCAGCATCCACGTAATAACTCACAGAATCTCACGACTATACACTTCCAACAGAAAAAAAAAACTACAAATTCATTCTGGCTAATGACCACGCTGGCAGTTTAGTTACCGTCAAAGTTGGAAGTATTAATCAATATGCAGTCATGAAATAGACTCAATTACACCTGCTATTGTTCATAAAATATTTTTATATCAATTAATGATAATTTCCATGCATTGTACCGTCGCCACTAATATTAAGTCCGGCAATTTAACGATCTTTAGACGAGCGGACCTCGGTTCAGAATAAAGTTAGGACTCAGCAGTAGAAATTAACGATGAGGATTTCTCCGGAAATGTAATACTGGGACTAAGAGCTCCCCTAGCGGTGATTCAGCACATACAGCGGTAGATCACACGGAACTCGAATTCAGGCATCAGCGATGATCACTGGTCCAGAATAACCTCAAATGGATTGTAAAGCACAGGAACCTGGTGGGGCTCGAAATCAAAAACCAGTCACCTAAAGGTGAGAAGCATTAGGAAATCGTGTTCAAATAACAAACGTCACGGGAAGCGCAGTGTAAGATCATGTGATAAAAGGTGCCGGTAAACAGCACAAATAAACTCAAATAAATAACCGTCATGTACGCCAAGACCTGCCGGTACCCGGCGCATCCCGTTGGTCCAAAGGATTCATGACTGGTGATCAGTATGTGCATAGTAGCACTTTCGCAGACAGTACTGATACATCCAGCAATGGATACACAAATACCCATTGCTCTCTGTTTCCATATCCCAATGGGACTCACGACCTGTTTTATAACATCTGTTTTCTGTTTTTCTTCCCAATACACCGTAATATTGCGTTGCCCTGTTTTAAATTTCGTCTGCAAGTCAAATCTCTTCTACCAATCTGCCGACATTATATCGAAAGCTATGGTTAAATACTCTTATGAAATTTTCACTAACTTATAGCTTGTTATACAAAATCGACATTTTGGGAAATGTTTGATTAATACCAATAGTCCTAACACCGTGTTTCGGTGACTGCACCATATTACACGAAGTCTAATTCCTGAACTACTCTATATTTTCTAACGAACTAGGGGAGAAATGATGCTCTAGATTTAGGTCAAGCAATAACGAAGAAACGGTAATTTCATTATGATGCGTTTCTCATCTTTTGGTGTATTGAAATCCTGTAATTGTACTACAGACGCTTGCTCAAAAAATGCTGCAAACTCTGGAAAGTGGGTACTATTATAATCAATCTGTTGTCTGGTCCTTAAATGTCACCGTTTCTTCACCATTTCTTCATCAGAAGATGCCTGGGTCACTTCTGATGAAGTATCTCAGCCTGCAGTCACGATGCAATGCCCACTCATCATTCACTCCGAAGAGACTCGGCCGTGTCTGTAGCACTCACTTTTTGAATCTACTATCACCGATATAAAATGATGTTGGACTGTAGTCGTTAATTGAGACGTTTAATTATCCGCCCGAATTCACAAACAGATGTAACAGGGTTGCGGGATTTTTATGCTATCTTGGGATTTCATAGCTCTACATTTAGAACTTTCTGCATATAGCACGTAGAGCAAATACTATATATAGTTGATTCGTTTAGATTCTGCTATTTAAATCTCGTCTTGAATCTTCAGTGTGTTGGCGCCTCACTTTCAGGTATATATGGTCTTTTGTACTCCAGAGAGCCAGGGATGAATTGACGGGTACGCAAATTCGAGATGTAATAGCTGCTCTGTTGATGCTGTTCTGTACAACAATGTTGTTACTGAATACGGAGACAGGAGTCGATCTCCATTAGGACAAGACGGTTTTATTTATTTATTAATTTGGAGATACAATCAGTGTGGCAGTACCTTTTGTTCCACGTAGTTCCTCATGATGTGCTTTCAATTCTTCTTAGTAAAACACGCCCCTGCTGGCCAATTACATCCAAGTGGCCAACTAACCGACGAACCTGTACGTATGTGGGAATGTGCGTGGAAACTGGTGTATTTGTAAGAATCCCACTCCATCAAATGGAGAATGTACATACAGGAATGGAATCGACCCACGTCGCTGACAGAACAACAGAGGTTAATCCGATACATTTTCTCTGTGGCAAAGGTTGTACTTCAGGACTAAAATATTTTATTTTCAAATCTTTTTACTATCATTGTTATTATTCAAAGAATAGAACAAGTACATCGAAGTAAGAACACTTACAATGCCACAAAACAGAAAAAAAATCTTAAGGATTGAAAGATTTTCTGATTTAAAAAATCCCCTACGAAGCAATAAAATTGAGGAGAAAAAAAGAGAAACCCATTGGAGGTACAACCCCGGAGCAATGCGTCATACAAAAAGTTTCTAAAAATAAACATCAAACCGCCAACAAGAAAAAAAGTTATATCAAAAAATATTACATTTCGATGGTGGAGGAAATCTATCAATTAACTGAAATGATAATAACGAGCAAATAAGCCCCATCTCTTCTCAAAATCAAATAAAGTTTCAAAGGTCCGACTTCTAATTTTCTCCAAGCTGAGACACAGCATCACTTGAGAGAACCGTTGTGACAAACTAGGAGCTGATATATCCTTCCCTTTCAACAAGATGGCCCTCCTAGCTATCAATGTAACAAACGAGATAACTTGGTGGTCAGACGCAGAAATACCATGGATATTTTGAGGAAATATTCCAAAAAGCACAGTCAATATATTAGGTTGTAAATTGATTCTGAGTGCTTTAGAAATTGTCGAAAAGATTGACTTCCAAAACTGTTTTAATATAGAACATGACCGGAACATATGTCAGTGTAGCTATCTCAGTTTTACATATATCACAATACTTGTCAACATTAGGAGATATTTTAGGAAGTCTCTCGTTCGTCAAATGGTAAAGATGTACAATTTTAAATTGAATCAACGTGTGACTAGCACAGATCGAAGAAGAGTTAACCAGCTTCAGAATCCGTGTCCAATCCTCACATATAAAAGTCAAATTGCGTTCCTTCTTCCAATCCTGTTTAATCTTAAGAAAAGTACGCTTATCCCATTGTAATAATAAATTATAAATTCTTCCAATAGAATCTTTCAACGAGGAATTCATATTCATAATAGTATATAACACGTCAGCCTCCAATATGTAAGGAAAATCACTTAAATATTTTTGTAAAAAATGTCTAACTTGAAGATATTGTAAAACGTGTGAATATGAGAGAGAATACTTACGACTAATTGTTCAAAATACATCCATCTGCTCTTTTAAAATAAATCCAAAAAGAATTAATACCTTGCTTTTACCAAAGTAGAAAAATCGGTTCACCCCAAGAAGTTTTAAAAATGTAATTACGATAAATTATACTACATAGTTTAATTTTTTAAGATTAAAAATTGCGGAACTGGAGCCAAATTTGTAAGGACTAAGATATTTTATTTTTCCCGATTTTACCAAAATGCTATGTGGCCCTTTAATTACGTTTTACAATTGAGCTATTTAATTTATCAACACAACGGTTCTTGTCAATATTTACTGAATAAGCTGAGCCAGAATATTCTAGAGAGATACGGGCAGTTGTGGGGAGAATTTGCAATTTTCTAGAGAGAGGGCAGGTGTTTTGGAGGAAGAAGGAAATGGAAATGGAGCTGAAATGCTGAAATCCATAGACACTACATCTGCAACTCTACCTTCACCAGTCACACCCTCAAAAAATTCACTAACTCTCGTAGGGCACGACTGTTTCTAATCATATTATGCCTCTCCAAATGCTCATAAAATCTTGCCTCTCATGACCTTCTCCATCAATTTACCAGCCGCTGAAGTCGTGCAGAGAATTGTAATGTTTGTCTTTCTGGATAGGTAGATGCAACTGATCCAAATTAATTTCCACTCAGATAAAGATGCATTGAAGAAAAAACATTCACCCTACTCTCCGCTCACGCTTCAGTATTTATCCTTGTGTCCATATTTCTAGCTCCGAATGTTAATTAATCTGAGTGTGCCATCATTTCGAATTCATTCTCTTAAAACAGAGAAACAAAAACAAATTATTTAAATATGCTCACAATGATGTGAACTGTGCAAGAAATTTTCGACTGGTTTGACTCCATAGTCCGTTCGTTATCGTCATTCTGACTGCTAATTTCAGAACACTAAATGGATGTCCTCGAGCAAGGCAAAGAGGAAAGCCGGCTTGCGGAATTCACAAGTGATTGTCGAAATTTTCGGAATACCCTCAACATATAAAAACGGGTAGGTTAGCATGGTTCTTCATTCGGCCATCATTTTGAAATAGAGACAGAAATTTCTTGAGAATCTATAGAGATCAAGGATCCTTTGCTAAAAGAGTAGAAGTTAACATTTTATGTCAGGTATCCTGCATTGGAATAGAGAAGGAAAGAAATTAACGTGGTGGGAAAGTGAACAATCATTGGAGGGTACTCCAAACTAGCCAATGCCAAGAATTCTCTGACAAACCACCACGGTCATGTCATTTGTGGAACCAAATAAGCCACCATAAGATATAGGAGCAGAATAGGCCATGTGACCTATTGAGTCTGCTCCACCATTGAATCATCGGTTGATTCAATACTTCCAGTCATCCCGACTCTTCTGCCCTCTCCCCTATGCCCTTTGATGTCCTGGCTAATCAAGATCTTATCTATCTCTGCCTCAAATACACCCAAAGATCTGGCACCCACAGAGGAAACAACTTCCTCAGATTTATAACGCTCCGACTAAAGTAATTGCTATGCATCTCTATTCTAAATTGACGCCCTTCACTCCTGAAGACGTGCCCTCTTGTCCTAGAGTCCCCTACCATAGGATACAATTTTGCCATATCTAATATGTTCAGGACTTTTAACATTCGGAGTTTTCCTATCAGATCCCTCCTCTTTCTCCTGAACTCCAAAGAATACAGCCCAAAAGCCGCCAGACGTTTCTCATACAGTAACCCTTTCATTCCTGGAATTATTCTGGTGAATCTTCTCTGAACCCTCTCCAAAGTCAGCATATCCTTTCGAAAATAAGGTGCCCGAAACTACACACAATACTTATCGTCTGATCTCCCGTGAGTCTAACACAGCCTCAACTTCGCATCCCTGCTCTTATATTCTCTACCCCTAGAAATGAATGCCATCATTGCATTTGCCTTCTGCATCACAAACTCAAACTAGAAGTTATCCTTCAGGACTATCATTCAGGAATAGCATCAGAAATGATATCACAAGGACTCTCAAGCCTCTTTGCATCTCTCCATTTTGAATTCTCTTCCCATCTAAATAATAGTCTGCCCGTTTACTTCTTCCATCAAAGTGCATGACCATACACATTCCACCATTGTATTTCATTTGCCACTTCTTAGCCCATTCCGCTAAACTTCCTAAGTTTCTCTGCAGGCTCTCTGTTTCCTCAGCATTACCAGTTCTTCCACTTCACTTTGTATCATCGGCAAACTTAGCCCTCAAATCCATTAATCCCATATTCGAAATTATTAACAGAAAACAGCCGTCCCAACATCGACCGCTGAAGTCTACTGGCTACCATTCGATCCCTTCTGACCTCTACCGACTCGAAGCTCAGGACCACCCGAAGAGAACAACCAAGCACCCCAGGCACGTCTGTCTTCGTCTCCTCTCCTCGCCGTACCTCCTGGCCTCGAACACCTGCCCGGAGTCCGTTCAGGTCGCCC